>NC_135271.1:13327068-13627068 GCF_051311805.1 Agelaius phoeniceus | reverse complement strand
CCTGCGCTCACGGCACCAAAACCAGGCTGTTCCTGGCCAGGGAGCAGAGCCCTGTTCCTGCAGGATGCTCTTGCCAGCACCTTCCAGGACTCTCTGCTGTGCACACACCACTTTTCATGCCCGCTCCCAACAGGCTTTGGAACGCAGAGCCCAACCTGGCTGGCTCTGCCACCAGCACAGCCCAAACACAGGCGGAGGAAGAAGCAGCGGGGGCTGTTTTCTGGCCATGCCCGAGCGAGACTGGAAGGATGCCCTCCCTCTGCTGTCCCTTGGTTGGCTTTCTGGCTGGCTCTGAGCCTGGGGCTGCCGTTCCTCACTTGTGGGGAGCAGAAGCACAGCCGGCATCCCGGCACTGCCTGGCAGCGCTGCGGGCACCGGCACGGCCGTGTGTCCGAGTCTCGGGCACCGTGCTGCTGCTTCATTTGCCCTCAGGCACAGCCAGAGCTCCCTGCTAAGCCCGGATGCTCTCTGCTGCTGCCCTCTTCCTCATCCTGTGCAGGGATGGAGCGCTGCTGTGCTTTCAGGAAGCTATTCTTGAAAGCTTCCAGCATTCCAAGCTCCTTTGCCCTCCGTGGATGCTTGCCATGGAATCCCTCTCAGCTGGCTTCAGAGCATACTCCGGTTGGCTCTTCCAAAATTCAGGGGCTCCAGGGTGCTCAGCAAGATGTGGAACTGCACAGTGCTGTGGAGCTGCACCTTCAGCACAGGGACCTTTCCAGCCTGACCTGCCCCCGTTCCTCTGGGTCTGTGCACAAAACACGGCGTGGCAGAGAACGGCAGCAGGGGCCTGTGTGTCCCAGGGCCCCGGATTTGCTTCAGCTCCACAGGGATGCAGGCAAAGTGAAGATCCCAAACTTTTATTAATATAAGGCGAAGCAAAGGGATGAGCTGGGAGGGAAAAAAGGGGACGGGCAGCGTCTGAGGGCTGGAGGGAGGCAGCTGTCTACAGGGAGGGAGAGGGGAGGGAGAAGAAGGTGATGGACAGGCTGAGGGCTGGTGGGACAGAGCCACAGACAGAGAGGTATAGTGGAGAGAAAAACTGGGGATGGGCACTGTGTGAGGGCTGGAGGGAGGGAGCCACCTACAGGGAGGGAGCATGGAGGGAAAAAATGGGGATGGGCAGTGTATGAGGGCTGGAGGGAGGGAGCTACCTACAGGGAGGGAGAGTGGAGGGAAAAAATGGGGATGGACAGTGTCTGAGGGCTGGTGGGGCAGAGCTATCAACAGGCAGGGAGAGGGCTGAAGCCACGAGAACTGTGCCCAGCAGCAGCTGTGCCAGGACTTCCAGCAGCGCTGGGAGGCGATGTCCCCTTGGGTGTCTCCTGGTGCTCTTCTTGGGACACCGGTTGAGTGGATCCAGAAGATATCCCTAAGTCTTGAGCTCTTGGGGGAAAGTCGGCTTGATTTTCCAGGTCACAGCAGGATGGGCTGGCACGTTGCCTCCGGGCTTGAAGGGCTGAAAGAGAGAGGAGCAGAGCCGTGGCAACAGCCCTGGTCTGCGGGAATCCTACAAGACCTTCGGAAAGGGACCATCCCACCAAGAAGGGAGTAGGAGACATTGGAATCAGCTGGGAGGTACTGGCCATGACTCCCCCAGGTGTCCCTGAAATCTCTGTGTGCTCTGCCCACATCGCTCCTCGTCCGCACAGGGAGCAGAGCCCTCCAAAGCCGGGGCAGGGCCTGCAGCTCCTTCCCGCTGTCAGCCCGCTGCCCTCTCTCACCCTGACAGATGTGCCGGAGCTCTTGCTGCTGCCTCCTCAGGCACCGCCCGGCCATGCCTGTGAACACAGAGCCTGTCAGGGCGCCAGCGGCACAGCTCCCTGCCGGCGGCGCTGCCGGCGCTGTGGCCACACGGGCTGCTGGTCCGGCAGGGCTCAGCCCGGCCCTTGCCGCACGCTGCCGCCCAAGGGCACGGCTGCCAGAGGGCGGCAGCAGCAATGCCCAGGCCGGGCGGGGCTCCACGGCGCCGGGCCCGGCTGGCGCTGCCGGGGCAGCAGGCGGGGCTGGGGCCGAGCTGCGGCGGGCCGGGCCGGGGAGGGAGCCCGGGCTCGTGGCTCACCCATGATCCTGACGGCCGCCTCTCGCAGGGGCTCCTGTGGGCTCCGCAGGTAGCGCAGGGCCCGGCGCAGGTGCTCGGCCGCTCTGCTCCTGTCCTCTGCCAGCTGCAGAGAGCGGCAGGAGGGAAGGGTTGGCGCGGGCTCAGCCCCTGGGCCGGGCGCTGCCTGCACTCAGCCCCGGCCTCCCCTGGCCGCACAGGCCTGAGGCGCGGCCAGCAGCCGCTGGCCAAGGGCTCCCGAGGGCAGGGGGCAGAGGGCCGGCTGCTGCCCGGGGAGCCACGGTGCCGCCCCGCAGCCCCGCCGGGCCGGGGCTCCATGGGCACCCGGCTGGGGCCCACGGGAGTCTGGAGCAGAGCCCCCGCGGCCTCTGGCTGCAGCAGCGGGCAGGGGCACAGCTGCCAGGCCCGCACACTGAGCGCCGCCCTCAGGGGCCTTCTCCGGGCTGAGCCTGGGGCTTCCAGGCCCTCCTTACCAGGCACTCATCGACCTTCAACGGTGGCTGCTCCTTCAACAGCTGTACGAGCTTCCTCCTCTTCAGGAACTCGGCCACACGAACCAGTGTTTCCCGAGAGGCCTGGAGAGCAGCACAGACCCAGAGATGGCCCCAGAGCCAAGGGCACTGGACCCACATCCCTGTGCCAAGGCCTGGAGGAGGTGACAGCCCGCAAGGCATCAGGGCAGGAGGCAGCCAAGCCCCCTGCCAGAGATCCACCAGCATCACAGAAAACCTCACCTTTGCCACGTCATGGTTCTTATCGTGACAGTAAATTATAAGTGCATAGAGGCTCTTGCTCACAGTTGTCTTCAGGGGCTTTTTTCCCTCATCCACTACCAATTCCACCACCTTGCTGAAGAGTTGAATGGAGAGCAGCTGCATGTGGCTGTTGTCCTAGAGGAAACAAAAAGACTTGCATCAACTATTCCAGTCCCAGCTGGGCAAAGGCCTGCAAATCCAGAAGGCACAAAGTTTCTGGGAAGCACGCGATGCCTGTGGCTCAGGATGCAGAAGCTTACATGGTCAAAGAGCAGCAGGAGTGCCTCAGCCAGCTTTGGGGCAGTGGTGCTGGATACTAGGATGTCTTTGTGCTGCAGCACATTGGTGAAGACAGAGAGGGACATGCTGACCACCTCTCCATCTGCATCATCCAGAAGATCCACAAGCCGTTGAGACAAGATGCAAATTCTCCTGGCCTGTGTGGAACACAAGGCAGTGCTGGGAAGCCACGGACGGCTGCACCGCCACCACCGCCCTGGCACTGCAAGGCCACCCTGCTGCTGCAGGGCCCACAGGCCAAAGGCCTGAGCCAAAGCACTGGGGCAGGTGAGGCAGGAGAGCTGGGAGCAGCTGCCTCAGCTCCTGAAGCCCTGCCAGCCCAAGGGGCAGCTTTCCACAGCGCAGCTTCAGCCGCTGCCCCCTACTCACCATCAAGAGATCCTTGCTGACCACCACGAGGCCTCTGAGTGCCAGGCGACGCTGCTCACTGCACTTGCTGTGCAGGTACCTTGCCAAAACCTTCAGGACAGTGCCACCACATTTCGTCAAGTCCAGGCACTCGAGGACCTGAAAGGCACAGGGCAGTGCCAGGGGAGCCGGCCGGCAGGAGCCCAGAAGCGCACAGGGCTGGGCCCAGGCAGCAGCACAGGGCACGGGCACCGTCCTGGCAGCTGTGGCTGTGAGAGGGCAGAGAGCTGGGAAGCAGCTCAGCCAGGCAGTGCTGGCCACCAGGCTCACCTCCACAAAGAATGCCAGGAAGGGCAGATCCCGGTATGGGTCCTGCCTGTTGAGCTGCCGGAGCAAGTGGAGTGCGATTCGAGAGCACAAAGGGACCATGTTACGGCGCATCTCCCTGGCAGGGGGAAAAAGGCACCAAGACCCTGAGGTGGGGACGGACCTCTCCCAGGACTGACTCACAGAGGTCTGGTCTTTCCCCAGCATCCCTGGAGGGCATGTGGGTGCTCTGGGAGGTGGCCCCTTCTGGGCACCCTCCTCTCCCAGCCTTTTCCAGTCTCCTTGGCCGTCCCTCAGTGACGAGGCTCTCTGGCCCATGACCACAGGCACTGAGTGGGGCACAGGGCACAAATGCCGGGGGCAATGGGGACAAGGGGGTCTCACCTGGCCAGCAGACCCATGGCATAGTGCTGGGTGTGAGAACACAGCAGCGTGTCCCAGCCACGCTTGCGCTCCATAGACATCACCTCATTGTCACAGCGCAGTCGGTAGAGCAGAGCCTTCATGGCCTGCACTGCAAACCTGTGTGCAGAGCAAAGCCCAGGTCACACTTGGAGCGCTGGCGCTGGCCACAAGGGCATGGGAAGGATAGGAGGACTGGGACCTGTTGGACTTGCTGGGAAGGCGGTGTTCCTCCTGGCATGCTCTCCAGAAATGACCAGCTTCCACTGGTGGCATCTGCTGTGTGGTGATGACAATATGGAAGAGCAGAGCCACAAACAGGCGGGAGGAATAAAGGATCATGGCCTCATGGCACTCGGGCACCTGGACAATCACCCAGAGCACCAGAGTTGCCTGCAAAAGAAGCAGCCCAAGACAGCACTCAGTGCCGAGGTGTCCATGGGGCAGGGCCCAAGGGCAGATGCAGGAGGAGCAGCGGGCCTGGTGCCCCCTGAGCCTGCCCCTAGCCCAGGGTTCAGCCCAGCGCCTGAGGCATGGAGAGGATGGAGAGCTGCTGGGGAGGTGACTGAGGGGCAAGCGGAGCCCAGTTCCAGAAACTCACAGCCAGGGCAAAAATGTCCCTGTCGTCCCCATCAGAGGTGCATGCGCTGTGCACAGGCCAATCCTCCATCACACAGAGCAGTGTTGCCAGCACTTTCTCCACGGCTGGTTGCACTGATCCTATAGTTCTCCACATCAGTGCAGCAGCTCTGTGGGATCAGAGCTCTGTGTCAGGGGCATCTCAGTGCCAGTACCACGCCCTGTGCAGCTGTGGGGGCCCAGGTGACAGAGCCCCGGTGCCCTGAGGGGCAGGGAGGGAGCATTGGCAGCAGGCTCGGGAAACAGAGGGGCCCCAGGGTCCTGGACCTCTCTGCCTGTCTGTCAGAGCCTATAGCACAGGCTGTGCAGGGCCGTGGGCCCCAAAGGCTGGTGAGCCCTGAGCTGCGCAGGCACGTGGGCCCCGTACCTGTCACACGTTGGGGCACAGTGCAGGAGGGTCAGCACCACGTCAGCAGGGTGTTCTTCAGCCAGCCTCACAATGTCAATTTGCAGCCTGGCATCCAGAGCGACATGGGACACCAGCCTCTGGTGAATGCTCCTTACAATGGCTGGAACCTGGGGGAGGCGTGGGGGAGATTTTGAGTGCTGTCCAAGGCAGCAACTTGCCCAGCTTCCCCCAAGAAGTGCTTCCCTTCCCGCCACACTGTGCTGGCCTCACAGGCTGAGGGGGCCCAGTGACCATGGCTTGAGGGGACACACGGACCTGGCAGGCTTCCAGGCCTGGCCCCAGGCTGCTTACCTGCTGCTGAGAAGGAACAGCATTGTCTTTGAAAAAATCCTTAGTGGGAGCAGGCATGGTGCCAGTATTTGTGATGCCCTGAATCATTCTGGTGTCGGTGTTTCTGATGGCCTTGCTCTCAGTCATCGCCATGTGAACCGCCTTCACCCTCTGATAATTCATTGCATCGTTTCCTGAGGGTGCTGTCCATTCGGGGCTGGCGAGAGGCTTTTCCTGGAACTTGGTCAGCCTGGAGTCACGCTCAGCTTGGACCTCAGCTGCTTTGGTTCCGGATTTTCTATGCCGAATGCGCAGAAACATCCGGATCATCTGCAGAACAAAGGACAGGGAAGGCAGGGATGTTGCATGGTGTGCTCCAAGCGTGGTGCTGGGCTGAGCAGGGACAGCAGGCCCAGCCCAGCTGGGGGGGGCTGCAGGTACCTTCAGGGTTTTGCAGAAGCGGCCAGGGCCGGGTTCCTGCTCTCGTGTCTTGTTCAGGGCTGCATCTGGCAAAGAGCGAGGGCAGCCAGAGCTGAGGGGCTGCGGGAGAGGCCGGAGAACACAGCCCAGCCCTGCTCCCCCTAGGCTGGGAGAGCCCCGGGATGGCCCAGGGGATGGAGCACGGCCCCTGCGGCGTGTCTGCCCAGCCCCTGTTCCATCCTGTCTGTGGGTATGTCCCCAGGGCATGGGATGGGATGGGACGGGATGGGATGGGGCCAAGCTGGCTGCAGCCATCAGCCCTGTGGCCCAGCTCTGTCGCTCACCATTCTTCAGTGGCTGTAACTGCTCCGGTTTTTCAGGCTGTTGTGCTGGGACATCTTCAGGCCTTCTCTTTTTTTTCGGTCTGAAGACTTTGAAGAGGCTAAGGAATCTACCCGCCATTCCAGAGTCTGGTCTCAAGGGCACCTTCTCGAGAGATGGCTCCGGAATGCTCCAAGTCCTCAAGGGCACCTGCAAAACACACCCCCCGGGAAGGCCAGGGGCCACCAAGGCCCGCAGTCTTGCCACGAGGTCACCTGTAGGAACAATGCCACGGAAAAGCTCCGGGAGGGACACGAACGAGCGCACTGTGCGGGGGCTCCTCACAGCACCGCTCTGTCCTGTCCTGTCCCGTCGCCTGCTCCGAGCACTGTGGCCTGCTCCTGTCACTGCCGGCTCCTATGTCACCAAACGTCACAAAGGACACCATGTTCCATTCCATGACACGGTGACCGTGCTGCACTGTGTCACAAAGGGCCCTTGGACACCGGGTTCCGTTCCATGGCACGGTGACCGTGCTGCACTGTGTCACAAAGGGCCCTTGCACGCACTGCCGCCTGCCCTGGGGCCGCCCCCAGCCCAGCCAAAGTGGCCCAGGCTGGAAGGAATGCCTGGCCCCAGGTGTCTAAGGCAGCCCCACAGGATTTTTAGGAAGAGCTCAGAGCATCAGCAAACGCTGCCCTGCTCTGTGGGCTCAGGGCATTTAAGAATCCTCACTTCAGGAAAGCTTTACTTCCCATTGCTCAGCTCAAGTAGTTCCAAAATTTGCAAACTTGTCAAATTAACAGCAATGGCCGGAGAATGGCCATTGGTTTTGAAGTTTGTTCCCATCTCAAAGCAGCAACACATATGCCTTAACATCATCCACTGGAAGTCACTTTACAAAACATAACACTACAGAGACCCAAAAAGAAGACCATTCTTTGGTTTGCAAATGGTTTTCGATGAAGGGATTACAATCTCCTAATTCTCTTAAGGAATAAAAGCTCTCAAGGAATGAGGACCACTCAGTGTTACAACAGTAACCCAAACAAATGAGGAGATGGCAAAAGGGCTGATCCTCCCCCAGTACAGATATCTAAGTGGCCAATAAAGTACAGCTCTCCCCTCTTGTTCCCTGCAGGAGAAACAGGACCAGTAAAAGAAATAGTCACAGATATTCCTTCTGCCCTCCAACGCCGAAGCTGTGCCAAAGCACGGATGCTGCCTTCAAACTGACTCAAATTCCAGCCCAGACCGCTCAACTTCCAGACAACTCCTTCCCCAACACGCCCACCAACACCAACCTCCCCAAACACCCCCACAGAAGCCCTCAACACCCCGCCAGGACCCCCAGCTGTGCCCGTCCCTCTGCAGAGCTTTCCCAGCCTCCAGCAGAGCCCCTGGTTCCCTGCACGTGCCGTGGGATGGCACTCAGGAGGATCTGCTCCAAGGCCTTCCCTGGCAGCAAAGCCAGGCTGCCAGGCCTGTGGTTCCTGGATCATCCTTCCCAGCGAGCCTTCCTGGGCACGGCTGCTCCATTGGCACATCTGCGCTCAGCTCGGACTGCTCCACTCAGCCAGGGCTGCTGGGAAAGGATCCAGAGCAGCCTGGCCAGCTCTTTCTCCAGCTCCCTCTTCACTCCTGGGGGAGGTAGAACATCCCACAGGAAAGCAACTGGTGCCACAAGGAGTGGGTGGACTCAGGCAGCTCTGGGGAGGCCCCTCAGCACTGCTGTATCCTGAGGGAACGCTGCTGGCCATCCCCTGTGTGTATCTGCAAAAGCTTCAAATCAGCTGCCTCAGCTTCCAGGGCCTCTCTTGGCCAGCATCCTGACGTGGGTGCAGGGCTGCTGCCAGGCACTGCTGGGACCCAGCGGGACAGGACCGGCTGTCTCGTGTCCACGGAGCAGCCCTGACACAGCCAGGGCCATCCCGAAAGCAGACAAACGCTCCCGGCTCAGCAGAGAGGAGCAAGGAGCACTGGGCTGCGCTCAGCGTATCTCAGCCGGGCTCACTCCACCACACGCCCCCATTTTAAGGCTGGCTGATGCCCAGCTGCCAGAAATGCCCGCCTTGTTCTCTCCAAGATGCACAGGGAGAGCCAATGAGCAGGACACCTTGGGAGGCCTTTGCTGAGGCCAGGGACACACCAAGATCTGCCAAGGCTCTCCACGCTGCCTGGCCCACACAGCCCAGCTCTGTGCTGGCCCTGGGACACAGCAGCTGCCACCAAGCAGCAGGCAAATGCATATTGCCAGGAGTTGAAACACAGCAGACAGGAAAGCTGTGAAAAGTGTGGGTGTAAAGGCCTTTTAATTCACAGCTCTCACAGAGAGCTTTGGGGCTCATGGCTGGACACAGATGCTCCTGCTCCCCCTCTGTCCAACGGGGGTAACACATCCTGCTGCAGGTGCTTGGGTTGGTTTCCAGAGGTCCAGGCAGATGCCAAACCTGCTCTTCACTGCCTTCTCCCTGCCCCTCTGCCAAGTGCAACAGGCCTCAAGGACTGAAAGGAGCACAGAGAGCCAAAGGGGGACACTCACACCTGCCTCACTGGGAGCTCCCTGGGCAGCACTTCCCTTGAGAAGCAAGCCCCTTTCCTCCAAAGGTGTTTCCCCAAATGTGTGACTTTCCTGGAGAGCACCAACACACCCTTAAGAAACGCTGGCAAGGCTGAATGACTTCAGGTCCTTTCAGGACAGGCACTCCAGCTCTAGCTCCTATTGCCCCAAGTGAGTTTCCAGGTGCAGGGTCAGAGGTGCAGCCCCAGGCCCTCCAGAAACACAAGCTGCCCGCTGCCTCTTCACCTGCCTCAACTCCTGCCTGCGCTCACGGCACCAAAACCAGGCTGTTCCTGGCCAGGGAGCAGAGCCCTGTTCCTGCAGGATGCTCTTGCCAGCACCTTCCAGGACTCTCTGCTGTGCACACACCACTTTTCATGCCCGCTCCCAACAGGCTTTGGAACGCAGAGCCCAACCTGGCTGGCTCTGCCACCAGCACAGCCCAAACACAGGCGGAGGAAGAAGCAGCGGGGGCTGTTTTCTGGCCATGCCCGAGCGAGACTGGAAGGATGCCCTCCCTCTGCTGTCCCTTGGTTGGCTTTCTGGCTGGCTCTGAGCCTGGGGCTGCCGTTCCTCACTTGTGGGGAGCAGAAGCACAGCCGGCATCCCGGCACTGCCTGGCAGCGCTGCGGGCACCGGCACGGCCGTGTGTCCGAGTCTCGGGCACCGTGCTGCTGCTTCATTTGCCCTCAGGCACAGCCAGAGCTCCCTGCTAAGCCCGGATGCTCTCTGCTGCTGCCCTCTTCCTCATCCTGTGCAGGGATGGAGCGCTGCTGTGCTTTCAGGAAGCTATTCTTGAAAGCTTCCAGCATTCCAAGCTCCTTTGCCCTCCGTGGATGCTTGCCATGGAATCCCTCTCAGCTGGCTTCAGAGCATACTCCGGTTGGCTCTTCCAAAATTCAGGGGCTCCAGGGTGCTCAGCAAGATGTGGAACTGCACAGTGCTGTGGAGCTGCACCTTCAGCACAGGGACCTTTCCAGCCTGACCTGCCCCCGTTCCTCTGGGTCTGTGCACAAAACACGGCGTGGCAGAGAACGGCAGCAGGGGCCTGTGTGTCCCAGGGCCCCGGATTTGCTTCAGCTCCACAGGGATGCAGGCAAAGTGAAGATCCCAAACTTTTATTAATATAAGGCGAAGCAAAGGGATGAGCTGGGAGGGAAAAAAGGGGACGGGCAGCGTCTGAGGGCTGGAGGGAGGCAGCTGTCTACAGGGAGGGAGAGGGGAGGGAGAAGAAGGTGATGGACAGGCTGAGGGCTGGTGGGACAGAGCCACAGACAGAGAGGTATAGTGGAGAGAAAAACTGGGGATGGGCACTGTGTGAGGGCTGGAGGGAGGGAGCCACCTACAGGGAGGGAGCATGGAGGGAAAAAATGGGGATGGGCAGTGTATGAGGGCTGGAGGGAGGGAGCTACCTACAGGGAGGGAGAGTGGAGGGAAAAAATGGGGATGGACAGTGTCTGAGGGCTGGTGGGGCAGAGCTATCAACAGGCAGGGAGAGGGCTGAAGCCACGAGAACTGTGCCCAGCAGCAGCTGTGCCAGGACTTCCAGCAGCGCTGGGAGGCGATGTCCCCTTGGGTGTCTCCTGGTGCTCTTCTTGGGACACCGGTTGAGTGGATCCAGAAGATATCCCTAAGTCTTGAGCTCTTGGGGGAAAGTCGGCTTGATTTTCCAGGTCACAGCAGGATGGGCTGGCACGTTGCCTCCGGGCTTGAAGGGCTGAAAGAGAGAGGAGCAGAGCCGTGGCAACAGCCCTGGTCTGCGGGAATCCTACAAGACCTTCGGAAAGGGACCATCCCACCAAGAAGGGAGTAGGAGACATTGGAATCAGCTGGGAGGTACTGGCCATGACTCCCCCAGGTGTCCCTGAAATCTCTGTGTGCTCTGCCCACATCGCTCCTCGTCCGCACAGGGAGCAGAGCCCTCCAAAGCCGGGGCAGGGCCTGCAGCTCCTTCCCGCTGTCAGCCCGCTGCCCTCTCTCACCCTGACAGATGTGCCGGAGCTCTTGCTGCTGCCTCCTCAGGCACCGCCCGGCCATGCCTGTGAACACAGAGCCTGTCAGGGCGCCAGCGGCACAGCTCCCTGCCGGCGGCGCTGCCGGCGCTGTGGCCACACGGGCTGCTGGTCCGGCAGGGCTCAGCCCGGCCCTTGCCGCACGCTGCCGCCCAAGGGCACGGCTGCCAGAGGGCGGCAGCAGCAATGCCCAGGCCGGGCGGGGCTCCACGGCGCCGGGCCCGGCTGGCGCTGCCGGGGCAGCAGGCGGGGCTGGGGCCGAGCTGCGGCGGGCCGGGCCGGGGAGGGAGCCCGGGCTCGTGGCTCACCCATGATCCTGACGGCCGCCTCTCGCAGGGGCTCCTGTGGGCTCCGCAGGTAGCGCAGGGCCCGGCGCAGGTGCTCGGCCGCTCTGCTCCTGTCCTCTGCCAGCTGCAGAGAGCGGCAGGAGGGAAGGGTTGGCGCGGGCTCAGCCCCTGGGCCGGGCGCTGCCTGCACTCAGCCCCGGCCTCCCCTGGCCGCACAGGCCTGAGGCGCGGCCAGCAGCCGCTGGCCAAGGGCTCCCGAGGGCAGGGGGCAGAGGGCCGGCTGCTGCCCGGGGAGCCACGGTGCCGCCCCGCAGCCCCGCCGGGCCGGGGCTCCATGGGCACCCGGCTGGGGCCCACGGGAGTCTGGAGCAGAGCCCCCGCGGCCTCTGGCTGCAGCAGCGGGCAGGGGCACAGCTGCCAGGCCCGCACACTGAGCGCCGCCCTCAGGGGCCTTCTCCGGGCTGAGCCTGGGGCTTCCAGGCCCTCCTTACCAGGCACTCATCGACCTTCAACGGTGGCTGCTCCTTCAACAGCTGTACGAGCTTCCTCCTCTTCAGGAACTCGGCCACACGAACCAGTGTTTCCCGAGAGGCCTGGAGAGCAGCACAGACCCAGAGATGGCCCCAGAGCCAAGGGCACTGGACCCACATCCCTGTGCCAAGGCCTGGAGGAGGTGACAGCCCGCAAGGCATCAGGGCAGGAGGCAGCCAAGCCCCCTGCCAGAGATCCACCAGCATCACAGAAAACCTCACCTTTGCCACGTCATGGTTCTTATCGTGACAGTAAATTATAAGTGCATAGAGGCTCTTGCTCACAGTTGTCTTCAGGGGCTTTTTTCCCTCATCCACTACCAATTCCACCACCTTGCTGAAGAGTTGAATGGAGAGCAGCTGCATGTGGCTGTTGTCCTAGAGGAAACAAAAAGACTTGCATCAACTATTCCAGTCCCAGCTGGGCAAAGGCCTGCAAATCCAGAAGGCACAAAGTTTCTGGGAAGCACGCGATGCCTGTGGCTCAGGATGCAGAAGCTTACATGGTCAAAGAGCAGCAGGAGTGCCTCAGCCAGCTTTGGGGCAGTGGTGCTGGATACTAGGATGTCTTTGTGCTGCAGCACATTGGTGAAGACAGAGAGGGACATGCTGACCACCTCTCCATCTGCATCATCCAGAAGATCCACAAGCCGTTGAGACAAGATGCAAATTCTCCTGGCCTGTGTGGAACACAAGGCAGTGCTGGGAAGCCACGGACGGCTGCACCGCCACCACCGCCCTGGCACTGCAAGGCCACCCTGCTGCTGCAGGGCCCACAGGCCAAAGGCCTGAGCCAAAGCACTGGGGCAGGTGAGGCAGGAGAGCTGGGAGCAGCTGCCTCAGCTCCTGAAGCCCTGCCAGCCCAAGGGGCAGCTTTCCACAGCGCAGCTTCAGCCGCTGCCCCCTACTCACCATCAAGAGATCCTTGCTGACCACCACGAGGCCTCTGAGTGCCAGGCGACGCTGCTCACTGCACTTGCTGTGCAGGTACCTTGCCAAAACCTTCAGGACAGTGCCACCACATTTCGTCAAGTCCAGGCACTCGAGGACCTGAAAGGCACAGGGCAGTGCCAGGGGAGCCGGCCGGCAGGAGCCCAGAAGCGCACAGGGCTGGGCCCAGGCAGCAGCACAGGGCACGGGCACCGTCCTGGCAGCTGTGGCTGTGAGAGGGCAGAGAGCTGGGAAGCAGCTCAGCCAGGCAGTGCTGGCCACCAGGCTCACCTCCACAAAGAATGCCAGGAAGGGCAGATCCCGGTATGGGTCCTGCCTGTTGAGCTGCCGGAGCAAGTGGAGTGCGATTCGAGAGCACAAAGGGACCATGTTACGGCGCATCTCCCTGGCAGGGGGAAAAAGGCACCAAGACCCTGAGGTGGGGACGGACCTCTCCCAGGACTGACTCACAGAGGTCTGGTCTTTCCCCAGCATCCCTGGAGGGCATGTGGGTGCTCTGGGAGGTGGCCCCTTCTGGGCACCCTCCTCTCCCAGCCTTTTCCAGTCTCCTTGGCCGTCCCTCAGTGACGAGGCTCTCTGGCCCATGACCACAGGCACTGAGTGGGGCACAGGGCACAAATGCCGGGGGCAATGGGGACAAGGGGGTCTCACCTGGCCAGCAGACCCATGGCATAGTGCTGGGTGTGAGAACACAGCAGCGTGTCCCAGCCACGCTTGCGCTCCATAGACATCACCTCATGGTCACAGCGCAGTCGGTAGAGCAGAGCCTTCATGGCCTGCACTGCAAACCTGTGTGCAGAGCAAAGCCCAGGTCACACTTGGAGCGCTGGCGCTGGCCACAAGGGCATGGGAAGGATAGGAGGACTGGGACCTGTTGGACTTGCTGGGAAGGCGGTGTTCCTCCTGGCATGCTCTCCAGAAATGACCAGCTTCCACTGGTGGCATCTGCTGTGTGGTGATGACAATATGGAAGAGCAGAGCCACAAACAGGCGGGAGGAATAAAGGATCATGGCCTCATGGCACTCGGGCACCTGGACAATCACCCAGAGCACCAGAGTTGCCTGCAAAAGAAGCAGCCCAAGACAGCACTCAGTGCCGAGGTGTCCATGGGGCAGGGCCCAAGGGCAGATGCAGGAGGAGCAGCGGGCCTGGTGCCCCCTGAGCCTGCCCCTAGCCCAGGGTTCAGCCCAGCGCCTGAGGCATGGAGAGGATGGAGAGCTGCTGGGGAGGTGACTGAGGGGCAAGCGGAGCCCAGTTCCAGAAACTCACAGCCAGGGCAAAAATGTCCCTGTCGTCCCCATCAGAGGTGCATGCGCTGTGCACAGGCCAATCCTCCATCACACAGAGCAGTGTTGCCAGCACTTTCTCCACGGCTGGTTGCACTGATCCTATAGTTCTCCACATCAGTGCAGCAGCTCTGTGGGATCAGAGCTCTGTGTCAGGGGCATCTCAGTGCCAGTACCACGCCCTGTGCAGCTGTGGGGGCCCAGGTGACAGAGCCCCGGTGCCCTGAGGGGCAGGGAGGGAGCATTGGCAGCAGGCTCGGGAAACAGAGGGGCCCCAGGGTCCTGGACCTCTCTGCCTGTCTGTCAGAGCCTATAGCACAGGCTGTGCAGGGCCGTGGGCCCCAAAGGCTGGTGAGCCCTGAGCTGCGCAGGCACGTGGGCCCCGTACCTGTCACACGTTGGGGCACAGTGCAGGAGGGTCAGCACCACGTCAGCAGGGTGTTCTTCAGCCAGCCTCACAATGTCAATTTGCAGCCTGGCATCCAGAGCGACATGGGACACCAGCCTCTGGTGAATGCTCCTTACAATGGCTGGAACCTGGGGGAGGCGTGGGGGAGATTTTGAGTGCTGTCCAAGGCAGCAACTTGCCCAGCTTCCCCCAAGAAGTGCTTCCCTTCCCGCCACACTGTGCTGGCCTCACAGGCTGAGGGGGCCCAGTGACCATGGCTTGAGGGGACACACGGACCTGGCAGGCTTCCAGGCCTGGCCCCAGGCTGCTTACCTGCTGCTGAGAAGGAACAGCATTGTCTTTGAAAAAATCCTTAGTGGGAGCAGGCATGGTGCCAGTATTTGTGATGCCCTGAATCATTCTGGTGTCGGTGTTTCTGATGGCCTTGCTCTCAGTCATCGCCATGTGAACCGCCTTCACCCTCTGATAATTCATTGCATCGTTTCCTGAGGGTGCTGTCCATTCGGGGCTGGCGAGAGGCTTTTCCTGGAACTTGGTCAGCCTGGAGTCACGCTCAGCTTGGACCTCAGCTGCTTTGGTTCCGGATTTTCTATGCCGAATGCGCAGAAACATCCGGATCATCTGCAGAACAAAGGACAGGGAAGGCAGGGATGTTGCATGGTGTGCTCCAAGCGTGGTGCTGGGCTGAGCAGGGACAGCAGGCCCAGCCCAGCTGGGGGGGGCTGCAGGTACCTTCAGGGTTTTGCAGAAGCGGCCAGGGCCGGGTTCCTGCTCTCGTGTCTTGTTCAGGGCTGCATCTGGCAAAGAGCGAGGGCAGCCAGAGCTGAGGGGCTGCGGGAGAGGCCGGAGAACACAGCCCAGCCCTGCTCCCCCTAGGCTGGGAGAGCCCCGGGATGGCCCAGGGGATGGAGCACGGCCCCTGCGGCGTGTCTGCCCAGCCCCTGTTCCATCCTGTCTGTGGGTATGTCCCCAGGGCATGGGATGGGATGGGACGGGATGGGATGGGGCCAAGCTGGCTGCAGCCATCAGCCCTGTGGCCCAGCTCTGTCGCTCACCATTCTTCAGTGGCTGTAACTGCTCCGGTTTTTCAGGCTGTTGTGCTGGGACATCTTCAGGCCTTCTCTTTTTTTTCGGTCTGAAGACTTTGAAGAGGCTAAGGAATCTACCCGCCATTCCAGAGTCTGGTCTCAAGGGCACCTTCTCGAGAGATGGCTCCGGAATGCTCCAAGTCCTCAAGGGCACCTGCAAAACACACCCCCCGGGAAGGCCAGGGGCCACCAAGGCCCGCAGTCTTGCCACGAGGTCACCTGTAGGAACAATGCCACGGAAAAGCTCCGGGAGGGACACGAACGAGCGCACTGTGCGGGGGCTCCTCACAGCACCGCTCTGTCCTGTCCTGTCCCGTCGCCTGCTCCGAGCACTGTGGCCTGCTCCTGTCACTGCCGGCTCCTATGTCACCAAACGTCACAAAGGACACCATGTTCCATTCCATGACACGGTGACCGTGCTGCACTGTGTCACAAAGGGCCCTTGGACACCGGGTTCCGTTCCATGGCACGGTGACCGTGCTGCACTGTGTCACAAAGGGCCCTTGCACGCACTGCCGCCTGCCCTGGGGCCGCCCCCAGCCCAGCCAAAGTGGCCCAGGCTGGAAGGAATGCCTGGCCCCAGGTGTCTAAGGCAGCCCCACAGGATTTTTAGGAAGAGCTCAGAGCATCAGCAAACGCTGCCCTGCTCTGTGGGCTCAGGGCATTTAAGAATCCTCACTTCAGGAAAGCTTTACTTCCCATTGCTCAGCTCAAGTAGTTCCAAAATTTGCAAACTTGTCAAATTAACAGCAATGGCCGGAGAATGGCCATTGGTTTTGAAGTTTGTTCCCATCTCAAAGCAGCAACACATATGCCTTAACATCATCCACTGGAAGTCACTTTACAAAACATAACACTACAGAGACCCAAAAAGAAGACCATTCTTTGGTTTGCAAATGGTTTTCGATGAAGGGATTACAATCTCCTAATTCTCTTAAGGAATAAAAGCTCTCAAGGAATGAGGACCACTCAGTGTTACAACAGTAACCCAAACAAATGAGGAGATGGCAAAAGGGCTGATCCTCCCCCAGTACAGATATCTAAGTGGCCAATAAAGTACAGCTCTCCCCTCTTGTTCCCTGCAGGAGAAACAGGACCAGTAAAAGAAATAGTCACAGATATTCCTTCTGCCCTCCAACGCCGAAGCTGTGCCAAAGCACGGATGCTGCCTTCAAACTGACTCAAATTCCAGCCCAGACCGCTCAACTTCCAGACAACTCCTTCCCCAACACGCCCACCAACACCAACCTCCCCAAACACCCCCACAGAAGCCCTCAACACCCCGCCAGGACCCCCAGCTGTGCCCGTCCCTCTGCAGAGCTTTCCCAGCCTCCAGCAGAGCCCCTGGTTCCCTGCACGTGCCGTGGGATGGCACTCAGGAGGATCTGCTCCAAGGCCTTCCCTGGCAGCAAAGCCAGGCTGCCAGGCCTGTGGTTCCTGGATCATCCTTCCCAGCGAGCCTTCCTGGGCACGGCTGCTCCATTGGCACATCTGCGCTCAGCTCGGACTGCTCCACTCAGCCAGGGCTGCTGGGAAAGGATCCAGAGCAGCCTGGCCAGCTCTTTCTCCAGCTCCCTCTTCACTCCTGGGGGAGGTAGAACATCCCACAGGAAAGCAACTGGTGCCACAAGGAGTGGGTGGACTCAGGCAGCTCTGGGGAGGCCCCTCAGCACTGCTGTATCCTGAGGGAACGCTGCTGGCCATCCCCTGTGTGTATCTGCAAAAGCTTCAAATCAGCTGCCTCAGCTTCCAGGGCCTCTCTTGGCCAGCATCCTGACGTGGGTGCAGGGCTGCTGCCAGGCACTGCTGGGACCCAGCGGGACAGGACCGGCTGTCTCGTGTCCACGGAGCAGCCCTGACACAGCCAGGGCCATCCCGAAAGCAGACAAACGCTCCCGGCTCAGCAGAGAGGAGCAAGGAGCACTGGGCTGCGCTCAGCGTATCTCAGCCGGGCTCACTCCACCACACGCCCCCATTTTAAGGCTGGCTGATGCCCAGCTGCCAGAAATGCCCGCCTTGTTCTCTCCAAGATGCACAGGGAGAGCCAATGAGCAGGACACCTTGGGAGGCCTTTGCTGAGGCCAGGGACACACCAAGATCTGCCAAGGCTCTCCACGCTGCCTGGCCCACACAGCCCAGCTCTGTGCTGGCCCTGGGACACAGCAGCTGCCACCAAGCAGCAGGCAAATGCATATTGCCAGGAGTTGAAACACAGCAGACAGGAAAGCTGTGAAAAGTGTGGGTGTAAAGGCCTTTTAATTCACAGCTCTCACAGAGAGCTTTGGGGCTCATGGCTGGACACAGATGCTCCTGCTCCCCCTCTGTCCAACGGGGGTAACACATCCTGCTGCAGGTGCTTGGGTTGGTTTCCAGAGGTCCAGGCAGATGCCAAACCTGCTCTTCACTGCCTTCTCCCTGCCCCTCTGCCAAGTGCAACAGGCCTCAAGGACTGAAAGGAGCACAGAGAGCCAAAGGGGGACACTCACACCTGCCTCACTGGGAGCTCCCTGGGCAGCACTTCCCTTGAGAAGCAAGCCCCTTTCCTCCAAAGGTGTTTCCCCAAATGTGTGACTTTCCTGGAGAGCACCAACACACCCTTAAGAAACGCTGGCAAGGCTGAATGACTTCAGGTCCTTTCAGGACAGGCACTCCAGCTCTAGCTCCTATTGCCCCAAGTGAGTTTCCAGGTGCAGGGTCAGAGGTGCAGCCCCAGGCCCTCCAGAAACACAAGCTGCCCGCTGCCTCTTCACCTGCCTCAACTCCTGCCTGCGCTCACGGCACCAAAACCAGGCTGTTCCTGGCCAGGGAGCAGAGCCCTGTTCCTGCAGGATGCTCTTGCCAGCACCTTCCAGGACTCTCTGCTGTGCACACACCACTTTTCATGCCCGCTCCCAACAGGCTTTGGAACGCAGAGCCCAACCTGGCTGGCTCTGCCACCAGCACAGCCCAAACACAGGCGGAGGAAGAAGCAGCGGGGGCTGTTTTCTGGCCATGCCCGAGCGAGACTGGAAGGATGCCCTCCCTCTGCTGTCCCTTGGTTGGCTTTCTGGCTGGCTCTGAGCCTGGGGCTGCCGTTCCTCACTTGTGGGGAGCAGAAGCACAGCCGGCATCCCGGCACTGCCTGGCAGCGCTGCGGGCACCGGCACGGCCGTGTGTCCGAGTCTCGGGCACCGTGCTGCTGCTTCATTTGCCCTCAGGCACAGCCAGAGCTCCCTGCTAAGCCCGGATGCTCTCTGCTGCTGCCCTCTTCCTCATCCTGTGCAGGGATGGAGCGCTGCTGTGCTTTCAGGAAGCTATTCTTGAAAGCTTCCAGCATTCCAAGCTCCTTTGCCCTCCGTGGATGCTTGCCATGGAATCCCTCTCAGCTGGCTTCAGAGCATACTCCGGTTGGCTCTTCCAAAATTCAGGGGCTCCAGGGTGCTCAGCAAGATGTGGAACTGCACAGTGCTGTGGAGCTGCACCTTCAGCACAGGGACCTTTCCAGCCTGACCTGCCCCCGTTCCTCTGGGTCTGTGCACAAAACACGGCGTGGCAGAGAACGGCAGCAGGGGCCTGTGTGTCCCAGGGCCCCGGATTTGCTTCAGCTCCACAGGGATGCAGGCAAAGTGAAGATCCCAAACTTTTATTAATATAAGGCGAAGCAAAGGGATGAGCTGGGAGGGAAAAAAGGGGACGGGCAGCGTCTGAGGGCTGGAGGGAGGCAGCTGTCTACAGGGAGGGAGAGGGGAGGGAGAAGAAGGTGATGGACAGGCTGAGGGCTGGTGGGACAGAGCCACAGACAGAGAGGTATAGTGGAGAGAAAAACTGGGGATGGGCACTGTGTGAGGGCTGGAGGGAGGGAGCCACCTACAGGGAGGGAGCATGGAGGGAAAAAATGGGGATGGGCAGTGTATGAGGGCTGGAGGGAGGGAGCTACCTACAGGGAGGGAGAGTGGAGGGAAAAAATGGGGATGGACAGTGTCTGAGGGCTGGTGGGGCAGAGCTATCAACAGGCAGGGAGAGGGCTGAAGCCACGAGAACTGTGCCCAGCAGCAGCTGTGCCAGGACTTCCAGCAGCGCTGGGAGGCGATGTCCCCTTGGGTGTCTCCTGGTGCTCTTCTTGGGACACCGGTTGAGTGGATCCAGAAGATATCCCTAAGTCTTGAGCTCTTGGGGGAAAGTCGGCTTGATTTTCCAGGTCACAGCAGGATGGGCTGGCACGTTGCCTCCGGGCTTGAAGGGCTGAAAGAGAGAGGAGCAGAGCCGTGGCAACAGCCCTGGTCTGCGGGAATCCTACAAGACCTTCGGAAAGGGACCATCCCACCAAGAAGGGAGTAGGAGACATTGGAATCAGCTGGGAGGTACTGGCCATGACTCCCCCAGGTGTCCCTGAAATCTCTGTGTGCTCTGCCCACATCGCTCCTCGTCCGCACAGGGAGCAGAGCCCTCCAAAGCCGGGGCAGGGCCTGCAGCTCCTTCCCGCTGTCAGCCCGCTGCCCTCTCTCACCCTGACAGATGTGCCGGAGCTCTTGCTGCTGCCTCCTCAGGCACCGCCCGGCCATGCCTGTGAACACAGAGCCTGTCAGGGCGCCAGCGGCACAGCTCCCTGCCGGCGGCGCTGCCGGCGCTGTGGCCACACGGGCTGCTGGTCCGGCAGGGCTCAGCCCGGCCCTTGCCGCACGCTGCCGCCCAAGGGCACGGCTGCCAGAGGGCGGCAGCAGCAATGCCCAGGCCGGGCGGGGCTCCACGGCGCCGGGCCCGGCTGGCGCTGCCGGGGCAGCAGGCGGGGCTGGGGCCGAGCTGCGGCGGGCCGGGCCGGGGAGGGAGCCCGGGCTCGTGGCTCACCCATGATCCTGACGGCCGCCTCTCGCAGGGGCTCCTGTGGGCTCCGCAGGTAGCGCAGGGCCCGGCGCAGGTGCTCGGCCGCTCTGCTCCTGTCCTCTGCCAGCTGCAGAGAGCGGCAGGAGGGAAGGGTTGGCGCGGGCTCAGCCCCTGGGCCGGGCGCTGCCTGCACTCAGCCCCGGCCTCCCCTGGCCGCACAGGCCTGAGGCGCGGCCAGCAGCCGCTGGCCAAGGGCTCCCGAGGGCAGGGGGCAGAGGGCCGGCTGCTGCCCGGGGAGCCACGGTGCCGCCCCGCAGCCCCGCCGGGCCGGGGCTCCATGGGCACCCGGCTGGGGCCCACGGGAGTCTGGAGCAGAGCCCCCGCGGCCTCTGGCTGCAGCAGCGGGCAGGGGCACAGCTGCCAGGCCCGCACACTGAGCGCCGCCCTCAGGGGCCTTCTCCGGGCTGAGCCTGGGGCTTCCAGGCCCTCCTTACCAGGCACTCATCGACCTTCAACGGTGGCTGCTCCTTCAACAGCTGTACGAGCTTCCTCCTCTTCAGGAACTCGGCCACACGAACCAGTGTTTCCCGAGAGGCCTGGAGAGCAGCACAGACCCAGAGATGGCCCCAGAGCCAAGGGCACTGGACCCACATCCCTGTGCCAAGGCCTGGAGGAGGTGACAGCCCGCAAGGCATCAGGGCAGGAGGCAGCCAAGCCCCCTGCCAGAGATCCACCAGCATCACAGAAAACCTCACCTTTGCCACGTCATGGTTCTTATCGTGACAGTAAATTATAAGTGCATAGAGGCTCTTGCTCACAGTTGTCTTCAGGGGCTTTTTTCCCTCATCCACTACCAATTCCACCACCTTGCTGAAGAGTTGAATGGAGAGCAGCTGCATGTGGCTGTTGTCCTAGAGGAAACAAAAAGACTTGCATCAACTATTCCAGTCCCAGCTGGGCAAAGGCCTGCAAATCCAGAAGGCACAAAGTTTCTGGGAAGCACGCGATGCCTGTGGCTCAGGATGCAGAAGCTTACATGGTCAAAGAGCAGCAGGAGTGCCTCAGCCAGCTTTGGGGCAGTGGTGCTGGATACTAGGATGTCTTTGTGCTGCAGCACATTGGTGAAGACAGAGAGGGACATGCTGACCACCTCTCCATCTGCATCATCCAGAAGATCCACAAGCCGTTGAGACAAGATGCAAATTCTCCTGGCCTGTGTGGAACACAAGGCAGTGCTGGGAAGCCACGGACGGCTGCACCGCCACCACCGCCCTGGCACTGCAAGGCCACCCTGCTGCTGCAGGGCCCACAGGCCAAAGGCCTGAGCCAAAGCACTGGGGCAGGTGAGGCAGGAGAGCTGGGAGCAGCTGCCTCAGCTCCTGAAGCCCTGCCAGCCCAAGGGGCAGCTTTCCACAGCGCAGCTTCAGCCGCTGCCCCCTACTCACCATCAAGAGATCCTTGCTGACCACCACGAGGCCTCTGAGTGCCAGGCGACGCTGCTCACTGCACTTGCTGTGCAGGTACCTTGCCAAAACCTTCAGGACAGTGCCACCACATTTCGTCAAGTCCAGGCACTCGAGGACCTGAAAGGCACAGGGCAGTGCCAGGGGAGCCGGCCGGCAGGAGCCCAGAAGCGCACAGGGCTGGGCCCAGGCAGCAGCACAGGGCACGGGCACCGTCCTGGCAGCTGTGGCTGTGAGAGGGCAGAGAGCTGGGAAGCAGCTCAGCCAGGCAGTGCTGGCCACCAGGCTCACCTCCACAAAGAATGCCAGGAAGGGCAGATCCCGGTATGGGTCCTGCCTGTTGAGCTGCCGGAGCAAGTGGAGTGCGATTCGAGAGCACAAAGGGACCATGTTACGGCGCATCTCCCTGGCAGGGGGAAAAAGGCACCAAGACCCTGAGGTGGGGACGGACCTCTCCCAGGACTGACTCACAGAGGTCTGGTCTTTCCCCAGCATCCCTGGAGGGCATGTGGGTGCTCTGGGAGGTGGCCCCTTCTGGGCACCCTCCTCTCCCAGCCTTTTCCAGTCTCCTTGGCCGTCCCTCAGTGACGAGGCTCTCTGGCCCATGACCACAGGCACTGAGTGGGGCACAGGGCACAAATGCCGGGGGCAATGGGGACAAGGGGGTCTCACCTGGCCAGCAGACCCATGGCATAGTGCTGGGTGTGAGAACACAGCAGCGTGTCCCAGCCACGCTTGCGCTCCATAGACATCACCTCATTGTCACAGCGCAGTCGGTAGAGCAGAGCCTTCATGGCCTGCACTGCAAACCTGTGTGCAGAGCAAAGCCCAGGTCACACTTGGAGCGCTGGCGCTGGCCACAAGGGCATGGGAAGGATAGGAGGACTGGGACCTGTTGGACTTGCTGGGAAGGCGGTGTTCCTCCTGGCATGCTCTCCAGAAATGACCAGCTTCCACTGGTGGCATCTGCTGTGTGGTGATGACAATATGGAAGAGCAGAGCCACAAACAGGCGGGAGGAATAAAGGATCATGGCCTCATGGCACTCGGGCACCTGGACAATCACCCAGAGCACCAGAGTTGCCTGCAAAAGAAGCAGCCCAAGACAGCACTCAGTGCCGAGGTGTCCATGGGGCAGGGCCCAAGGGCAGATGCAGGAGGAGCAGCGGGCCTGGTGCCCCCTGAGCCTGCCCCTAGCCCAGGGTTCAGCCCAGCGCCTGAGGCATGGAGAGGATGGAGAGCTGCTGGGGAGGTGACTGAGGGGCAAGCGGAGCCCAGTTCCAGAAACTCACAGCCAGGGCAAAAATGTCCCTGTCGTCCCCATCAGAGGTGCATGCGCTGTGCACAGGCCAATCCTCCATCACACAGAGCAGTGTTGCCAGCACTTTCTCCACGGCTGGTTGCACTGATCCTATAGTTCTCCACATCAGTGCAGCAGCTCTGTGGGATCAGAGCTCTGTGTCAGGGGCATCTCAGTGCCAGTACCACGCCCTGTGCAGCTGTGGGGGCCCAGGTGACAGAGCCCCGGTGCCCTGAGGGGCAGGGAGGGAGCATTGGCAGCAGGCTCGGGAAACAGAGGGGCCCCAGGGTCCTGGACCTCTCTGCCTGTCTGTCAGAGCCTATAGCACAGGCTGTGCAGGGCCGTGGGCCCCAAAGGCTGGTGAGCCCTGAGCTGCGCAGGCACGTGGGCCCCGTACCTGTCACACGTTGGGGCACAGTGCAGGAGGGTCAGCACCACGTCAGCAGGGTGTTCTTCAGCCAGCCTCACAATGTCAATTTGCAGCCTGGCATCCAGAGCGACATGGGACACCAGCCTCTGGTGAATGCTCCTTACAATGGCTGGAACCTGGGGGAGGCGTGGGGGAGATTTTGAGTGCTGTCCAAGGCAGCAACTTGCCCAGCTTCCCCCAAGAAGTGCTTCCCTTCCCGCCACACTGTGCTGGCCTCACAGGCTGAGGGGGCCCAGTGACCATGGCTTGAGGGGACACACGGACCTGGCAGGCTTCCAGGCCTGGCCCCAGGCTGCTTACCTGCTGCTGAGAAGGAACAGCATTGTCTTTGAAAAAATCCTTAGTGGGAGCAGGCATGGTGCCAGTATTTGTGATGCCCTGAATCATTCTGGTGTCGGTGTTTCTGATGGCCTTGCTCTCAGTCATCGCCATGTGAACCGCCTTCACCCTCTGATAATTCATTGCATCGTTTCCTGAGGGTGCTGTCCATTCGGGGCTGGCGAGAGGCTTTTCCTGGAACTTGGTCAGCCTGGAGTCACGCTCAGCTTGGACCTCAGCTGCTTTGGTTCCGGATTTTCTATGCCGAATGCGCAGAAACATCCGGATCATCTGCAGAACAAAGGACAGGGAAGGCAGGGATGTTGCATGGTGTGCTCCAAGCGTGGTGCTGGGCTGAGCAGGGACAGCAGGCCCAGCCCAGCTGGGGGGGGCTGCAGGTACCTTCAGGGTTTTGCAGAAGCGGCCAGGGCCGGGTTCCTGCTCTCGTGTCTTGTTCAGGGCTGCATCTGGCAAAGAGCGAGGGCAGCCAGAGCTGAGGGGCTGCGGGAGAGGCCGGAGAACACAGCCCAGCCCTGCTCCCCCTAGGCTGGGAGAGCCCCGGGATGGCCCAGGGGATGGAGCACGGCCCCTGCGGCGTGTCTGCCCAGCCCCTGTTCCATCCTGTCTGTGGGTATGTCCCCAGGGCATGGGATGGGATGGGACGGGATGGGATGGGGCCAAGCTGGCTGCAGCCATCAGCCCTGTGGCCCAGCTCTGTCGCTCACCATTCTTCAGTGGCTGTAACTGCTCCGGTTTTTCAGGCTGTTGTGCTGGGACATCTTCAGGCCTTCTCTTTTTTTTCGGTCTGAAGACTTTGAAGAGGCTAAGGAATCTACCCGCCATTCCAGAGTCTGGTCTCAAGGGCACCTTCTCGAGAGATGGCTCCGGAATGCTCCAAGTCCTCAAGGGCACCTGCAAAACACACCCCCCGGGAAGGCCAGGGGCCACCAAGGCCCGCAGTCTTGCCACGAGGTCACCTGTAGGAACAATGCCACGGAAAAGCTCCGGGAGGGACACGAACGAGCGCACTGTGCGGGGGCTCCTCACAGCACCGCTCTGTCCTGTCCTGTCCCGTCGCCTGCTCCGAGCACTGTGGCCTGCTCCTGTCACTGCCGGCTCCTATGTCACCAAACGTCACAAAGGACACCATGTTCCATTCCATGACACGGTGACCGTGCTGCACTGTGTCACAAAGGGCCCTTGGACACCGGGTTCCGTTCCATGGCACGGTGACCGTGCTGCACTGTGTCACAAAGGGCCCTTGCACGCACTGCCGCCTGCCCTGGGGCCGCCCCCAGCCCAGCCAAAGTGGCCCAGGCTGGAAGGAATGCCTGGCCCCAGGTGTCTAAGGCAGCCCCACAGGATTTTTAGGAAGAGCTCAGAGCATCAGCAAACGCTGCCCTGCTCTGTGGGCTCAGGGCATTTAAGAATCCTCACTTCAGGAAAGCTTTACTTCCCATTGCTCAGCTCAAGTAGTTCCAAAATTTGCAAACTTGTCAAATTAACAGCAATGGCCGGAGAATGGCCATTGGTTTTGAAGTTTGTTCCCATCTCAAAGCAGCAACACATATGCCTTAACATCATCCACTGGAAGTCACTTTACAAAACATAACACTACAGAGACCCAAAAAGAAGACCATTCTTTGGTTTGCAAATGGTTTTCGATGAAGGGATTACAATCTCCTAATTCTCTTAAGGAATAAAAGCTCTCAAGGAATGAGGACCACTCAGTGTTACAACAGTAACCCAAACAAATGAGGAGATGGCAAAAGGGCTGATCCTCCCCCAGTACAGATATCTAAGTGGCCAATAAAGTACAGCTCTCCCCTCTTGTTCCCTGCAGGAGAAACAGGACCAGTAAAAGAAATAGTCACAGATATTCCTTCTGCCCTCCAACGCCGAAGCTGTGCCAAAGCACGGATGCTGCCTTCAAACTGACTCAAATTCCAGCCCAGACCGCTCAACTTCCAGACAACTCCTTCCCCAACACGCCCACCAACACCAACCTCCCCAAACACCCCCACAGAAGCCCTCAACACCCCGCCAGGACCCCCAGCTGTGCCCGTCCCTCTGCAGAGCTTTCCCAGCCTCCAGCAGAGCCCCTGGTTCCCTGCACGTGCCGTGGGATGGCACTCAGGAGGATCTGCTCCAAGGCCTTCCCTGGCAGCAAAGCCAGGCTGCCAGGCCTGTGGTTCCTGGATCATCCTTCCCAGCGAGCCTTCCTGGGCACGGCTGCTCCATTGGCACATCTGCGCTCAGCTCGGACTGCTCCACTCAGCCAGGGCTGCTGGGAAAGGATCCAGAGCAGCCTGGCCAGCTCTTTCTCCAGCTCCCTCTTCACTCCTGGGGGAGGTAGAACATCCCACAGGAAAGCAACTGGTGCCACAAGGAGTGGGTGGACTCAGGCAGCTCTGGGGAGGCCCCTCAGCACTGCTGTATCCTGAGGGAACGCTGCTGGCCATCCCCTGTGTGTATCTGCAAAAGCTTCAAATCAGCTGCCTCAGCTTCCAGGGCCTCTCTTGGCCAGCATCCTGACGTGGGTGCAGGGCTGCTGCCAGGCACTGCTGGGACCCAGCGGGACAGGACCGGCTGTCTCGTGTCCACGGAGCAGCCCTGACACAGCCAGGGCCATCCCGAAAGCAGACAAACGCTCCCGGCTCAGCAGAGAGGAGCAAGGAGCACTGGGCTGCGCTCAGCGTATCTCAGCCGGGCTCACTCCACCACACGCCCCCATTTTAAGGCTGGCTGATGCCCAGCTGCCAGAAATGCCCGCCTTGTTCTCTCCAAGATGCACAGGGAGAGCCAATGAGCAGGACACCTTGGGAGGCCTTTGCTGAGGCCAGGGACACACCAAGATCTGCCAAGGCTCTCCACGCTGCCTGGCCCACACAGCCCAGCTCTGTGCTGGCCCTGGGACACAGCAGCTGCCACCAAGCAGCAGGCAAATGCATATTGCCAGGAGTTGAAACACAGCAGACAGGAAAGCTGTGAAAAGTGTGGGTGTAAAGGCCTTTTAATTCACAGCTCTCACAGAGAGCTTTGGGGCTCATGGCTGGACACAGATGCTCCTGCTCCCCCTCTGTCCAACGGGGGTAACACATCCTGCTGCAGGTGCTTGGGTTGGTTTCCAGAGGTCCAGGCAGATGCCAAACCTGCTCTTCACTGCCTTCTCCCTGCCCCTCTGCCAAGTGCAACAGGCCTCAAGGACTGAAAGGAGCACAGAGAGCCAAAGGGGGACACTCACACCTGCCTCACTGGGAGCTCCCTGGGCAGCACTTCCCTTGAGAAGCAAGCCCCTTTCCTCCAAAGGTGTTTCCCCAAATGTGTGACTTTCCTGGAGAGCACCAACACACCCTTAAGAAACGCTGGCAAGGCTGAATGACTTCAGGTCCTTTCAGGACAGGCACTCCAGCTCTAGCTCCTATTGCCCCAAGTGAGTTTCCAGGTGCAGGGTCAGAGGTGCAGCCCCAGGCCCTCCAGAAACACAAGCTGCCCGCTGCCTCTTCACCTGCCTCAACTCCTGCCTGCGCTCACGGCACCAAAACCAGGCTGTTCCTGGCCAGGGAGCAGAGCCCTGTTCCTGCAGGATGCTCTTGCCAGCACCTTCCAGGACTCTCTGCTGTGCACACACCACTTTTCATGCCCGCTCCCAACAGGCTTTGGAACGCAGAGCCCAACCTGGCTGGCTCTGCCACCAGCACAGCCCAAACACAGGCGGAGGAAGAAGCAGCGGGGGCTGTTTTCTGGCCATGCCCGAGCGAGACTGGAAGGATGCCCTCCCTCTGCTGTCCCTTGGTTGGCTTTCTGGCTGGCTCTGAGCCTGGGGCTGCCGTTCCTCACTTGTGGGGAGCAGAAGCACAGCCGGCATCCCGGCACTGCCTGGCAGCGCTGCGGGCACCGGCACGGCCGTGTGTCCGAGTCTCGGGCACCGTGCTGCTGCTTCATTTGCCCTCAGGCACAGCCAGAGCTCCCTGCTAAGCCCGGATGCTCTCTGCTGCTGCCCTCTTCCTCATCCTGTGCAGGGATGGAGCGCTGCTGTGCTTTCAGGAAGCTATTCTTGAAAGCTTCCAGCATTCCAAGCTCCTTTGCCCTCCGTGGATGCTTGCCATGGAATCCCTCTCAGCTGGCTTCAGAGCATACTCCGGTTGGCTCTTCCAAAATTCAGGGGCTCCAGGGTGCTCAGCAAGATGTGGAACTGCACAGTGCTGTGGAGCTGCACCTTCAGCACAGGGACCTTTCCAGCCTGACCTGCCCCCGTTCCTCTGGGTCTGTGCACAAAACACGGCGTGGCAGAGAACGGCAGCAGGGGCCTGTGTGTCCCAGGGCCCCGGATTTGCTTCAGCTCCACAGGGATGCAGGCAAAGTGAAGATCCCAAACTTTTATTAATATAAGGCGAAGCAAAGGGATGAGCTGGGAGGGAAAAAAGGGGACGGGCAGCGTCTGAGGGCTGGAGGGAGGCAGCTGTCTACAGGGAGGGAGAGGGGAGGGAGAAGAAGGTGATGGACAGGCTGAGGGCTGGTGGGACAGAGCCACAGACAGAGAGGTATAGTGGAGAGAAAAACTGGGGATGGGCACTGTGTGAGGGCTGGAGGGAGGGAGCCACCTACAGGGAGGGAGCATGGAGGGAAAAAATGGGGATGGGCAGTGTATGAGGGCTGGAGGGAGGGAGCTACCTACAGGGAGGGAGAGTGGAGGGAAAAAATGGGGATGGACAGTGTCTGAGGGCTGGTGGGGCAGAGCTATCAACAGGCAGGGAGAGGGCTGAAGCCACGAGAACTGTGCCCAGCAGCAGCTGTGCCAGGACTTCCAGCAGCGCTGGGAGGCGATGTCCCCTTGGGTGTCTCCTGGTGCTCTTCTTGGGACACCGGTTGAGTGGATCCAGAAGATATCCCTAAGTCTTGAGCTCTTGGGGGAAAGTCGGCTTGATTTTCCAGGTCACAGCAGGATGGGCTGGCACGTTGCCTCCGGGCTTGAAGGGCTGAAAGAGAGAGGAGCAGAGCCGTGGCAACAGCCCTGGTCTGCGGGAATCCTACAAGACCTTCGGAAAGGGACCATCCCACCAAGAAGGGAGTAGGAGACATTGGAATCAGCTGGGAGGTACTGGCCATGACTCCCCCAGGTGTCCCTGAAATCTCTGTGTGCTCTGCCCACATCGCTCCTCGTCCGCACAGGGAGCAGAGCCCTCCAAAGCCGGGGCAGGGCCTGCAGCTCCTTCCCGCTGTCAGCCCGCTGCCCTCTCTCACCCTGACAGATGTGCCGGAGCTCTTGCTGCTGCCTCCTCAGGCACCGCCCGGCCATGCCTGTGAACACAGAGCCTGTCAGGGCGCCAGCGGCACAGCTCCCTGCCGGCGGCGCTGCCGGCGCTGTGGCCACACGGGCTGCTGGTCCGGCAGGGCTCAGCCCGGCCCTTGCCGCACGCTGCCGCCCAAGGGCACGGCTGCCAGAGGGCGGCAGCAGCAATGCCCAGGCCGGGCGGGGCTCCACGGCGCCGGGCCCGGCTGGCGCTGCCGGGGCAGCAGGCGGGGCTGGGGCCGAGCTGCGGCGGGCCGGGCCGGGGAGGGAGCCCGGGCTCGTGGCTCACCCATGATCCTGACGGCCGCCTCTCGCAGGGGCTCCTGTGGGCTCCGCAGGTAGCGCAGGGCCCGGCGCAGGTGCTCGGCCGCTCTGCTCCTGTCCTCTGCCAGCTGCAGAGAGCGGCAGGAGGGAAGGGTTGGCGCGGGCTCAGCCCCTGGGCCGGGCGCTGCCTGCACTCAGCCCCGGCCTCCCCTGGCCGCACAGGCCTGAGGCGCGGCCAGCAGCCGCTGGCCAAGGGCTCCCGAGGGCAGGGGGCAGAGGGCCGGCTGCTGCCCGGGGAGCCACGGTGCCGCCCCGCAGCCCCGCCGGGCCGGGGCTCCATGGGCACCCGGCTGGGGCCCACGGGAGTCTGGAGCAGAGCCCCCGCGGCCTCTGGCTGCAGCAGCGGGCAGGGGCACAGCTGCCAGGCCCGCACACTGAGCGCCGCCCTCAGGGGCCTTCTCCGGGCTGAGCCTGGGGCTTCCAGGCCCTCCTTACCAGGCACTCATCGACCTTCAACGGTGGCTGCTCCTTCAACAGCTGTACGAGCTTCCTCCTCTTCAGGAACTCGGCCACACGAACCAGTGTTTCCCGAGAGGCCTGGAGAGCAGCACAGACCCAGAGATGGCCCCAGAGCCAAGGGCACTGGACCCACATCCCTGTGCCAAGGCCTGGAGGAGGTGACAGCCCGCAAGGCATCAGGGCAGGAGGCAGCCAAGCCCCCTGCCAGAGATCCACCAGCATCACAGAAAACCTCACCTTTGCCACGTCATGGTTCTTATCGTGACAGTAAATTATAAGTGCATAGAGGCTCTTGCTCACAGTTGTCTTCAGGGGCTTTTTTCCCTCATCCACTACCAATTCCACCACCTTGCTGAAGAGTTGAATGGAGAGCAGCTGCATGTGGCTGTTGTCCTAGAGGAAACAAAAAGACTTGCATCAACTATTCCAGTCCCAGCTGGGCAAAGGCCTGCAAATCCAGAAGGCACAAAGTTTCTGGGAAGCACGCGATGCCTGTGGCTCAGGATGCAGAAGCTTACATGGTCAAAGAGCAGCAGGAGTGCCTCAGCCAGCTTTGGGGCAGTGGTGCTGGATACTAGGATGTCTTTGTGCTGCAGCACATTGGTGAAGACAGAGAGGGACATGCTGACCACCTCTCCATCTGCATCATCCAGAAGATCCACAAGCCGTTGAGACAAGATGCAAATTCTCCTGGCCTGTGTGGAACACAAGGCAGTGCTGGGAAGCCACGGACGGCTGCACCGCCACCACCGCCCTGGCACTGCAAGGCCACCCTGCTGCTGCAGGGCCCACAGGCCAAAGGCCTGAGCCAAAGCACTGGGGCAGGTGAGGCAGGAGAGCTGGGAGCAGCTGCCTCAGCTCCTGAAGCCCTGCCAGCCCAAGGGGCAGCTTTCCACAGCGCAGCTTCAGCCGCTGCCCCCTACTCACCATCAAGAGATCCTTGCTGACCACCACGAGGCCTCTGAGTGCCAGGCGACGCTGCTCACTGCACTTGCTGTGCAGGTACCTTGCCAAAACCTTCAGGACAGTGCCACCACATTTCGTCAAGTCCAGGCACTCGAGGACCTGAAAGGCACAGGGCAGTGCCAGGGGAGCCGGCCGGCAGGAGCCCAGAAGCGCACAGGGCTGGGCCCAGGCAGCAGCACAGGGCACGGGCACCGTCCTGGCAGCTGTGGCTGTGAGAGGGCAGAGAGCTGGGAAGCAGCTCAGCCAGGCAGTGCTGGCCACCAGGCTCACCTCCACAAAGAATGCCAGGAAGGGCAGATCCCGGTATGGGTCCTGCCTGTTGAGCTGCCGGAGCAAGTGGAGTGCGATTCGAGAGCACAAAGGGACCATGTTACGGCGCATCTCCCTGGCAGGGGGAAAAAGGCACCAAGACCCTGAGGTGGGGACGGACCTCTCCCAGGACTGACTCACAGAGGTCTGGTCTTTCCCCAGCATCCCTGGAGGGCATGTGGGTGCTCTGGGAGGTGGCCCCTTCTGGGCACCCTCCTCTCCCAGCCTTTTCCAGTCTCCTTGGCCGTCCCTCAGTGACGAGGCTCTCTGGCCCATGACCACAGGCACTGAGTGGGGCACAGGGCACAAATGCCGGGGGCAATGGGGACAAGGGGGTCTCACCTGGCCAGCAGACCCATGGCATAGTGCTGGGTGTGAGAACACAGCAGCGTGTCCCAGCCACGCTTGCGCTCCATAGACATCACCTCATTGTCACAGCGCAGTCGGTAGAGCAGAGCCTTCATGGCCTGCACTGCAAACCTGTGTGCAGAGCAAAGCCCAGGTCACACTTGGAGCGCTGGCGCTGGCCACAAGGGCATGGGAAGGATAGGAGGACTGGGACCTGTTGGACTTGCTGGGAAGGCGGTGTTCCTCCTGGCATGCTCTCCAGAAATGACCAGCTTCCACTGGTGGCATCTGCTGTGTGGTGATGACAATATGGAAGAGCAGAGCCACAAACAGGCGGGAGGAATAAAGGATCATGGCCTCATGGCACTCGGGCACCTGGACAATCACCCAGAGCACCAGAGTTGCCTGCAAAAGAAGCAGCCCAAGACAGCACTCAGTGCCGAGGTGTCCATGGGGCAGGGCCCAAGGGCAGATGCAGGAGGAGCAGCGGGCCTGGTGCCCCCTGAGCCTGCCCCTAGCCCAGGGTTCAGCCCAGCGCCTGAGGCATGGAGAGGATGGAGAGCTGCTGGGGAGGTGACTGAGGGGCAAGCGGAGCCCAGTTCCAGAAACTCACAGCCAGGGCAAAAATGTCCCTGTCGTCCCCATCAGAGGTGCATGCGCTGTGCACAGGCCAATCCTCCATCACACAGAGCAGTGTTGCCAGCACTTTCTCCACGGCTGGTTGCACTGATCCTATAGTTCTCCACATCAGTGCAGCAGCTCTGTGGGATCAGAGCTCTGTGTCAGGGGCATCTCAGTGCCAGTACCACGCCCTGTGCAGCTGTGGGGGCCCAGGTGACAGAGCCCCGGTGCCCTGAGGGGCAGGGAGGGAGCATTGGCAGCAGGCTCGGGAAACAGAGGGGCCCCAGGGTCCTGGACCTCTCTGCCTGTCTGTCAGAGCCTATAGCACAGGCTGTGCAGGGCCGTGGGCCCCAAAGGCTGGTGAGCCCTGAGCTGCGCAGGCACGTGGGCCCCGTACCTGTCACACGTTGGGGCACAGTGCAGGAGGGTCAGCACCACGTCAGCAGGGTGTTCTTCAGCCAGCCTCACAATGTCAATTTGCAGCCTGGCATCCAGAGCGACATGGGACACCAGCCTCTGGTGAATGCTCCTTACAATGGCTGGAACCTGGGGGAGGCGTGGGGGAGATTTTGAGTGCTGTCCAAGGCAGCAACTTGCCCAGCTTCCCCCAAGAAGTGCTTCCCTTCCCGCCACACTGTGCTGGCCTCACAGGCTGAGGGGGCCCAGTGACCATGGCTTGAGGGGACACACGGACCTGGCAGGCTTCCAGGCCTGGCCCCAGGCTGCTTACCTGCTGCTGAGAAGGAACAGCATTGTCTTTGAAAAAATCCTTAGTGGGAGCAGGCATGGTGCCAGTATTTGTGATGCCCTGAATCATTCTGGTGTCGGTGTTTCTGATGGCCTTGCTCTCAGTCATCGCCATGTGAACCGCCTTCACCCTCTGATAATTCATTGCATCGTTTCCTGAGGGTGCTGTCCATTCGGGGCTGGCGAGAGGCTTTTCCTGGAACTTGGTCAGCCTGGAGTCACGCTCAGCTTGGACCTCAGCTGCTTTGGTTCCGGATTTTCTATGCCGAATGCGCAGAAACATCCGGATCATCTGCAGAACAAAGGACAGGGAAGGCAGGGATGTTGCATGGTGTGCTCCAAGCGTGGTGCTGGGCTGAGCAGGGACAGCAGGCCCAGCCCAGCTGGGGGGGGCTGCAGGTACCTTCAGGGTTTTGCAGAAGCGGCCAGGGCCGGGTTCCTGCTCTCGTGTCTTGTTCAGGGCTGCATCTGGCAAAGAGCGAGGGCAGCCAGAGCTGAGGGGCTGCGGGAGAGGCCGGAGAACACAGCCCAGCCCTGCTCCCCCTAGGCTGGGAGAGCCCCGGGATGGCCCAGGGGATGGAGCACGGCCCCTGCGGCGTGTCTGCCCAGCCCCTGTTCCATCCTGTCTGTGGGTATGTCCCCAGGGCATGGGATGGGATGGGACGGGATGGGATGGGGCCAAGCTGGCTGCAGCCATCAGCCCTGTGGCCCAGCTCTGTCGCTCACCATTCTTCAGTGGCTGTAACTGCTCCGGTTTTTCAGGCTGTTGTGCTGGGACATCTTCAGGCCTTCTCTTTTTTTTCGGTCTGAAGACTTTGAAGAGGCTAAGGAATCTACCCGCCATTCCAGAGTCTGGTCTCAAGGGCACCTTCTCGAGAGATGGCTCCGGAATGCTCCAAGTCCTCAAGGGCACCTGCAAAACACACCCCCCGGGAAGGCCAGGGGCCACCAAGGCCCGCAGTCTTGCCACGAGGTCACCTGTAGGAACAATGCCACGGAAAAGCTCCGGGAGGGACACGAACGAGCGCACTGTGCGGGGGCTCCTCACAGCACCGCTCTGTCCTGTCCTGTCCCGTCGCCTGCTCCGAGCACTGTGGCCTGCTCCTGTCACTGCCGGCTCCTATGTCACCAAACGTCACAAAGGACACCATGTTCCATTCCATGACACGGTGACCGTGCTGCACTGTGTCACAAAGGGCCCTTGGACACCGGGTTCCGTTCCATGGCACGGTGACCGTGCTGCACTGTGTCACAAAGGGCCCTTGCACGCACTGCCGCCTGCCCTGGGGCCGCCCCCAGCCCAGCCAAAGTGGCCCAGGCTGGAAGGAATGCCTGGCCCCAGGTGTCTAAGGCAGCCCCACAGGATTTTTAGGAAGAGCTCAGAGCATCAGCAAACGCTGCCCTGCTCTGTGGGCTCAGGGCATTTAAGAATCCTCACTTCAGGAAAGCTTTACTTCCCATTGCTCAGCTCAAGTAGTTCCAAAATTTGCAAACTTGTCAAATTAACAGCAATGGCCGGAGAATGGCCATTGGTTTTGAAGTTTGTTCCCATCTCAAAGCAGCAACACATATGCCTTAACATCATCCACTGGAAGTCACTTTACAAAACATAACACTACAGAGACCCAAAAAGAAGACCATTCTTTGGTTTGCAAATGGTTTTCGATGAAGGGATTACAATCTCCTAATTCTCTTAAGGAATAAAAGCTCTCAAGGAATGAGGACCACTCAGTGTTACAACAGTAACCCAAACAAATGAGGAGATGGCAAAAGGGCTGATCCTCCCCCAGTACAGATATCTAAGTGGCCAATAAAGTACAGCTCTCCCCTCTTGTTCCCTGCAGGAGAAACAGGACCAGTAAAAGAAATAGTCACAGATATTCCTTCTGCCCTCCAACGCCGAAGCTGTGCCAAAGCACGGATGCTGCCTTCAAACTGACTCAAATTCCAGCCCAGACCGCTCAACTTCCAGACAACTCCTTCCCCAACACGCCCACCAACACCAACCTCCCCAAACACCCCCACAGAAGCCCTCAACACCCCGCCAGGACCCCCAGCTGTGCCCGTCCCTCTGCAGAGCTTTCCCAGCCTCCAGCAGAGCCCCTGGTTCCCTGCACGTGCCGTGGGATGGCACTCAGGAGGATCTGCTCCAAGGCCTTCCCTGGCAGCAAAGCCAGGCTGCCAGGCCTGTGGTTCCTGGATCATCCTTCCCAGCGAGCCTTCCTGGGCACGGCTGCTCCATTGGCACATCTGCGCTCAGCTCGGACTGCTCCACTCAGCCAGGGCTGCTGGGAAAGGATCCAGAGCAGCCTGGCCAGCTCTTTCTCCAGCTCCCTCTTCACTCCTGGGGGAGGTAGAACATCCCACAGGAAAGCAACTGGTGCCACAAGGAGTGGGTGGACTCAGGCAGCTCTGGGGAGGCCCCTCAGCACTGCTGTATCCTGAGGGAACGCTGCTGGCCATCCCCTGTGTGTATCTGCAAAAGCTTCAAATCAGCTGCCTCAGCTTCCAGGGCCTCTCTTGGCCAGCATCCTGACGTGGGTGCAGGGCTGCTGCCAGGCACTGCTGGGACCCAGCGGGACAGGACCGGCTGTCTCGTGTCCACGGAGCAGCCCTGACACAGCCAGGGCCATCCCGAAAGCAGACAAACGCTCCCGGCTCAGCAGAGAGGAGCAAGGAGCACTGGGCTGCGCTCAGCGTATCTCAGCCGGGCTCACTCCACCACACGCCCCCATTTTAAGGCTGGCTGATGCCCAGCTGCCAGAAATGCCCGCCTTGTTCTCTCCAAGATGCACAGGGAGAGCCAATGAGCAGGACACCTTGGGAGGCCTTTGCTGAGGCCAGGGACACACCAAGATCTGCCAAGGCTCTCCACGCTGCCTGGCCCACACAGCCCAGCTCTGTGCTGGCCCTGGGACACAGCAGCTGCCACCAAGCAGCAGGCAAATGCATATTGCCAGGAGTTGAAACACAGCAGACAGGAAAGCTGTGAAAAGTGTGGGTGTAAAGGCCTTTTAATTCACAGCTCTCACAGAGAGCTTTGGGGCTCATGGCTGGACACAGATGCTCCTGCTCCCCCTCTGTCCAACGGGGGTAACACATCCTGCTGCAGGTGCTTGGGTTGGTTTCCAGAGGTCCAGGCAGATGCCAAACCTGCTCTTCACTGCCTTCTCCCTGCCCCTCTGCCAAGTGCAACAGGCCTCAAGGACTGAAAGGAGCACAGAGAGCCAAAGGGGGACACTCACACCTGCCTCACTGGGAGCTCCCTGGGCAGCACTTCCCTTGAGAAGCAAGCCCCTTTCCTCCAAAGGTGTTTCCCCAAATGTGTGACTTTCCTGGAGAGCACCAACACACCCTTAAGAAACGCTGGCAAGGCTGAATGACTTCAGGTCCTTTCAGGACAGGCACTCCAGCTCTAGCTCCTATTGCCCCAAGTGAGTTTCCAGGTGCAGGGTCAGAGGTGCAGCCCCAGGCCCTCCAGAAACACAAGCTGCCCGCTGCCTCTTCACCTGCCTCAACTCCTGCCTGCGCTCACGGCACCAAAACCAGGCTGTTCCTGGCCAGGGAGCAGAGCCCTGTTCCTGCAGGATGCTCTTGCCAGCACCTTCCAGGACTCTCTGCTGTGCACACACCACTTTTCATGCCCGCTCCCAACAGGCTTTGGAACGCAGAGCCCAACCTGGCTGGCTCTGCCACCAGCACAGCCCAAACACAGGCGGAGGAAGAAGCAGCGGGGGCTGTTTTCTGGCCATGCCCGAGCGAGACTGGAAGGATGCCCTCCCTCTGCTGTCCCTTGGTTGGCTTTCTGGCTGGCTCTGAGCCTGGGGCTGCCGTTCCTCACTTGTGGGGAGCAGAAGCACAGCCGGCATCCCGGCACTGCCTGGCAGCGCTGCGGGCACCGGCACGGCCGCGTGTCCGAGTCTCGGGCACCGTGCTGCTGCTTCATTTGCCCTCAGGCACAGCCAGAGCTCCCTGCTAAGCCCGGATGCTCTCTGCTGCTGCCCTCTTCCTCATCCTGTGCAGGGATGGAGCGCTGCTGTGCTTTCAGGAAGCTATTCTTGAAAGCTTCCAGCATTCCAAGCTCCTTTGCCCTCCGTGGATGCTTGCCATGGAATCCCTCTCAGCTGGCTTCAGAGCATACTCCGGTTGGCTCTTCCAAAATTCAGGGGCTCCAGGGTGCTCAGCAAGATGTGGAACTGCACAGTGCTGTGGAGCTGCACCTTCAGCACAGGGACCTTTCCAGCCTGACCTGTCCCCGTTCCTCTGGGTCTGTGCACAAAACACGGCGTGGCAGAGAACGGCAGCAGGGGCCTGTGTGTCCCAGGGCCCCAGATTTGCTTCAGCTCCACAGGGATGCAGGCAAAGTGAAGATCCCAAACTTTTATTAATATAAGGCGAAGCAAAGGGATGAGCTGGGAGGGAAAAAAGGGGACGGGCAGCGTCTGAGGGCTGGAGGGAGGCAGCTGTCTACAGGGAGGGAGAGGGGAGGGAGAAGAAGGTGATGGACAGGCTGAGGGCTGGTGGGACAGAGCCACAGACAGAGAGGTATAGTGGAGAGAAAAACTGGGGATGGGCACTGTGTGAGGGCTGGAGGGAGGGAGCCACCTACAGGGAGGGAGCATGGAGGGAAAAAATGGGGATGGGCAGTGTATGAGGGCTGGAGGGAGGGAGCTACCTACAGGGAGGGAGAGTGGAGGGAAAAAATGGGGATGGACAGTGTCTGAGGGCTGGTGGGGCAGAGCTATCAACAGGCAGGGAGAGGGCTGAAGCCACGAGAACTGTGCCCAGCAGCAGCTGTGCCAGGACTTCCAGCAGCGCTGGGAGGCGATGTCCCCTTGGGTGTCTCCTGGTGCTCTTCTTGGGACACCGGTTGAGTGGATCCAGAAGATATCCCTAAGTCTTGAGCTCTTGGGGGAAAGTCGGCTTGATTTTCCAGGTCACAGCAGGATGGGCTGGCACGTTGCCTCCGGGCTTGAAGGGCTGAAAGAGAGAGGAGCAGAGCCGTGGCAACAGCCCTGGTCTGCGGGAATCCTACAAGACCTTCGGAAAGGGACCATCCCACCAAGAAGGGAGTAGGAGACATTGGAATCAGCTGGGAGGTACTGGCCATGACTCCCCCAGGTGTCCCTGAAATCTCTGTGTGCTCTGCCCACATCGCTCCTCGTCCGCACAGGGAGCAGAGCCCTCCAAAGCCGGGGCAGGGCCTGCAGCTCCTTCCCGCTGTCAGCCCGCTGCCCTCTCTCACCCTGACAGATGTGCCGGAGCTCTTGCTGCTGCCTCCTCAGGCACCGCCCGGCCATGCCTGTGAACACAGAGCCTGTCAGGGCGCCAGCGGCACAGCTCCCTGCCGGCGGCGCTGCCGGCGCTGTGGCCACACGGGCTGCTGGTCCGGCAGGGCTCAGCCCGGCCCTTGCCGCACGCTGCCGCCCCAGGGCACGGCTGCCAGAGGGCGGCAGCAGCAATGCCCAGGCCGGGCGGGGCTCCACGGCGCCGGGCCCGGCTGGCGCTGCCGGGGCAGCAGGCGGGGCTGGGGCCGAGCTGCGGCGGGCCGGGCCGGGGAGGGAGCCCGGGCTCGTGGCTCACCCATGATCCTGACGGCCGCCTCTCGCAGGGGCTCCTGTGGGCTCCGCAGGTAGCGCAGGGCCCGGCGCAGGTGCTCGGCCGCTCTGCTCCTGTCCTCTGCCAGCTGCAGAGAGCGGCAGGAGGGAAGGGTTGGCGCGGGCTCAGCCCCTGGGCCGGGCGCTGCCTGCACTCAGCCCCGGCCTCCCCTGGCCGCACAGGCCTGAGGCGCGGCCAGCAGCCGCTGGCCAAGGGCTCCCGAGGGCAGGGGGCAGAGGGCCGGCTGCTGCCCGGGGAGCCACGGTGCCGCCCCGCAGCCCCGCCGGGCCGGGGCTCCATGGGCACCCGGCTGGGGCCCACGGGAGTCTGGAGCAGAGCCCCCGCGGCCTCTGGCTGCAGCAGCGGGCAGGGGCACAGCTGCCAGGCCCGCACACTGAGCGCCGCCCTCAGGGGCCTTCTCCGGGCTGAGCCTGGGGCTTCCAGGCCCTCCTTACCAGGCACTCATCGACCTTCAACGGTGGCTGCTCCTTCAACAGCTGTACGAGCTTCCTCCTCTTCAGGAACTCGGCCACACGAACCAGTGTTTCCCGAGAGGCCTGGAGAGCAGCACAGACCCAGAGATGGCCCCAGAGCCAAGGGCACTGGACCCACATCCCTGTGCCAAGGCCTGGAGGAGGTGACAGCCCGCAAGGCATCAGGGCAGGAGGCAGCCAAGCCCCCTGCCAGAGATCCACCAGCATCACAGAAAACCTCACCTTTGCCACGTCATGGTTCTTATCGTGACAGTAAATTATAAGTGCATAGAGGCTCTTGCTCACAGTTGTCTTCAGGGGCTTTTTTCCCTCATCCACTACCAATTCCACCACCTTGCTGAAGAGTTGAATGGAGAGCAGCTGCATGTGGCTGTTGTCCTAGAGGAAACAAAAAGACTTGCATCAACTATTCCAGTCCCAGCTGGGCAAAGGCCTGCAAATCCAGAAGGCACAAAGTTTCTGGGAAGCACGCGATGCCTGTGGCTCAGGATGCAGAAGCTTACATGGTCAAAGAGCAGCAGGAGTGCCTCAGCCAGCTTTGGGGCAGTGGTGCTGGATACTAGGATGTCTTTGTGCTGCAGCACATTGGTGAAGACAGAGAGGGACATGCTGACCACCTCTCCATCTGCATCATCCAGAAGATCCACAAGCCGTTGAGACAAGATGCAAATTCTCCTGGCCTGTGTGGAACACAAGGCAGTGCTGGGAAGCCACGGACGGCTGCACCGCCACCACCGCCCTGGCACTGCAAGGCCACCCTGCTGCTGCAGGGCCCACAGGCCAAAGGCCTGAGCCAAAGCACTGGGGCAGGTGAGGCAGGAGAGCTGGGAGCAGCTGCCTCAGCTCCTGAAGCCCTGCCAGCCCAAGGGGCAGCTTTCCACAGCGCAGCTTCAGCCGCTGCCCCCTACTCACCATCAAGAGATCCTTGCTGACCACCACGAGGCCTCTGAGTGCCAGGCGACGCTGCTCACTGCACTTGCTGTGCAGGTACCTTGCCAAAACCTTCAGGACAGTGCCACCACATTTCGTCAAGTCCAGGCACTCGAGGACCTGAAAGGCACAGGGCAGTGCCAGGGGAGCCGGCCGGCAGGAGCCCAGAAGCGCACAGGGCTGGGCCCAGGCAGCAGCACAGGGCACGGGCACCGTCCTGGCAGCTGTGGCTGTGAGAGGGCAGAGAGCTGGGAAGCAGCTCAGCCAGGCAGTGCTGGCCACCAGGCTCACCTCCACAAAGAATGCCAGGAAGGGCAGATCCCGGTATGGGTCCTGCCTGTTGAGCTGCCGGAGCAAGTGGAGTGCGATTCGAGAGCACAAAGGGACCATGTTACGGCGCATCTCCCTGGCAGGGGGAAAAAGGCACCAAGACCCTGAGGTGGGGACGGACCTCTCCCAGGACTGACTCACAGAGGTCTGGTCTTTCCCCAGCATCCCTGGAGGGCATGTGGGTGCTCTGGGAGGTGGCCCCTTCTGGGCACCCTCCTCTCCCAGCCTTTTCCAGTCTCCTTGGCCGTCCCTCAGTGACGAGGCTCTCTGGCCCATGACCACAGGCACTGAGTGGGGCACAGGGCACAAATGCCGGGGGCAATGGGGACAAGGGGGTCTCACCTGGCCAGCAGACCCATGGCATAGTGCTGGGTGTGAGAACACAGCAGCGTGTCCCAGCCACGCTTGCGCTCCATAGACATCACCTCATTGTCACAGCGCAGTCGGTAGAGCAGAGCCTTCATGGCCTGCACTGCAAACCTGTGTGCAGAGCAAAGCCCAGGTCACACTTGGAGCGCTGGCGCTGGCCACAAGGGCATGGGAAGGATAGGAGGACTGGGACCTGTTGGACTTGCTGGGAAGGCGGTGTTCCTCCTGGCATGCTCTCCAGAAATGACCAGCTTCCACTGGTGGCATCTGCTGTGTGGTGATGACAATATGGAAGAGCAGAGCCACAAACAGGCGGGAGGAATAAAGGATCATGGCCTCATGGCACTCGGGCACCTGGACAATCACCCAGAGCACCAGAGTTGCCTGCAAAAGAAGCAGCCCAAGACAGCACTCAGTGCCGAGGTGTCCATGGGGCAGGGCCCAAGGGCAGATGCAGGAGGAGCAGCGGGCCTGGTGCCCCCTGAGCCTGCCCCTAGCCCAGGGTTCAGCCCAGCGCCTGAGGCATGGAGAGGATGGAGAGCTGCTGGGGAGGTGACTGAGGGGCAAGCGGAGCCCAGTTCCAGAAACTCACAGCCAGGGCAAAAATGTCCCTGTCGTCCCCATCAGAGGTGCATGCGCTGTGCACAGGCCAATCCTCCATCACACAGAGCAGTGTTGCCAGCACTTTCTCCACGGCTGGTTGCACTGATCCTATAGTTCTCCACATCAGTGCAGCAGCTCTGTGGGATCAGAGCTCTGTGTCAGGGGCATCTCAGTGCCAGTACCACGCCCTGTGCAGCTGTGGGGGCCCAGGTGACAGAGCCCCGGTGCCCTGAGGGGCAGGGAGGGAGCATTGGCAGCAGGCTCGGGAAACAGAGGGGCCCCAGGGTCCTGGACCTCTCTGCCTGTCTGTCAGAGCCTATAGCACAGGCTGTGCAGGGCCGTGGGCCCCAAAGGCTGGTGAGCCCTGAGCTGCGCAGGCACGTGGGCCCCGTACCTGTCACACGTTGGGGCACAGTGCAGGAGGGTCAGCACCACGTCAGCAGGGTGTTCTTCAGCCAGCCTCACAATGTCAATTTGCAGCCTGGCATCCAGAGCGACATGGGACACCAGCCTCTGGTGAATGCTCCTTACAATGGCTGGAACCTGGGGGAGGCGTGGGGGAGATTTTGAGTGCTGTCCAAGGCAGCAACTTGCCCAGCTTCCCCCAAGAAGTGCTTCCCTTCCCGCCACACTGTGCTGGCCTCACAGGCTGAGGGGGCCCAGTGACCATGGCTTGAGGGGACACACGGACCTGGCAGGCTTCCAGGCCTGGCCCCAGGCTGCTTACCTGCTGCTGAGAAGGAACAGCATTGTCTTTGAAAAAATCCTTAGTGGGAGCAGGCATGGTGCCAGTATTTGTGATGCCCTGAATCATTCTGGTGTCGGTGTTTCTGATGGCCTTGCTCTCAGTCATCGCCATGTGAACCGCCTTCACCCTCTGATAATTCATTGCATCGTTTCCTGAGGGTGCTGTCCATTCGGGGCTGGCGAGAGGCTTTTCCTGGAACTTGGTCAGCCTGGAGTCACGCTCAGCTTGGACCTCAGCTGCTTTGGTTCCGGATTTTCTATGCCGAATGCGCAGAAACATCCGGATCATCTGCAGAACAAAGGACAGGGAAGGCAGGGATGTTGCATGGTGTGCTCCAAGCGTGGTGCTGGGCTGAGCAGGGACAGCAGGCCCAGCCCAGCTGGGGGGGGCTGCAGGTACCTTCAGGGTTTTGCAGAAGCGGCCAGGGCCGGGTTCCTGCTCTCGTGTCTTGTTCAGGGCTGCATCTGGCAAAGAGCGAGGGCAGCCAGAGCTGAGGGGCTGCGGGAGAGGCCGGAGAACACAGCCCAGCCCTGCTCCCCCTAGGCTGGGAGAGCCCCGGGATGGCCCAGGGGATGGAGCACGGCCCCTGCGGCGTGTCTGCCCAGCCCCTGTTCCATCCTGTCTGTGGGTATGTCCCCAGGGCATGGGATGGGATGGGACGGGATGGGATGGGGCCAAGCTGGCTGCAGCCATCAGCCCTGTGGCCCAGCTCTGTCGCTCACCATTCTTCAGTGGCTGTAACTGCTCCGGTTTTTCAGGCTGTTGTGCTGGGACATCTTCAGGCCTTCTCTTTTTTTTCGGTCTGAAGACTTTGAAGAGGCTAAGGAATCTACCCGCCATTCCAGAGTCTGGTCTCAAGGGCACCTTCTCGAGAGATGGCTCCGGAATGCTCCAAGTCCTCAAGGGCACCTGCAAAACACACCCCCCGGGAAGGCCAGGGGCCACCAAGGCCCGCAGTCTTGCCACGAGGTCACCTGTAGGAACAATGCCACGGAAAAGCTCCGGGAGGGACACGAACGAGCGCACTGTGCGGGGGCTCCTCACAGCACCGCTCTGTCCTGTCCTGTCCCGTCGCCTGCTCCGAGCACTGTGGCCTGCTCCTGTCACTGCCGGCTCCTATGTCACCAAACGTCACAAAGGACACCATGTTCCATTCCATGACACGGTGACCGTGCTGCACTGTGTCACAAAGGGCCCTTGGACACCGGGTTCCGTTCCATGGCACGGTGACCGTGCTGCACTGTGTCACAAAGGGCCCTTGCACGCACTGCCGCCTGCCCTGGGGCCGCCCCCAGCCCAGCCAAAGTGGCCCAGGCTGGAAGGAATGCCTGGCCCCAGGTGTCTAAGGCAGCCCCACAGGATTTTTAGGAAGAGCTCAGAGCATCAGCAAACGCTGCCCTGCTCTGTGGGCTCAGGGCATTTAAGAATCCTCACTTCAGGAAAGCTTTACTTCCCATTGCTCAGCTCAAGTAGTTCCAAAATTTGCAAACTTGTCAAATTAACAGCAATGGCCGGAGAATGGCCATTGGTTTTGAAGTTTGTTCCCATCTCAAAGCAGCAACACATATGCCTTAACATCATCCACTGGAAGTCACTTTACAAAACATAACACTACAGAGACCCAAAAAGAAGACCATTCTTTGGTTTGCAAATGGTTTTCGATGAAGGGATTACAATCTCCTAATTCTCTTAAGGAATAAAAGCTCTCAAGGAATGAGGACCACTCAGTGTTACAACAGTAACCCAAACAAATGAGGAGATGGCAAAAGGGCTGATCCTCCCCCAGTACAGATATCTAAGTGGCCAATAAAGTACAGCTCTCCCCTCTTGTTCCCTGCAGGAGAAACAGGACCAGTAAAAGAAATAGTCACAGATATTCCTTCTGCCCTCCAACGCCGAAGCTGTGCCAAAGCACGGATGCTGCCTTCAAACTGACTCAAATTCCAGCCCAGACCGCTCAACTTCCAGACAACTCCTTCCCCAACACGCCCACCAACACCAACCTCCCCAAACACCCCCACAGAAGCCCTCAACACCCCGCCAGGACCCCCAGCTGTGCCCGTCCCTCTGCAGAGCTTTCCCAGCCTCCAGCAGAGCCCCTGGTTCCCTGCACGTGCCGTGGGATGGCACTCAGGAGGATCTGCTCCAAGGCCTTCCCTGGCAGCAAAGCCAGGCTGCCAGGCCTGTGGTTCCTGGATCATCCTTCCCAGCGAGCCTTCCTGGGCACGGCTGCTCCATTGGCACATCTGCGCTCAGCTCGGACTGCTCCACTCAGCCAGGGCTGCTGGGAAAGGATCCAGAGCAGCCTGGCCAGCTCTTTCTCCAGCTCCCTCTTCACTCCTGGGGGAGGTAGAACATCCCACAGGAAAGCAACTGGTGCCACAAGGAGTGGGTGGACTCAGGCAGCTCTGGGGAGGCCCCTCAGCACTGCTGTATCCTGAGGGAACGCTGCTGGCCATCCCCTGTGTGTATCTGCAAAAGCTTCAAATCAGCTGCCTCAGCTTCCAGGGCCTCTCTTGGCCAGCATCCTGACGTGGGTGCAGGGCTGCTGCCAGGCACTGCTGGGACCCAGCGGGACAGGACCGGCTGTCTCGTGTCCACGGAGCAGCCCTGACACAGCCAGGGCCATCCCGAAAGCAGACAAACGCTCCCGGCTCAGCAGAGAGGAGCAAGGAGCACTGGGCTGCGCTCAGCGTATCTCAGCCGGGCTCACTCCACCACACGCCCCCATTTTAAGGCTGGCTGATGCCCAGCTGCCAGAAATGCCCGCCTTGTTCTCTCCAAGATGCACAGGGAGAGCCAATGAGCAGGACACCTTGGGAGGCCTTTGCTGAGGCCAGGGACACACCAAGATCTGCCAAGGCTCTCCACGCTGCCTGGCCCACACAGCCCAGCTCTGTGCTGGCCCTGGGACACAGCAGCTGCCACCAAGCAGCAGGCAAATGCATATTGCCAGGAGTTGAAACACAGCAGACAGGAAAGCTGTGAAAAGTGTGGGTGTAAAGGCCTTTTAATTCACAGCTCTCACAGAGAGCTTTGGGGCTCATGGCTGGACACAGATGCTCCTGCTCCCCCTCTGTCCAACGGGGGTAACACATCCTGCTGCAGGTGCTTGGGTTGGTTTCCAGAGGTCCAGGCAGATGCCAAACCTGCTCTTCACTGCCTTCTCCCTGCCCCTCTGCCAAGTGCAACAGGCCTCAAGGACTGAAAGGAGCACAGAGAGCCAAAGGGGGACACTCACACCTGCCTCACTGGGAGCTCCCTGGGCAGCACTTCCCTTGAGAAGCAAGCCCCTTTCCTCCAAAGGTGTTTCCCCAAATGTGTGACTTTCCTGGAGAGCACCAACACACCCTTAAGAAACGCTGGCAAGGCTGAATGACTTCAGGTCCTTTCAGGACAGGCACTCCAGCTCTAGCTCCTATTGCCCCAAGTGAGTTTCCAGGTGCAGGGTCAGAGGTGCAGCCCCAGGCCCTCCAGAAACACAAGCTGCCCGCTGCCTCTTCACCTGCCTCAACTCCTGCCTGCGCTCACGGCACCAAAACCAGGCTGTTCCTGGCCAGGGAGCAGAGCCCTGTTCCTGCAGGATGCTCTTGCCAGCACCTTCCAGGACTCTCTGCTGTGCACACACCACTTTTCATGCCCGCTCCCAACAGGCTTTGGAACGCAGAGCCCAACCTGGCTGGCTCTGCCACCAGCACAGCCCAAACACAGGCGGAGGAAGAAGCAGCGGGGGCTGTTTTCTGGCCATGCCCGAGCGAGACTGGAAGGATGCCCTCCCTCTGCTGTCCCTTGGTTGGCTTTCTGGCTGGCTCTGAGCCTGGGGCTGCCGTTCCTCACTTGTGGGGAGCAGAAGCACAGCCGGCATCCCGGCACTGCCTGGCAGCGCTGCGGGCACCGGCACGGCCGCGTGTCCGAGTCTCGGGCACCGTGCTGCTGCTTCATTTGCCCTCAGGCACAGCCAGAGCTCCCTGCTAAGCCCGGATGCTCTCTGCTGCTGCCCTCTTCCTCATCCTGTGCAGGGATGGAGCGCTGCTGTGCTTTCAGGAAGCTATTCTTGAAAGCTTCCAGCATTCCAAGCTCCTTTGCCCTCCGTGGATGCTTGCCATGGAATCCCTCTCAGCTGGCTTCAGAGCATACTCCGGTTGGCTCTTCCAAAATTCAGGGGCTCCAGGGTGCTCAGCAAGATGTGGAACTGCACAGTGCTGTGGAGCTGCACCTTCAGCACAGGGACCTTTCCAGCCTGACCTGTCCCCGTTCCTCTGGGTCTGTGCACAAAACACGGCGTGGCAGAGAACGGCAGCAGGGGCCTGTGTGTCCCAGGGCCCCAGATTTGCTTCAGCTCCACAGGGATGCAGGCAAAGTGAAGATCCCAAACTTTTATTAATATAAGGCGAAGCAAAGGGATGAGCTGGGAGGGAAAAAAGGGGACGGGCAGCGTCTGAGGGCTGGAGGGAGGCAGCTGTCTACAGGGAGGGAGAGGGGAGGGAGAAGAAGGTGATGGACAGGCTGAGGGCTGGTGGGACAGAGCCACAGACAGAGAGGTATAGTGGAGAGAAAAACTGGGGATGGGCACTGTGTGAGGGCTGGAGGGAGGGAGCCACCTACAGGGAGGGAGCATGGAGGGAAAAAATGGGGATGGGCAGTGTATGAGGGCTGGAGGGAGGGAGCTACCTACAGGGAGGGAGAGTGGAGGGAAAAAATGGGGATGGACAGTGTCTGAGGGCTGGTGGGGCAGAGCTATCAACAGGCAGGGAGAGGGCTGAAGCCACGAGAACTGTGCCCAGCAGCAGCTGTGCCAGGACTTCCAGCAGCGCTGGGAGGCGATGTCCCCTTGGGTGTCTCCTGGTGCTCTTCTTGGGACACCGGTTGAGTGGATCCAGAAGATATCCCTAAGTCTTGAGCTCTTGGGGGAAAGTCGGCTTGATTTTCCAGGTCACAGCAGGATGGGCTGGCACGTTGCCTCCGGGCTTGAAGGGCTGAAAGAGAGAGGAGCAGAGCCGTGGCAACAGCCCTGGTCTGCGGGAATCCTACAAGACCTTCGGAAAGGGACCATCCCACCAAGAAGGGAGTAGGAGACATTGGAATCAGCTGGGAGGTACTGGCCATGACTCCCCCAGGTGTCCCTGAAATCTCTGTGTGCTCTGCCCACATCGCTCCTCGTCCGCACAGGGAGCAGAGCCCTCCAAAGCCGGGGCAGGGCCTGCAGCTCCTTCCCGCTGTCAGCCCGCTGCCCTCTCTCACCCTGACAGATGTGCCGGAGCTCTTGCTGCTGCCTCCTCAGGCACCGCCCGGCCATGCCTGTGAACACAGAGCCTGTCAGGGCGCCAGCGGCACAGCTCCCTGCCGGCGGCGCTGCCGGCGCTGTGGCCACACGGGCTGCTGGTCCGGCAGGGCTCAGCCCGGCCCTTGCCGCACGCTGCCGCCCCAGGGCACGGCTGCCAGAGGGCGGCAGCAGCAATGCCCAGGCCGGGCGGGGCTCCACGGCGCCGGGCCCGGCTGGCGCTGCCGGGGCAGCAGGCGGGGCTGGGGCCGAGCTGCGGCGGGCCGGGCCGGGGAGGGAGCCCGGGCTCGTGGCTCACCCATGATCCTGACGGCCGCCTCTCGCAGGGGCTCCTGTGGGCTCCGCAGGTAGCGCAGGGCCCGGCGCAGGTGCTCGGCCGCTCTGCTCCTGTCCTCTGCCAGCTGCAGAGAGCGGCAGGAGGGAAGGGTTGGCGCGGGCTCAGCCCCTGGGCCGGGCGCTGCCTGCACTCAGCCCCGGCCTCCCCTGGCCGCACAGGCCTGAGGCGCGGCCAGCAGCCGCTGGCCAAGGGCTCCCGAGGGCAGGGGGCAGAGGGCCGGCTGCTGCCCGGGGAGCCACGGTGCCGCCCCGCAGCCCCGCCGGGCCGGGGCTCCATGGGCACCCGGCTGGGGCCCACGGGAGTCTGGAGCAGAGCCCCCGCGGCCTCTGGCTGCAGCAGCGGGCAGGGGCACAGCTGCCAGGCCCGCACACTGAGCGCCGCCCTCAGGGGCCTTCTCCGGGCTGAGCCTGGGGCTTCCAGGCCCTCCTTACCAGGCACTCATCGACCTTCAACGGTGGCTGCTCCTTCAACAGCTGTACGAGCTTCCTCCTCTTCAGGAACTCGGCCACACGAACCAGTGTTTCCCGAGAGGCCTGGAGAGCAGCACAGACCCAGAGATGGCCCCAGAGCCAAGGGCACTGGACCCACATCCCTGTGCCAAGGCCTGGAGGAGGTGACAGCCCGCAAGGCATCAGGGCAGGAGGCAGCCAAGCCCCCTGCCAGAGATCCACCAGCATCACAGAAAACCTCACCTTTGCCACGTCATGGTTCTTATCGTGACAGTAAATTATAAGTGCATAGAGGCTCTTGCTCACAGTTGTCTTCAGGGGCTTTTTTCCCTCATCCACTACCAATTCCACCACCTTGCTGAAGAGTTGAATGGAGAGCAGCTGCATGTGGCTGTTGTCCTAGAGGAAACAAAAAGACTTGCATCAACTATTCCAGTCCCAGCTGGGCAAAGGCCTGCAAATCCAGAAGGCACAAAGTTTCTGGGAAGCACGCGATGCCTGTGGCTCAGGATGCAGAAGCTTACATGGTCAAAGAGCAGCAGGAGTGCCTCAGCCAGCTTTGGGGCAGTGGTGCTGGATACTAGGATGTCTTTGTGCTGCAGCACATTGGTGAAGACAGAGAGGGACATGCTGACCACCTCTCCATCTGCATCATCCAGAAGATCCACAAGCCGTTGAGACAAGATGCAAATTCTCCTGGCCTGTGTGGAACACAAGGCAGTGCTGGGAAGCCACGGACGGCTGCACCGCCACCACCGCCCTGGCACTGCAAGGCCACCCTGCTGCTGCAGGGCCCACAGGCCAAAGGCCTGAGCCAAAGCACTGGGGCAGGTGAGGCAGGAGAGCTGGGAGCAGCTGCCTCAGCTCCTGAAGCCCTGCCAGCCCAAGGGGCAGCTTTCCACAGCGCAGCTTCAGCCGCTGCCCCCTACTCACCATCAAGAGATCCTTGCTGACCACCACGAGGCCTCTGAGTGCCAGGCGACGCTGCTCACTGCACTTGCTGTGCAGGTACCTTGCCAAAACCTTCAGGACAGTGCCACCACATTTCGTCAAGTCCAGGCACTCGAGGACCTGAAAGGCACAGGGCAGTGCCAGGGGAGCCGGCCGGCAGGAGCCCAGAAGCGCACAGGGCTGGGCCCAGGCAGCAGCACAGGGCACGGGCACCGTCCTGGCAGCTGTGGCTGTGAGAGGGCAGAGAGCTGGGAAGCAGCTCAGCCAGGCAGTGCTGGCCACCAGGCTCACCTCCACAAAGAATGCCAGGAAGGGCAGATCCCGGTATGGGTCCTGCCTGTTGAGCTGCCGGAGCAAGTGGAGTGCGATTCGAGAGCACAAAGGGACCATGTTACGGCGCATCTCCCTGGCAGGGGGAAAAAGGCACCAAGACCCTGAGGTGGGGACGGACCTCTCCCAGGACTGACTCACAGAGGTCTGGTCTTTCCCCAGCATCCCTGGAGGGCATGTGGGTGCTCTGGGAGGTGGCCCCTTCTGGGCACCCTCCTCTCCCAGCCTTTTCCAGTCTCCTTGGCCGTCCCTCAGTGACGAGGCTCTCTGGCCCATGACCACAGGCACTGAGTGGGGCACAGGGCACAAATGCCGGGGGCAATGGGGACAAGGGGGTCTCACCTGGCCAGCAGACCCATGGCATAGTGCTGGGTGTGAGAACACAGCAGCGTGTCCCAGCCACGCTTGCGCTCCATAGACATCACCTCATGGTCACAGCGCAGTCGGTAGAGCAGAGCCTTCATGGCCTGCACTGCAAACCTGTGTGCAGAGCAAAGCCCAGGTCACACTTGGAGCGCTGGCGCTGGCCACAAGGGCATGGGAAGGATAGGAGGACTGGGACCTGTTGGACTTGCTGGGAAGGCGGTGTTCCTCCTGGCATGCTCTCCAGAAATGACCAGCTTCCACTGGTGGCATCTGCTGTGTGGTGATGACAATATGGAAGAGCAGAGCCACAAACAGGCGGGAGGAATAAAGGATCATGGCCTCATGGCACTCGGGCACCTGGACAATCACCCAGAGCACCAGAGTTGCCTGCAAAAGAAGCAGCCCAAGACAGCACTCAGTGCCGAGGTGTCCATGGGGCAGGGCCCAAGGGCAGATGCAGGAGGAGCAGCGGGCCTGGTGCCCCCTGAGCCTGCCCCTAGCCCAGGGTTCAGCCCAGCGCCTGAGGCATGGAGAGGATGGAGAGCTGCTGGGGAGGTGACTGAGGGGCAAGCGGAGCCCAGTTCCAGAAACTCACAGCCAGGGCAAAAATGTCCCTGTCGTCCCCATCAGAGGTGCATGCGCTGTGCACAGGCCAATCCTCCATCACACAGAGCAGTGTTGCCAGCACTTTCTCCACGGCTGGTTGCACTGATCCTATAGTTCTCCACATCAGTGCAGCAGCTCTGTGGGATCAGAGCTCTGTGTCAGGGGCATCTCAGTGCCAGTACCACGCCCTGTGCAGCTGTGGGGGCCCAGGTGACAGAGCCCCGGTGCCCTGAGGGGCAGGGAGGGAGCATTGGCAGCAGGCTCGGGAAACAGAGGGGCCCCAGGGTCCTGGACCTCTCTGCCTGTCTGTCAGAGCCTATAGCACAGGCTGTGCAGGGCCGTGGGCCCCAAAGGCTGGTGAGCCCTGAGCTGCGCAGGCACGTGGGCCCCGTACCTGTCACACATTGGGGCACAGTGCAGGAGGGTCAGCACCACGTCAGCAGGGTGTTCTTCAGCCAGCCTCACAATGTCAATTTGCAGCCTGGCATCCAGAGCGACATGGGACACCAGCCTCTGGTGAATGCTCCTTACAATGGCTGGAACCTGGGGGAGGCGTGGGGGAGATTTTGAGTGCTGTCCAAGGCAGCAACTTGCCCAGCTTCCCCCAAGAAGTGCTTCCCTTCCCGCCACACTGTGCTGGCCTCACAGGCTGAGGGGGCCCAGTGACCATGGCTTGAGGGGACACACGGACCTGGCAGGCTTCCAGGCCTGGCCCCAGGCTGCTTACCTGCTGCTGAGAAGGAACAGCATTGTCTTTGAAAAAATCCTTAGTGGGAGCAGGCATGGTGCCAGTATTTGTGATGCCCTGAATCATTCTGGTGTCGGTGTTTCTGATGGCCTTGCTCTCAGTCATCGCCATGTGAACCGCCTTCACCCTCTGATAATTCATTGCATCGTTTCCTGAGGGTGCTGTCCATTCGGGGCTGGCGAGAGGCTTTTCCTGGAACTTGGTCAGCCTGGAGTCACGCTCAGCTTGGACCTCAGCTGCTTTGGTTCCGGATTTTCTATGCCGAATGCGCAGAAACATCCGGATCATCTGCAGAACAAAGGACAGGGAAGGCAGGGATGTTGCATGGTGTGCTCCAAGCGTGGTGCTGGGCTGAGCAGGGACAGCAGGCCCAGCCCAGCTGGGGGGGGCTGCAGGTACCTTCAGGGTTTTGCAGAAGCGGCCAGGGCCGGGTTCCTGCTCTCGTGTCTTGTTCAGGGCTGCATCTGGCAAAGAGCGAGGGCAGCCAGAGCTGAGGGGCTGCGGGAGAGGCCGGAGAACACAGCCCAGCCCTGCTCCCCCTAGGCTGGGAGAGCCCCGGGATGGCCCAGGGGATGGAGCACGGCCCCTGCGGCGTGTCTGCCCAGCCCCTGTTCCATCCTGTCTGTGGGTATGTCCCCAGGGCATGGGATGGGATGGGACGGGATGGGATGGGGCCAAGCTGGCTGCAGCCATCAGCCCTGTGGCCCAGCTCTGTCGCTCACCATTCTTCAGTGGCTGTAACTGCTCCGGTTTTTCAGGCTGTTGTGCTGGGACATCTTCAGGCCTTCTCTTTTTTTTCGGTCTGAAGACTTTGAAGAGGCTAAGGAATCTACCCGCCATTCCAGAGTCTGGTCTCAAGGGCACCTTCTCGAGAGATGGCTCCGGAATGCTCCAAGTCCTCAAGGGCACCTGCAAAACACACCCCCCGGGAAGGCCAGGGGCCACCAAGGCCCGCAGTCTTGCCACGAGGTCACCTGTAGGAACAATGCCACGGAAAAGCTCCGGGAGGGACACGAACGAGCGCACTGTGCGGGGGCTCCTCACAGCACCGCTCTGTCCTGTCCTGTCCCGTCGCCTGCTCCGAGCACTGTGGCCTGCTCCTGTCACTGCCGGCTCCTATGTCACCAAACGTCACAAAGGACACCATGTTCCATTCCATGACACGGTGACCGTGCTGCACTGTGTCACAAAGGGCCCTTGGACACCGGGTTCCGTTCCATGGCACGGTGACCGTGCTGCACTGTGTCACAAAGGGCCCTTGCACGCACTGCCGCCTGCCCTGGGGCCGCCCCCAGCCCAGCCAAAGTGGCCCAGGCTGGAAGGAATGCCTGGCCCCAGGTGTCTAAGGCAGCCCCACAGGATTTTTAGGAAGAGCTCAGAGCATCAGCAAACGCTGCCCTGCTCTGTGGGCTCAGGGCATTTAAGAATCCTCACTTCAGGAAAGCTTTACTTCCCATTGCTCAGCTCAAGTAGTTCCAAAATTTGCAAACTTGTCAAATTAACAGCAATGGCCGGAGAATGGCCATTGGTTTTGAAGTTTGTTCCCATCTCAAAGCAGCAACACATATGCCTTAACATCATCCACTGGAAGTCACTTTACAAAACATAACACTACAGAGACCCAAAAAGAAGACCATTCTTTGGTTTGCAAATGGTTTTCGATGAAGGGATTACAATCTCCTAATTCTCTTAAGGAATAAAAGCTCTCAAGGAATGAGGACCACTCAGTGTTACAACAGTAACCCAAACAAATGAGGAGATGGCAAAAGGGCTGATCCTCCCCCAGTACAGATATCTAAGTGGCCAATAAAGTACAGCTCTCCCCTCTTGTTCCCTGCAGGAGAAACAGGACCAGTAAAAGAAATAGTCACAGATATTCCTTCTGCCCTCCAACGCCGAAGCTGTGCCAAAGCACGGATGCTGCCTTCAAACTGACTCAAATTCCAGCCCAGACCGCTCAACTTCCAGACAACTCCTTCCCCAACACGCCCACCAACACCAACCTCCCCAAACACCCCCACAGAAGCCCTCAACACCCCGCCAGGACCCCCAGCTGTGCCCGTCCCTCTGCAGAGCTTTCCCAGCCTCCAGCAGAGCCCCTGGTTCCCTGCACGTGCCGTGGGATGGCACTCAGGAGGATCTGCTCCAAGGCCTTCCCTGGCAGCAAAGCCAGGCTGCCAGGCCTGTGGTTCCTGGATCATCCTTCCCAGCGAGCCTTCCTGGGCACGGCTGCTCCATTGGCACATCTGCGCTCAGCTCGGACTGCTCCACTCAGCCAGGGCTGCTGGGAAAGGATCCAGAGCAGCCTGGCCAGCTCTTTCTCCAGCTCCCTCTTCACTCCTGGGGGAGGTAGAACATCCCACAGGAAAGCAACTGGTGCCACAAGGAGTGGGTGGACTCAGGCAGCTCTGGGGAGGCCCCTCAGCACTGCTGTATCCTGAGGGAACGCTGCTGGCCATCCCCTGTGTGTATCTGCAAAAGCTTCAAATCAGCTGCCTCAGCTTCCAGGGCCTCTCTTGGCCAGCATCCTGACGTGGGTGCAGGGCTGCTGCCAGGCACTGCTGGGACCCAGCGGGACAGGACCGGCTGTCTCGTGTCCACGGAGCAGCCCTGACACAGCCAGGGCCATCCCGAAAGCAGACAAACGCTCCCGGCTCAGCAGAGAGGAGCAAGGAGCACTGGGCTGCGCTCAGCGTATCTCAGCTGGGCTCACTCCACCACACGCCCCCATTTTAAGGCTGGCTGATGCCCAGCTGCCAGAAATGCCCGCCTTGTTCTCTCCAAGATGCACAGGGAGAGCCAATGAGCAGGACACCTTGGGAGGCCTTTGCTGAGGCCAGGGACACACCAAGATCTGCCAAGGCTCTCCACGCTGCCTGGCCCACACAGCCCAGCTCTGTGCTGGCCCTGGGACACAGCAGCTGCCACCAAGCAGCAGGCAAATGCATATTGCCAGGAGTTGAAACACAGCAGACAGGAAAGCTGTGAAAAGTGTGGGTGTAAAGGCCTTTTAATTCACAGCTCTCACAGAGAGCTTTGGGGCTCATGGCTGGACACAGATGCTCCTGCTCCCCCTCTGTCCAACGGGGGTAACACATCCTGCTGCAGGTGCTTGGGTTGGTTTCCAGAGGTCCAGGCAGATGCCAAACCTGCTCTTCACTGCCTTCTCCCTGCCCCTCTGCCAAGTGCAACAGGCCTCAAGGACTGAAAGGAGCACAGAGAGCCAAAGGGGGACACTCACACCTGCCTCACTGGGAGCTCCCTGGGCAGCACTTCCCTTGAGAAGCAAGCCCCTTTCCTCCAAAGGTGTTTCCCCAAATGTGTGACTTTCCTGGAGAGCACCAACACACCCTTAAGAAACGCTGGCAAGGCTGAATGACTTCAGGTCCTTTCAGGACAGGCACTCCAGCTCTAGCTCCTATTGCCCCAAGTGAGTTTCCAGGTGCAGGGTCAGAGGTGCAGCCCCAGGCCCTCCAGAAACACAAGCTGCCCGCTGCCTCTTCACCTGCCTCAACTCCTGCCTGCGCTCACGGCACCAAAACCAGGCTGTTCCTGGCCAGGGAGCAGAGCCCTGTTCCTGCAGGATGCTCTTGCCAGCACCTTCCAGGACTCTCTGCTGTGCACACACCACTTTTCATGCCCGCTCCCAACAGGCTTTGGAACGCAGAGCCCAACCTGGCTGGCTCTGCCACCAGCACAGCCCAAACACAGGCGGAGGAAGAAGCAGCGGGGGCTGTTTTCTGGCCATGCCCGAGCGAGACTGGAAGGATGCCCTCCCTCTGCTGTCCCTTGGTTGGCTTTCTGGCTGGCTCTGAGCCTGGGGCTGCCGTTCCTCACTTGTGGGGAGCAGAAGCACAGCCGGCATCCCGGCACTGCCTGGCAGCGCTGCGGGCACCGGCACGGCCGCGTGTCCGAGTCTCGGGCACCGTGCTGCTGCTTCATTTGCCCTCAGGCACAGCCAGAGCTCCCTGCTAAGCCCGGATGCTCTCTGCTGCTGCCCTCTTCCTCATCCTGTGCAGGGATGGAGCGCTGCTGTGCTTTCAGGAAGCTATTCTTGAAAGCTTCCAGCATTCCAAGCTCCTTTGCCCTCCGTGGATGCTTGCCATGGAATCCCTCTCAGCTGGCTTCAGAGCATACTCCGGTTGGCTCTTCCAAAATTCAGGGGCTCCAGGGTGCTCAGCAAGATGTGGAACTGCACAGTGCTGTGGAGCTGCACCTTCAGCACAGGGACCTTTCCAGCCTGACCTGCCCCCGTTCCTCTGGGTCTGTGCACAAAACACGGCGTGGCAGAGAACGGCAGCAGGGGCCTGTGTGTCCCAGGGCCCCGGATTTGCTTCAGCTCCACAGGGATGCAGGCAAAGTGAAGATCCCAAACTTTTATTAATATAAGGCGAAGCAAAGGGATGAGCTGGGAGGGAAAAAAGGGGACGGGCAGCGTCTGAGGGCTGGAGGGAGGCAGCTGTCTACAGGGAGGGAGAGGGGAGGGAGAAGAAGGTGATGGACAGGCTGAGGGCTGGTGGGACAGAGCCACAGACAGAGAGGTATAGTGGAGAGAAAAACTGGGGATGGGCACTGTGTGAGGGCTGGAGGGAGGGAGCCACCTACAGGGAGGGAGCATGGAGGGAAAAAATGGGGATGGGCAGTGTATGAGGGCTGGAGGGAGGGAGCTACCTACAGGGAGGGAGAGTGGAGGGAAAAAATGGGGATGGACAGTGTCTGAGGGCTGGTGGGGCAGAGCTATCAACAGGCAGGGAGAGGGCTGAAGCCACGAGAACTGTGCCCAGCAGCAGCTGTGCCAGGACTTCCAGCAGCGCTGGGAGGCGATGTCCCCTTGGGTGTCTCCTGGTGCTCTTCTTGGGACACCGGTTGAGTGGATCCAGAAGATATCCCTAAGTCTTGAGCTCTTGGGGGAAAGTCGGCTTGATTTTCCAGGTCACAGCAGGATGGGCTGGCACGTTGCCTCCGGGCTTGAAGGGCTGAAAGAGAGAGGAGCAGAGCCGTGGCAACAGCCCTGGTCTGCGGGAATCCTACAAGACCTTCGGAAAGGGACCATCCCACCAAGAAGGGAGTAGGAGACATTGGAATCAGCTGGGAGGTACTGGCCATGACTCCCCCAGGTGTCCCTGAAATCTCTGTGTGCTCTGCCCACATCGCTCCTCGTCCGCACAGGGAGCAGAGCCCTCCAAAGCCGGGGCAGGGCCTGCAGCTCCTTCCCGCTGTCAGCCCGCTGCCCTCTCTCACCCTGACAGATGTGCCGGAGCTCTTGCTGCTGCCTCCTCAGGCACCGCCCGGCCATGCCTGTGAACACAGAGCCTGTCAGGGCGCCAGCGGCACAGCTCCCTGCCGGCGGCGCTGCCGGCGCTGTGGCCACACGGGCTGCTGGTCCGGCAGGGCTCAGCCCGGCCCTTGCCGCACGCTGCCGCCCAAGGGCACGGCTGCCAGAGGGCGGCAGCAGCAATGCCCAGGCCGGGCGGGGCTCCACGGCGCCGGGCCCGGCTGGCGCTGCCGGGGCAGCAGGCGGGGCTGGGGCCGAGCTGCGGCGGGCCGGGCCGGGGAGGGAGCCCGGGCTCGTGGCTCACCCATGATCCTGACGGCCGCCTCTCGCAGGGGCTCCTGTGGGCTCCGCAGGTAGCGCAGGGCCCGGCGCAGGTGCTCGGCCGCTCTGCTCCTGTCCTCTGCCAGCTGCAGAGAGCGGCAGGAGGGAAGGGTTGGCGCGGGCTCAGCCCCTGGGCCGGGCGCTGCCTGCACTCAGCCCCGGCCTCCCCTGGCCGCACAGGCCTGAGGCGCGGCCAGCAGCCGCTGGCCAAGGGCTCCCGAGGGCAGGGGGCAGAGGGCCGGCTGCTGCCCGGGGAGCCACGGTGCCGCCCCGCAGCCCCGCCGGGCCGGGGCTCCATGGGCACCCGGCTGGGGCCCACGGGAGTCTGGAGCAGAGCCCCCGCGGCCTCTGGCTGCAGCAGCGGGCAGGGGCACAGCTGCCAGGCCCGCACACTGAGCGCCGCCCTCAGGGGCCTTCTCCGGGCTGAGCCTGGGGCTTCCAGGCCCTCCTTACCAGGCACTCATCGACCTTCAACGGTGGCTGCTCCTTCAACAGCTGTACGAGCTTCCTCCTCTTCAGGAACTCGGCCACACGAACCAGTGTTTCCCGAGAGGCCTGGAGAGCAGCACAGACCCAGAGATGGCCCCAGAGCCAAGGGCACTGGACCCACATCCCTGTGCCAAGGCCTGGAGGAGGTGACAGCCCGCAAGGCATCAGGGCAGGAGGCAGCCAAGCCCCCTGCCAGAGATCCACCAGCATCACAGAAAACCTCACCTTTGCCACGTCATGGTTCTTATCGTGACAGTAAATTATAAGTGCATAGAGGCTCTTGCTCACAGTTGTCTTCAGGGGCTTTTTTCCCTCATCCACTACCAATTCCACCACCTTGCTGAAGAGTTGAATGGAGAGCAGCTGCATGTGGCTGTTGTCCTAGAGGAAACAAAAAGACTTGCATCAACTATTCCAGTCCCAGCTGGGCAAAGGCCTGCAAATCCAGAAGGCACAAAGTTTCTGGGAAGCACGCGATGCCTGTGGCTCAGGATGCAGAAGCTTACATGGTCAAAGAGCAGCAGGAGTGCCTCAGCCAGCTTTGGGGCAGTGGTGCTGGATACTAGGATGTCTTTGTGCTGCAGCACATTGGTGAAGACAGAGAGGGACATGCTGACCACCTCTCCATCTGCATCATCCAGAAGATCCACAAGCCGTTGAGACAAGATGCAAATTCTCCTGGCCTGTGTGGAACACAAGGCAGTGCTGGGAAGCCACGGACGGCTGCACCGCCACCACCGCCCTGGCGCTGCAAGGCCACCCTGCTGCTGCAGGGCCCACAGGCCAAAGGCCTGAGCCAAAGCACTGGGGCAGGTGAGGCAGGAGAGCTGGGAGCAGCTGCCTCAGCTCCTGAAGCCCTGCCAGCCCAAGGGGCAGCTTTCCACAGCGCAGCTTCAGCCGCTGCCCCCTACTCACCATCAAGAGATCCTTGCTGACCACCACGAGGCCTCTGAGTGCCAGGCGACGCTGCTCACTGCACTTGCTGTGCAGGTACCTTGCCAAAACCTTCAGGACAGTGCCACCACATTTCGTCAAGTCCAGGCACTCGAGGACCTGAAAGGCACAGGGCAGTGACAGGGGAGCCGGCCGGCAGGAGCCCAGAAGCGCACAGGGCTGGGCCCAGGCAGCAGCACAGGGCACGGGCACCGGCCTGGCAGCTGTGGCTGTGAGAGGGCAGAGAGCTGGGAAGCAGCTCAGCCAGGCAGTGCTGGCCACCAGGCTCACCTCCACAAAGAATGCCAGGAAGGGCAGATCCCGGTATGGGTCCTGCCTGTTGAGCTGCCGGAGCAAGTGGAGTGCGATTCGAGAGCACAAAGGGACCATGTTACGGCGCATCTCCCTGGCAGGGGGAAAAAGGCACCAAGACCCTGAGGTGGGGACGGACCTCTCCCAGGACTGACTCACAGAGGTCTGGTCTTTCCCCAGCATCCCTGGAGGGCATGTGGGTGCTCTGGGAGGTGGCCCCTTCTGGGCACCCTCCTCTCCCAGCCTTTTCCAGTCTCCTTGGCCGTCCCTCAGTGACGAGGCTCTCTGGCCCATGACCACAGGCACTGAGTGGGGCACAGGGCACAAATGCCGGGGGCAATGGGGACAAGGGGGTCTCACCTGGCCAGCAGACCCATGGCATAGTGCTGGGTGTGAGAACACAGCAGCGTGTCCCAGCCACGCTTGCGCTCCATAGACATCACCTCATGGTCACAGCGCAGTCGGTAGAGCAGAGCCTTCATGGCCTGCACTGCAAACCTGTGTGCAGAGCAAAGCCCAGGTCACACTTGGAGCGCTGGCGCTGGCCACAAGGGCATGGGAAGGATAGGAGGACTGGGACCTGTTGGACTTGCTGGGAAGGCGGTGTTCCTCCTGGCATGCTCTCCAGAAATGACCAGCTTCCACTGGTGGCATCTGCTGTGTGGTGATGACAATATGGAAGAGCAGAGCCACAAACAGGCGGGAGGAATAAAGGATCATGGCCTCATGGCACTCGGGCACCTGGACAATCACCCAGAGCACCAGAGTTGCCTGCAAAAGAAGCAGCCCAAGACAGCACTCAGTGCCGAGGTGTCCATGGGGCAGGGCCCAAGGGCAGATGCAGGAGGAGCAGCGGGCCTGGTGCCCCCTGAGCCTGCCCCTAGCCCAGGGTTCAGCCCAGCGCCTGAGGCATGGAGAGGATGGAGAGCTGCTGGGGAGGTGACTGAGGGGCAAGCGGAGCCCAGTTCCAGAAACTCACAGCCAGGGCAAAAATGTCCCTGTCGTCCCCATCAGAGGTGCATGCGCTGTGCACAGGCCAATCCTCCATCACACAGAGCAGTGTTGCCAGCACTTTCTCCACGGCTGGTTGCACTGATCCTATAGTTCTCCACATCAGTGCAGCAGCTCTGTGGGATCAGAGCTCTGTGTCAGGGGCATCTCAGTGCCAGTACCACGCCCTGTGCAGCTGTGGGGGCCCAGGTGACAGAGCCCCGGTGCCCTGAGGGGCAGGGAGGGAGCATTGGCAGCAGGCTCGGGAAACAGAGGGGCCCCAGGGTCCTGGACCTCTCTGCCTGTCTGTCAGAGCCTATAGCACAGGCTGTGCAGGGCCGTGGGCCCCAAAGGCTGGTGAGCCCTGAGCTGCGCAGGCACGTGGGCCCCGTACCTGTCACACGTTGGGGCACAGTGCAGGAGGGTCAGCACCACGTCAGCAGGGTGTTCTTCAGCCAGCCTCACAATGTCAATTTGCAGCCTGGCATCCAGAGCGACATGGGACACCAGCCTCTGGTGAATGCTCCTTACAATGGCTGGAACCTGGGGGAGGCGTGGGGGAGATTTTGAGTGCTGTCCAAGGCAGCAACTTGCCCAGCTTCCCCCAAGAAGTGCTTCCCTTCCCGCCACACTGTGCTGGCCTCACAGGCTGAGGGGGCCCAGTGACCATGGCTTGAGGGGACACACGGACCTGGCAGGCTTCCAGGCCTGGCCCCAGGCTGCTTACCTGCTGCTGAGAAGGAACAGCATTGTCTTTGAAAAAATCCTTAGTGGGAGCAGGCATGGTGCCAGTATTTGTGATGCCCTGAATCATTCTGGTGTCGGTGTTTCTGATGGCCTTGCTCTCAGTCATCGCCATGTGAACCGCCTTCACCCTCTGATAATTCATTGCATCGTTTCCTGAGGGTGCTGTCCATTCGGGGCTGGCGAGAGGCTTTTCCTGGAACTTGGTCAGCCTGGAGTCACGCTCAGCTTGGACCTCAGCTGCTTTGGTTCCGGATTTTCTATGCCGAATGCGCAGAAACATCCGGATCATCTGCAGAACAAAGGACAGGGAAGGCAGGGATGTTGCATGGTGTGCTCCAAGCGTGGTGCTGGGCTGAGCAGGGACAGCAGGCCCAGCCCAGCTGGGGGGGGCTGCAGGTACCTTCAGGGTTTTGCAGAAGCGGCCAGGGCCGGGTTCCTGCTCTCGTGTCTTGTTCAGGGCTGCATCTGGCAAAGAGCGAGGGCAGCCAGAGCTGAGGGGCTGCGGGAGAGGCCGGAGAACACAGCCCAGCCCTGCTCCCCCTAGGCTGGGAGAGCCCCGGGATGGCCCAGGGGATGGAGCACGGCCCCTGCGGCGTGTCTGCCCAGCCCCTGTTCCATCCTGTCTGTGGGTATGTCCCCAGGGCATGGGATGGGATGGGACGGGATGGGATGGGGCCAAGCTGGCTGCAGCCATCAGCCCTGTGGCCCAGCTCTGTCGCTCACCATTCTTCAGTGGCTGTAACTGCTCCGGTTTTTCAGGCTGTTGTGCTGGGACATCTTCAGGCCTTCTCTTTTTTTTCGGTCTGAAGACTTTGAAGAGGCTAAGGAATCTACCCGCCATTCCAGAGTCTGGTCTCAAGGGCACCTTCTCGAGAGATGGCTCCGGAATGCTCCAAGTCCTCAAGGGCACCTGCAAAACACACCCCCCGGGAAGGCCAGGGGCCACCAAGGCCCGCAGTCTTGCCACGAGGTCACCTGTAGGAACAATGCCACGGAAAAGCTCCGGGAGGGACACGAACGAGCGCACTGTGCGGGGGCTCCTCACAGCACCGCTCTGTCCTGTCCTGTCCCGTCGCCTGCTCCGAGCACTGTGGCCTGCTCCTGTCACTGCCGGCTCCTATGTCACCAAACGTCACAAAGGACACCATGTTCCATTCCATGACACGGTGACCGTGCTGCACTGTGTCACAAAGGGCCCTTGGACACCGGGTTCCGTTCCATGGCACGGTGACCGTGCTGCACTGTGTCACAAAGGGCCCTTGCACGCACTGCCGCCTGCCCTGGGGCCGCCCCCAGCCCAGCCAAAGTGGCCCAGGCTGGAAGGAATGCCTGGCCCCAGGTGTCTAAGGCAGCCCCACAGGATTTTTAGGAAGAGCTCAGAGCATCAGCAAACGCTGCCCTGCTCTGTGGGCTCAGGGCATTTAAGAATCCTCACTTCAGGAAAGCTTTACTTCCCATTGCTCAGCTCAAGTAGTTCCAAAATTTGCAAACTTGTCAAATTAACAGCAATGGCCGGAGAATGGCCATTGGTTTTGAAGTTTGTTCCCATCTCAAAGCAGCAACACATATGCCTTAACATCATCCACTGGAAGTCACTTTACAAAACATAACACTACAGAGACCCAAAAAGAAGACCATTCTTTGGTTTGCAAATGGTTTTCGATGAAGGGATTACAATCTCCTAATTCTCTTAAGGAATAAAAGCTCTCAAGGAATGAGGACCACTCAGTGTTACAACAGTAACCCAAACAAATGAGGAGATGGCAAAAGGGCTGATCCTCCCCCAGTACAGATATCTAAGTGGCCAATAAAGTACAGCTCTCCCCTCTTGTTCCCTGCAGGAGAAACAGGACCAGTAAAAGAAATAGTCACAGATATTCCTTCTGCCCTCCAACGCCGAAGCTGTGCCAAAGCACGGATGCTGCCTTCAAACTGACTCAAATTCCAGCCCAGACCGCTCAACTTCCAGACAACTCCTTCCCCAACACGCCCACCAACACCAACCTCCCCAAACACCCCCACAGAAGCCCTCAACACCCCGCCAGGACCCCCAGCTGTGCCCGTCCCTCTGCAGAGCTTTCCCAGCCTCCAGCAGAGCCCCTGGTTCCCTGCACGTGCCGTGGGATGGCACTCAGGAGGATCTGCTCCAAGGCCTTCCCTGGCAGCAAAGCCAGGCTGCCAGGCCTGTGGTTCCTGGATCATCCTTCCCAGCGAGCCTTCCTGGGCACGGCTGCTCCATTGGCACATCTGCGCTCAGCTCGGACTGCTCCACTCAGCCAGGGCTGCTGGGAAAGGATCCAGAGCAGCCTGGCCAGCTCTTTCTCCAGCTCCCTCTTCACTCCTGGGGGAGGTAGAACATCCCACAGGAAAGCAACTGGTGCCACAAGGAGTGGGTGGACTCAGGCAGCTCTGGGGAGGCCCCTCAGCACTGCTGTATCCTGAGGGAACGCTGCTGGCCATCCCCTGTGTGTATCTGCAAAAGCTTCAAATCAGCTGCCTCAGCTTCCAGGGCCTCTCTTGGCCAGCATCCTGACGTGGGTGCAGGGCTGCTGCCAGGCACTGCTGGGACCCAGCGGGACAGGACCGGCTGTCTCGTGTCCACGGAGCAGCCCTGACACAGCCAGGGCCATCCCGAAAGCAGACAAACGCTCCCGGCTCAGCAGAGAGGAGCAAGGAGCACTGGGCTGCGCTCAGCGTATCTCAGCCGGGCTCACTCCACCACACGCCCCCATTTTAAGGCTGGCTGATGCCCAGCTGCCAGAAATGCCCGCCTTGTTCTCTCCAAGATGCACAGGGAGAGCCAATGAGCAGGACACCTTGGGAGGCCTTTGCTGAGGCCAGGGACACACCAAGATCTGCCAAGGCTCTCCACGCTGCCTGGCCCACACAGCCCAGCTCTGTGCTGGCCCTGGGACACAGCAGCTGCCACCAAGCAGCAGGCAAATGCATATTGCCAGGAGTTGAAACACAGCAGACAGGAAAGCTGTGAAAAGTGTGGGTGTAAAGGCCTTTTAATTCACAGCTCTCACAGAGAGCTTTGGGGCTCATGGCTGGACACAGATGCTCCTGCTCCCCCTCTGTCCAACGGGGGTAACACATCCTGCTGCAGGTGCTTGGGTTGGTTTCCAGAGGTCCAGGCAGATGCCAAACCTGCTCTTCACTGCCTTCTCCCTGCCCCTCTGCCAAGTGCAACAGGCCTCAAGGACTGAAAGGAGCACAGAGAGCCAAAGGGGGACACTCACACCTGCCTCACTGGGAGCTCCCTGGGCAGCACTTCCCTTGAGAAGCAAGCCCCTTTCCTCCAAAGGTGTTTCCTCAAATGTGTGACTTTCCTGGAGAGCACCAACACACCCTTAAGAAACGCTGGCAAGGCTGAATGACTTCAGGTCCTTTCAGGACAGGCACTCCAGCTCTAGCTCCTATTGCCCCAAGTGAGTTTCCAGGTGCAGGGTCAGAGGTGCAGCCCCAGGCCCTCCAGAAACACAAGCTGCCCGCTGCCTCTTCACCTGCCTCAACTCCTGCCTGCGCTCACGGCACCAAAACCAGGCTGTTCCTGGCCAGGGAGCAGAGCCCTGTTCCTGCAGGATGCTCTTGCCAGCACCTTCCAGGACTCTCTGCTGTGCACACACCACTTTTCATGCCCGCTCCCAACAGGCTTTGGAACGCAGAGCCCAACCTGGCTGGCTCTGCCACCAGCACAGCCCAAACACAGGCGGAGGAAGAAGCAGCGGGGGCTGTTTTCTGGCCATGCCCGAGCGAGACTGGAAGGATGCCCTCCCTCTGCTGTCCCTTGGTTGGCTTTCTGGCTGGCTCTGAGCCTGGGGCTGCCGTTCCTCACTTGTGGGGAGCAGAAGCACAGCCGGCATCCCGGCACTGCCTGGCAGTGCTGCGGGCACCGGAACGGCCGCGTGTCCGAGTCTCGGGCACCGTGCTGCTGCTTCATTTGCCCTCAGGCACAGCCAGAGCTCCCTGCTAAGCCCGGATGCTCTCTGCTGCTGCCCTCTTCCTCATCCTGTGCAGGGATGGAGCGCTGCTGTGCTTTCAGGAAGCTATTCTTGAAAGCTTCCAGCATTCCAAGCTCCTTTGCCCTCCGTGGATGCTTGCCATGGAATCCCTCTCAGCTGGCTTCAGAGCATACTCCGGTTGGCTCTTCCAAAATTCAGGGGCTCCAGGGTGCTCAGCAAGATGTGGAACTGCACAGTGCTGTGGAGCTGCACCTTCAGCACAGGGACCTTTCCAGCCTGACCTGCCCCCGTTCCTCTGGGTCTGTGCACAAAACACGGCGTGGCAGAGAACGGCAGCAGGGGCCTGTGTGTCCCAGGGCCCCGGATTTGCTTCAGCTCCACAGGGATGCAGGCAAAGTGAAGATCCCAAACTTTTATTAATATAAGGCGAAGCAAAGGGATGAGCTGGGAGGGAAAAAAGGGGACGGGCAGCGTCTGAGGGCTGGAGGGAGGCAGCTGTCTACAGGGAGGGAGAGGGGAGGGAGAAGAAGGTGATGGACAGGCTGAGGGCTGGTGGGACAGAGCCACAGACAGAGAGGTATAGTGGAGAGAAAAACTGGGGATGGGCACTGTGTGAGGGCTGGAGGGAGGGAGCCACCTACAGGGAGGGAGCATGGAGGGAAAAAATGGGGATGGGCAGTGTATGAGGGCTGGAGGGAGGGAGCTACCTACAGGGAGGGAGAGTGGAGGGAAAAAATGGGGATGGACAGTGTCTGAGGGCTGGTGGGGCAGAGCTATCAACAGGCAGGGAGAGGGCTGAAGCCACGAGAACTGTGCCCAGCAGCAGCTGTGCCAGGACTTCCAGCAGCGCTGGGAGGCGATGTCCCCTTGGGTGTCTCCTGGTGCTCTTCTTGGGACACCGGTTGAGTGGATCCAGAAGATATCCCTAAGTCTTGAGCTCTTGGGGGAAAGTCGGCTTGATTTTCCAGGTCACAGCAGGATGGGCTGGCACGTTGCCTCCGGGCTTGAAGGGCTGAAAGAGAGAGGAGCAGAGCCGTGGCAACAGCCCTGGTCTGCGGGAATCCTACAAGACCTTCGGAAAGGGACCATCCCACCAAGAAGGGAGTAGGAGACATTGGAATCAGCTGGGAGGTACTGGCCATGACTCCCCCAGGTGTCCCTGAAATCTCTGTGTGCTCTGCCCACATCGCTCCTCGTCCGCACAGGGAGCAGAGCCCTCCAAAGCCGGGGCAGGGCCTGCAGCTCCTTCCCGCTGTCAGCCCGCTGCCCTCTCTCACCCTGACAGATGTGCCGGAGCTCTTGCTGCTGCCTCCTCAGGCACCGCCCGGCCATGCCTGTGAACACAGAGCCTGTCAGGGCGCCAGCGGCACAGCTCCCTGCCGGCGGCGCTGCCGGCGCTGTGGCCACACGGGCTGCTGGTCCGGCAGGGCTCAGCCCGGCCCTTGCCGCACGCTGCCGCCCCAGGGCACGGCTGCCAGAGGGCGGCAGCAGCAATGCCCAGGCCGGGCGGGGCTCCACGGCGCCGGGCCCGGCTGGCGCTGCCGGGGCAGCAGGCGGGGCTGGGGCCGAGCTGCGGCGGGCCGGGCCGGGGAGGGAGCCCGGGCTCGTGGCTCACCCATGATCCTGACGGCCGCCTCTCGCAGGGGCTCCTGTGGGCTCCGCAGGTAGCGCAGGGCCCGGCGCAGGTGCTCGGCCGCTCTGCTCCTGTCCTCTGCCAGCTGCAGAGAGCGGCAGGAGGGAAGGGTTGGCGCGGGCTCAGCCCCTGGGCCGGGCGCTGCCTGCACTCAGCCCCGGCCTCCCCTGGCCGCACAGGCCTGAGGCGCGGCCAGCAGCCGCTGGCCAAGGGCTCCCGAGGGCAGGGGGCAGAGGGCCGGCTGCTGCCCGGGGAGCCACGGTGCCGCCCCGCAGCCCCGCCGGGCCGGGGCTCCATGGGCACCCGGCTGGGGCCCACGGGAGTCTGGAGCAGAGCCCCCGCGGCCTCTGGCTGCAGCAGCGGGCAGGGGCACAGCTGCCAGGCCCGCACACTGAGCGCCGCCCTCAGGGGCCTTCTCCGGGCTGAGCCTGGGGCTTCCAGGCCCTCCTTACCAGGCACTCATCGACCTTCAACGGTGGCTGCTCCTTCAACAGCTGTACGAGCTTCCTCCTCTTCAGGAACTCGGCCACACGAACCAGTGTTTCCCGAGAGGCCTGGAGAGCAGCACAGACCCAGAGATGGCCCCAGAGCCAAGGGCACTGGACCCACATCCCTGTGCCAAGGCCTGGAGGAGGTGACAGCCCGCAAGGCATCAGGACAGGAGGCAGCCAAGCCCCCTGCCAGAGATCCACCAGCATCACAGAAAACCTCACCTTTGCCACGTCATGGTTCTTATCGTGACAGTAAATTATAAGTGCATAGAGGCTCTTGCTCACAGTTGTCTTCAGGGGCTTTTTTCCCTCATCCACTACCAATTCCACCACCTTGCTGAAGAGTTGAATGGAGAGCAGCTGCATGTGGCTGTTGTCCTAGAGGAAACAAAAAGACTTGCATCAACTATTCCAGTCCCAGCTGGGCAAAGGCCTGCAAATCCAGAAGGCACAAAGTTTCTGGGAAGCACGCGATGCCTGTGGCTCAGGATGCAGAAGCTTACATGGTCAAAGAGCAGCAGGAGTGCCTCAGCCAGCTTTGGGGCAGTGGTGCTGGATACTAGGATGTCTTTGTGCTGCAGCACATTGGTGAAGACAGAGAGGGACATGCTGACCACCTCTCCATCTGCATCATCCAGAAGATCCACAAGCCGTTGAGACAAGATGCAAATTCTCCTGGCCTGTGTGGAACACAAGGCAGTGCTGGGAAGCCACGGACGGCTGCACCGCCACCACCGCCCTGGCACTGCAAGGCCACCCTGCTGCTGCAGGGCCCACAGGCCAAAGGCCTGAGCCAAAGCACTGGGGCAGGTGAGGCAGGAGAGCTGGGAGCAGCTGCCTCAGCTCCTGAAGCCCTGCCAGCCCAAGGGGCAGCTTTCCACAGCGCAGCTTCAGCCGCTGCCCCCTACTCACCATCAAGAGATCCTTGCTGACCACCACGAGGCCTCTGAGTGCCAGGCGACGCTGCTCACTGCACTTGCTGTGCAGGTACCTTGCCAAAACCTTCAGGACAGTGCCACCACATTTCGTCAAGTCCAGGCACTCGAGGACCTGAAAGGCACAGGGCAGTGCCAGGGGAGCCGGCCGGCAGGAGCCCAGAAGCGCACAGGGCTGGGCCCAGGCAGCAGCACAGGGCACGGGCACCGGCCTGGCAGCTGTGGCTGTGAGAGGGCAGAGAGCTGGGAAGCAGCTCAGCCAGGCAGTGCTGGCCACCAGGCTCACCTCCACAAAGAATGCCAGGAAGGGCAGATCCCGGTATGGGTCCTGCCTGTTGAGCTGCCGGAGCAAGTGGAGTGCGATTCGAGAGCACAAAGGGACCATGTTACGGCGCATCTCCCTGGCAGGGGGAAAAAGGCACCAAGACCCTGAGGTGGGGACGGACCTCTCCCAGGACTGACTCACAGAGGTCTGGTCTTTCCCCAGCATCCCTGGAGGGCATGTGGGTGCTCTGGGAGGTGGCCCCTTCTGGGCACCCTCCTCTCCCAGCCTTTTCCAGTCTCCTTGGCCGTCCCTCAGTGACGAGGCTCTCTGGCCCATGACCACAGGCACTGAGTGGGGCACAGGGCACAAATGCCGGGGGCAATGGGGACAAGGGGGTCTCACCTGGCCAGCAGACCCATGGCATAGTGCTGGGTGTGAGAACACAGCAGCGTGTCCCAGCCACGCTTGCGCTCCATAGACATCACCTCATTGTCACAGCGCAGTCGGTAGAGCAGAGCCTTCATGGCCTGCACTGCAAACCTGTGTGCAGAGCAAAGCCCAGGTCACACTTGGAGCGCTGGCGCTGGCCACAAGGGCATGGGAAGGATAGGAGGACTGGGACCTGTTGGACTTGCTGGGAAGGCGGTGTTCCTCCTGGCATGCTCTCCAGAAATGACCAGCTTCCACTGGTGGCATCTGCTGTGTGGTGATGACAATATGGAAGAGCAGAGCCACAAACAGGCGGGAGGAATAAAGGATCATGGCCTCATGGCACTCGGGCACCTGGACAATCACCCAGAGCACCAGAGTTGCCTGCAAAAGAAGCAGCCCAAGACAGCACTCAGTGCCGAGGTGTCCATGGGGCAGGGCCCAAGGGCAGATGCAGGAGGAGCAGCGGGCCTGGTGCCCCCTGAGCCTGCCCCTAGCCCAGGGTTCAGCCCAGCGCCTGAGGCATGGAGAGGATGGAGAGCTGCTGGGGAGGTGACTGAGGGGCAAGCGGAGCCCAGTTCCAGAAACTCACAGCCAGGGCAAAAATGTCCCTGTCGTCCCCATCAGAGGTGCATGCGCTGTGCACAGGCCAATCCTCCATCACACAGAGCAGTGTTGCCAGCACTTTCTCCACGGCTGGTTGCACTGATCCTATAGTTCTCCACATCAGTGCAGCAGCTCTGTGGGATCAGAGCTCTGTGTCAGGGGCATCTCAGTGCCAGTACCACGCCCTGTGCAGCTGTGGGGGCCCAGGTGACAGAGCCCCGGTGCCCTGAGGGGCAGGGAGGGAGCATTGGCAGCAGGCTCGGGAAACAGAGGGGCCCCAGGGTCCTGGACCTCTCTGCCTGTCTGTCAGAGCCTATAGCACAGGCTGTGCAGGGCCGTGGGCCCCAAAGGCTGGTGAGCCCTGAGCTGCGCAGGCACGTGGGCCCCGTACCTGTCACACGTTGGGGCACAGTGCAGGAGGGTCAGCACCACGTCAGCAGGGTGTTCTTCAGCCAGCCTCACAATGTCAATTTGCAGCCTGGCATCCAGAGCGACATGGGACACCAGCCTCTGGTGAATGCTCCTTACAATGGCTGGAACCTGGGGGAGGCGTGGGGGAGATTTTGAGTGCTGTCCAAGGCAGCAACTTGCCCAGCTTCCCCCAAGAAGTGCTTCCCTTCCCGCCACACTGTGCTGGCCTCACAGGCTGAGGGGGCCCAGTGACCATGGCTTGAGGGGACACACGGACCTGGCAGGCTTCCAGGCCTGGCCCCAGGCTGCTTACCTGCTGCTGAGAAGGAACAGCATTGTCTTTGAAAAAATCCTTAGTGGGAGCAGGCATGGTGCCAGTATTTGTGATGCCCTGAATCATTCTGGTGTCGGTGTTTCTGATGGCCTTGCTCTCAGTCATCGCCATGTGAACCGCCTTCACCCTCTGATAATTCATTGCATCGTTTCCTGAGGGTGCTGTCCATTCGGGGCTGGCGAGAGGCTTTTCCTGGAACTTGGTCAGCCTGGAGTCACGCTCAGCTTGGACCTCAGCTGCTTTGGTTCCGGATTTTCTATGCCGAATGCGCAGAAACATCCGGATCATCTGCAGAACAAAGGACAGGGAAGGCAGGGATGTTGCATGGTGTGCTCCAAGCGTGGTGCTGGGCTGAGCAGGGACAGCAGGCCCAGCCCAGCTGGGGGGGGCTGCAGGTACCTTCAGGGTTTTGCAGAAGCGGCCAGGGCCGGGTTCCTGCTCTCGTGTCTTGTTCAGGGCTGCATCTGGCAAAGAGCGAGGGCAGCCAGAGCTGAGGGGCTGCGGGAGAGGCCGGAGAACACAGCCCAGCCCTGCTCCCCCTAGGCTGGGAGAGCCCCGGGATGGCCCAGGGGATGGAGCACGGCCCCTGCGGCGTGTCTGCCCAGCCCCTGTTCCATCCTGTCTGTGGGTATGTCCCCAGGGCATGGGATGGGATGGGACGGGATGGGATGGGGCCAAGCTGGCTGCAGCCATCAGCCCTGTGGCCCAGCTCTGTCGCTCACCATTCTTCAGTGGCTGTAACTGCTCCGGTTTTTCAGGCTGTTGTGCTGGGACATCTTCAGGCCTTCTCTTTTTTTTCGGTCTGAAGACTTTGAAGAGGCTAAGGAATCTACCCGCCATTCCAGAGTCTGGTCTCAAGGGCACCTTCTCGAGAGATGGCTCCGGAATGCTCCAAGTCCTCAAGGGCACCTGCAAAACACACCCCCCGGGAAGGCCAGGGGCCACCAAGGCCCGCAGTCTTGCCACGAGGTCACCTGTAGGAACAATGCCACGGAAAAGCTCCGGGAGGGACACGAACGAGCGCACTGTGCGGGGGCTCCTCACAGCACCGCTCTGTCCTGTCCTGTCCCGTCGCCTGCTCCGAGCACTGTGGCCTGCTCCTGTCACTGCCGGCTCCTATGTCACCAAACGTCACAAAGGACACCATGTTCCATTCCATGACACGGTGACCGTGCTGCACTGTGTCACAAAGGGCCCTTGGACACCGGGTTCCGTTCCATGGCACGGTGACCGTGCTGCACTGTGTCACAAAGGGCCCTTGCACGCACTGCCGCCTGCCCTGGGGCCGCCCCCAGCCCAGCCAAAGTGGCCCAGGCTGGAAGGAATGCCTGGCCCCAGGTGTCTAAGGCAGCCCCACAGGATTTTTAGGAAGAGCTCAGAGCATCAGCAAACGCTGCCCTGCTCTGTGGGCTCAGGGCATTTAAGAATCCTCACTTCAGGAAAGCTTTACTTCCCATTGCTCAGCTCAAGTAGTTCCAAAATTTGCAAACTTGTCAAATTAACAGCAATGGCCGGAGAATGGCCATTGGTTTTGAAGTTTGTTCCCATCTCAAAGCAGCAACACATATGCCTTAACATCATCCACTGGAAGTCACTTTACAAAACATAACACTACAGAGACCCAAAAAGAAGACCATTCTTTGGTTTGCAAATGGTTTTCGATGAAGGGATTACAATCTCCTAATTCTCTTAAGGAATAAAAGCTCTCAAGGAATGAGGACCACTCAGTGTTACAACAGTAACCCAAACAAATGAGGAGATGGCAAAAGGGCTGATCCTCCCCCAGTACAGATATCTAAGTGGCCAATAAAGTACAGCTCTCCCCTCTTGTTCCCTGCAGGAGAAACAGGACCAGTAAAAGAAATAGTCACAGATATTCCTTCTGCCCTCCAACGCCGAAGCTGTGCCAAAGCACGGATGCTGCCTTCAAACTGACTCAAATTCCAGCCCAGACCGCTCAACTTCCAGACAACTCCTTCCCCAACACGCCCACCAACACCAACCTCCCCAAACACCCCCACAGAAGCCCTCAACACCCCGCCAGGACCCCCAGCTGTGCCCGTCCCTCTGCAGAGCTTTCCCAGCCTCCAGCAGAGCCCCTGGTTCCCTGCACGTGCCGTGGGATGGCACTCAGGAGGATCTGCTCCAAGGCCTTCCCTGGCAGCAAAGCCAGGCTGCCAGGCCTGTGGTTCCTGGATCATCCTTCCCAGCGAGCCTTCCTGGGCACGGCTGCTCCATTGGCACATCTGCGCTCAGCTCGGACTGCTCCACTCAGCCAGGGCTGCTGGGAAAGGATCCAGAGCAGCCTGGCCAGCTCTTTCTCCAGCTCCCTCTTCACTCCTGGGGGAGGTAGAACATCCCACAGGAAAGCAACTGGTGCCACAAGGAGTGGGTGGACTCAGGCAGCTCTGGGGAGGCCCCTCAGCACTGCTGTATCCTGAGGGAACGCTGCTGGCCATCCCCTGTGTGTATCTGCAAAAGCTTCAAATCAGCTGCCTCAGCTTCCAGGGCCTCTCTTGGCCAGCATCCTGACGTGGGTGCAGGGCTGCTGCCAGGCACTGCTGGGACCCAGCGGGACAGGACCGGCTGTCTCGTGTCCACGGAGCAGCCCTGACACAGCCAGGGCCATCCCGAAAGCAGACAAACGCTCCCGGCTCAGCAGAGAGGAGCAAGGAGCACTGGGCTGCGCTCAGCGTATCTCAGCCGGGCTCACTCCACCACACGCCCCCATTTTAAGGCTGGCTGATGCCCAGCTGCCAGAAATGCCCGCCTTGTTCTCTCCAAGATGCACAGGGAGAGCCAATGAGCAGGACACCTTGGGAGGCCTTTGCTGAGGCCAGGGACACACCAAGATCTGCCAAGGCTCTCCACGCTGCCTGGCCCACACAGCCCAGCTCTGTGCTGGCCCTGGGACACAGCAGCTGCCACCAAGCAGCAGGCAAATGCATATTGCCAGGAGTTGAAACACAGCAGACAGGAAAGCTGTGAAAAGTGTGGGTGTAAAGGCCTTTTAATTCACAGCTCTCACAGAGAGCTTTGGGGCTCATGGCTGGACACAGATGCTCCTGCTCCCCCTCTGTCCAACGGGGGTAACACATCCTGCTGCAGGTGCTTGGGTTGGTTTCCAGAGGTCCAGGCAGATGCCAAACCTGCTCTTCACTGCCTTCTCCCTGCCCCTCTGCCAAGTGCAACAGGCCTCAAGGACTGAAAGGAGCACAGAGAGCCAAAGGGGGACACTCACACCTGCCTCACTGGGAGCTCCCTGGGCAGCACTTCCCTTGAGAAGCAAGCCCCTTTCCTCCAAAGGTGTTTCCTCAAATGTGTGACTTTCCTGGAGAGCACCAACACACCCTTAAGAAACGCTGGCAAGGCTGAATGACTTCAGGTCCTTTCAGGACAGGCACTCCAGCTCTAGCTCCTATTGCCCCAAGTGAGTTTCCAGGTGCAGGGTCAGAGGTGCAGCCCCAGGCCCTCCAGAAACACAAGCTGCCCGCTGCCTCTTCACCTGCCTCAACTCCTGCCTGCGCTCACGGCACCAAAACCAGGCTGTTCCTGGCCAGGGAGCAGAGCCCTGTTCCTGCAGGATGCTCTTGCCAGCACCTTCCAGGACTCTCTGCTGTGCACACACCACTTTTCATGCCCGCTCCCAACAGGCTTTGGAACGCAGAGCCCAACCTGGCTGGCTCTGCCACCAGCACAGCCCAAACACAGGCGGAGGAAGAAGCAGCGGGGGCTGTTTTCTGGCCATGCCCGAGCGAGACTGGAAGGATGCCCTCCCTCTGCTGTCCCTTGGTTGGCTTTCTGGCTGGCTCTGAGCCTGGGGCTGCCGTTCCTCACTTGTGGGGAGCAGAAGCACAGCCGGCATCCCGGCACTGCCTGGCAGTGCTGCGGGCACCGGAACGGCCGCGTGTCCGAGTCTCGGGCACCGTGCTGCTGCTTCATTTGCCCTCAGGCACAGCCAGAGCTCCCTGCTAAGCCCGGATGCTCTCTGCTGCTGCCCTCTTCCTCATCCTGTGCAGGGATGGAGCGCTGCTGTGCTTTCAGGAAGCTATTCTTGAAAGCTTCCAGCATTCCAAGCTCCTTTGCCCTCCGTGGATGCTTGCCATGGAATCCCTCTCAGCTGGCTTCAGAGCATACTCCGGTTGGCTCTTCCAAAATTCAGGGGCTCCAGGGTGCTCAGCAAGATGTGGAACTGCACAGTGCTGTGGAGCTGCACCTTCAGCACAGGGACCTTTCCAGCCTGACCTGCCCCCGTTCCTCTGGGTCTGTGCACAAAACACGGCGTGGCAGAGAACGGCAGCAGGGGCCTGTGTGTCCCAGGGCCCCGGATTTGCTTCAGCTCCACAGGGATGCAGGCAAAGTGAAGATCCCAAACTTTTATTAATATAAGGCGAAGCAAAGGGATGAGCTGGGAGGGAAAAAAGGGGACGGGCAGCGTCTGAGGGCTGGAGGGAGGCAGCTGTCTACAGGGAGGGAGAGGGGAGGGAGAAGAAGGTGATGGACAGGCTGAGGGCTGGTGGGACAGAGCCACAGACAGAGAGGTATAGTGGAGAGAAAAACTGGGGATGGGCACTGTGTGAGGGCTGGAGGGAGGGAGCCACCTACAGGGAGGGAGCATGGAGGGAAAAAATGGGGATGGGCAGTGTATGAGGGCTGGAGGGAGGGAGCTACCTACAGGGAGGGAGAGTGGAGGGAAAAAATGGGGATGGACAGTGTCTGAGGGCTGGTGGGGCAGAGCTATCAACAGGCAGGGAGAGGGCTGAAGCCACGAGAACTGTGCCCAGCAGCAGCTGTGCCAGGACTTCCAGCAGCGCTGGGAGGCGATGTCCCCTTGGGTGTCTCCTGGTGCTCTTCTTGGGACACCGGTTGAGTGGATCCAGAAGATATCCCTAAGTCTTGAGCTCTTGGGGGAAAGTCGGCTTGATTTTCCAGGTCACAGCAGGATGGGCTGGCACGTTGCCTCCGGGCTTGAAGGGCTGAAAGAGAGAGGAGCAGAGCCGTGGCAACAGCCCTGGTCTGCGGGAATCCTACAAGACCTTCGGAAAGGGACCATCCCACCAAGAAGGGAGTAGGAGACATTGGAATCAGCTGGGAGGTACTGGCCATGACTCCCCCAGGTGTCCCTGAAATCTCTGTGTGCTCTGCCCACATCGCTCCTCGTCCGCACAGGGAGCAGAGCCCTCCAAAGCCGGGGCAGGGCCTGCAGCTCCTTCCCGCTGTCAGCCCGCTGCCCTCTCTCACCCTGACAGATGTGCCGGAGCTCTTGCTGCTGCCTCCTCAGGCACCGCCCGGCCATGCCTGTGAACACAGAGCCTGTCAGGGCGCCAGCGGCACAGCTCCCTGCCGGCGGCGCTGCCGGCGCTGTGGCCACACGGGCTGCTGGTCCGGCAGGGCTCAGCCCGGCCCTTGCCGCACGCTGCCGCCCCAGGGCACGGCTGCCAGAGGGCGGCAGCAGCAATGCCCAGGCCGGGCGGGGCTCCACGGCGCCGGGCCCGGCTGGCGCTGCCGGGGCAGCAGGCGGGGCTGGGGCCGAGCTGCGGCGGGCCGGGCCGGGGAGGGAGCCCGGGCTCGTGGCTCACCCATGATCCTGACGGCCGCCTCTCGCAGGGGCTCCTGTGGGCTCCGCAGGTAGCGCAGGGCCCGGCGCAGGTGCTCGGCCGCTCTGCTCCTGTCCTCTGCCAGCTGCAGAGAGCGGCAGGAGGGAAGGGTTGGCGCGGGCTCAGCCCCTGGGCCGGGCGCTGCCTGCACTCAGCCCCGGCCTCCCCTGGCCGCACAGGCCTGAGGCGCGGCCAGCAGCCGCTGGCCAAGGGCTCCCGAGGGCAGGGGGCAGAGGGCCGGCTGCTGCCCGGGGAGCCACGGTGCCGCCCCGCAGCCCCGCCGGGCCGGGGCTCCATGGGCACCCGGCTGGGGCCCACGGGAGTCTGGAGCAGAGCCCCCGCGGCCTCTGGCTGCAGCAGCGGGCAGGGGCACAGCTGCCAGGCCCGCACACTGAGCGCCGCCCTCAGGGGCCTTCTCCGGGCTGAGCCTGGGGCTTCCAGGCCCTCCTTACCAGGCACTCATCGACCTTCAACGGTGGCTGCTCCTTCAACAGCTGTACGAGCTTCCTCCTCTTCAGGAACTCGGCCACACGAACCAGTGTTTCCCGAGAGGCCTGGAGAGCAGCACAGACCCAGAGATGGCCCCAGAGCCAAGGGCACTGGACCCACATCCCTGTGCCAAGGCCTGGAGGAGGTGACAGCCCGCAAGGCATCAGGACAGGAGGCAGCCAAGCCCCCTGCCAGAGATCCACCAGCATCACAGAAAACCTCACCTTTGCCACGTCATGGTTCTTATCGTGACAGTAAATTATAAGTGCATAGAGGCTCTTGCTCACAGTTGTCTTCAGGGGCTTTTTTCCCTCATCCACTACCAATTCCACCACCTTGCTGAAGAGTTGAATGGAGAGCAGCTGCATGTGGCTGTTGTCCTAGAGGAAACAAAAAGACTTGCATCAACTATTCCAGTCCCAGCTGGGCAAAGGCCTGCAAATCCAGAAGGCACAAAGTTTCTGGGAAGCACGCGATGCCTGTGGCTCAGGATGCAGAAGCTTACATGGTCAAAGAGCAGCAGGAGTGCCTCAGCCAGCTTTGGGGCAGTGGTGCTGGATACTAGGATGTCTTTGTGCTGCAGCACATTGGTGAAGACAGAGAGGGACATGCTGACCACCTCTCCATCTGCATCATCCAGAAGATCCACAAGCCGTTGAGACAAGATGCAAATTCTCCTGGCCTGTGTGGAACACAAGGCAGTGCTGGGAAGCCACGGACGGCTGCACCGCCACCACCGCCCTGGCACTGCAAGGCCACCCTGCTGCTGCAGGGCCCACAGGCCAAAGGCCTGAGCCAAAGCACTGGGGCAGGTGAGGCAGGAGAGCTGGGAGCAGCTGCCTCAGCTCCTGAAGCCCTGCCAGCCCAAGGGGCAGCTTTCCACAGCGCAGCTTCAGCCGCTGCCCCCTACTCACCATCAAGAGATCCTTGCTGACCACCACGAGGCCTCTGAGTGCCAGGCGACGCTGCTCACTGCACTTGCTGTGCAGGTACCTTGCCAAAACCTTCAGGACAGTGCCACCACATTTCGTCAAGTCCAGGCACTCGAGGACCTGAAAGGCACAGGGCAGTGCCAGGGGAGCCGGCCGGCAGGAGCCCAGAAGCGCACAGGGCTGGGCCCAGGCAGCAGCACAGGGCACGGGCACCGGCCTGGCAGCTGTGGCTGTGAGAGGGCAGAGAGCTGGGAAGCAGCTCAGCCAGGCAGTGCTGGCCACCAGGCTCACCTCCACAAAGAATGCCAGGAAGGGCAGATCCCGGTATGGGTCCTGCCTGTTGAGCTGCCGGAGCAAGTGGAGTGCGATTCGAGAGCACAAAGGGACCATGTTACGGCGCATCTCCCTGGCAGGGGGAAAAAGGCACCAAGACCCTGAGGTGGGGACGGACCTCTCCCAGGACTGACTCACAGAGGTCTGGTCTTTCCCCAGCATCCCTGGAGGGCATGTGGGTGCTCTGGGAGGTGGCCCCTTCTGGGCACCCTCCTCTCCCAGCCTTTTCCAGTCTCCTTGGCCGTCCCTCAGTGACGAGGCTCTCTGGCCCATGACCACAGGCACTGAGTGGGGCACAGGGCACAAATGCCGGGGGCAATGGGGACAAGGGGGTCTCACCTGGCCAGCAGACCCATGGCATAGTGCTGGGTGTGAGAACACAGCAGCGTGTCCCAGCCACGCTTGCGCTCCATAGACATCACCTCATTGTCACAGCGCAGTCGGTAGAGCAGAGCCTTCATGGCCTGCACTGCAAACCTGTGTGCAGAGCAAAGCCCAGGTCACACTTGGAGCGCTGGCGCTGGCCACAAGGGCATGGGAAGGATAGGAGGACTGGGACCTGTTGGACTTGCTGGGAAGGCGGTGTTCCTCCTGGCATGCTCTCCAGAAATGACCAGCTTCCACTGGTGGCATCTGCTGTGTGGTGATGACAATATGGAAGAGCAGAGCCACAAACAGGCGGGAGGAATAAAGGATCATGGCCTCATGGCACTCGGGCACCTGGACAATCACCCAGAGCACCAGAGTTGCCTGCAAAAGAAGCAGCCCAAGACAGCACTCAGTGCCGAGGTGTCCATGGGGCAGGGCCCAAGGGCAGATGCAGGAGGAGCAGCGGGCCTGGTGCCCCCTGAGCCTGCCCCTAGCCCAGGGTTCAGCCCAGCGCCTGAGGCATGGAGAGGATGGAGAGCTGCTGGGGAGGTGACTGAGGGGCAAGCGGAGCCCAGTTCCAGAAACTCACAGCCAGGGCAAAAATGTCCCTGTCGTCCCCATCAGAGGTGCATGCGCTGTGCACAGGCCAATCCTCCATCACACAGAGCAGTGTTGCCAGCACTTTCTCCACGGCTGGTTGCACTGATCCTATAGTTCTCCACATCAGTGCAGCAGCTCTGTGGGATCAGAGCTCTGTGTCAGGGGCATCTCAGTGCCAGTACCACGCCCTGTGCAGCTGTGGGGGCCCAGGTGACAGAGCCCCGGTGCCCTGAGGGGCAGGGAGGGAGCATTGGCAGCAGGCTCGGGAAACAGAGGGGCCCCAGGGTCCTGGACCTCTCTGCCTGTCTGTCAGAGCCTATAGCACAGGCTGTGCAGGGCCGTGGGCCCCAAAGGCTGGTGAGCCCTGAGCTGCGCAGGCACGTGGGCCCCGTACCTGTCACACGTTGGGGCACAGTGCAGGAGGGTCAGCACCACGTCAGCAGGGTGTTCTTCAGCCAGCCTCACAATGTCAATTTGCAGCCTGGCATCCAGAGCGACATGGGACACCAGCCTCTGGTGAATGCTCCTTACAATGGCTGGAACCTGGGGGAGGCGTGGGGGAGATTTTGAGTGCTGTCCAAGGCAGCAACTTGCCCAGCTTCCCCCAAGAAGTGCTTCCCTTCCCGCCACACTGTGCTGGCCTCACAGGCTGAGGGGGCCCAGTGACCATGGCTTGAGGGGACACACGGACCTGGCAGGCTTCCAGGCCTGGCCCCAGGCTGCTTACCTGCTGCTGAGAAGGAACAGCATTGTCTTTGAAAAAATCCTTAGTGGGAGCAGGCATGGTGCCAGTATTTGTGATGCCCTGAATCATTCTGGTGTCGGTGTTTCTGATGGCCTTGCTCTCAGTCATCGCCATGTGAACCGCCTTCACCCTCTGATAATTCATTGCATCGTTTCCTGAGGGTGCTGTCCATTCGGGGCTGGCGAGAGGCTTTTCCTGGAACTTGGTCAGCCTGGAGTCACGCTCAGCTTGGACCTCAGCTGCTTTGGTTCCGGATTTTCTATGCCGAATGCGCAGAAACATCCGGATCATCTGCAGAACAAAGGACAGGGAAGGCAGGGATGTTGCATGGTGTGCTCCAAGCGTGGTGCTGGGCTGAGCAGGGACAGCAGGCCCAGCCCAGCTGGGGGGGGCTGCAGGTACCTTCAGGGTTTTGCAGAAGCGGCCAGGGCCGGGTTCCTGCTCTCGTGTCTTGTTCAGGGCTGCATCTGGCAAAGAGCGAGGGCAGCCAGAGCTGAGGGGCTGCGGGAGAGGCCGGAGAACACAGCCCAGCCCTGCTCCCCCTAGGCTGGGAGAGCCCCGGGATGGCCCAGGGGATGGAGCACGGCCCCTGCGGCGTGTCTGCCCAGCCCCTGTTCCATCCTGTCTGTGGGTATGTCCCCAGGGCATGGGATGGGATGGGACGGGATGGGATGGGGCCAAGCTGGCTGCAGCCATCAGCCCTGTGGCCCAGCTCTGTCGCTCACCATTCTTCAGTGGCTGTAACTGCTCCGGTTTTTCAGGCTGTTGTGCTGGGACATCTTCAGGCCTTCTCTTTTTTTTCGGTCTGAAGACTTTGAAGAGGCTAAGGAATCTACCCGCCATTCCAGAGTCTGGTCTCAAGGGCACCTTCTCGAGAGATGGCTCCGGAATGCTCCAAGTCCTCAAGGGCACCTGCAAAACACACCCCCCGGGAAGGCCAGGGGCCACCAAGGCCCGCAGTCTTGCCACGAGGTCACCTGTAGGAACAATGCCACGGAAAAGCTCCGGGAGGGACACGAACGAGCGCACTGTGCGGGGGCTCCTCACAGCACCGCTCTGTCCTGTCCTGTCCCGTCGCCTGCTCCGAGCACTGTGGCCTGCTCCTGTCACTGCCGGCTCCTATGTCACCAAACGTCACAAAGGACACCATGTTCCATTCCATGACACGGTGACCGTGCTGCACTGTGTCACAAAGGGCCCTTGGACACCGGGTTCCGTTCCATGGCACGGTGACCGTGCTGCACTGTGTCACAAAGGGCCCTTGCACGCACTGCCGCCTGCCCTGGGGCCGCCCCCAGCCCAGCCAAAGTGGCCCAGGCTGGAAGGAATGCCTGGCCCCAGGTGTCTAAGGCAGCCCCACAGGATTTTTAGGAAGAGCTCAGAGCATCAGCAAACGCTGCCCTGCTCTGTGGGCTCAGGGCATTTAAGAATCCTCACTTCAGGAAAGCTTTACTTCCCATTGCTCAGCTCAAGTAGTTCCAAAATTTGCAAACTTGTCAAATTAACAGCAATGGCCGGAGAATGGCCATTGGTTTTGAAGTTTGTTCCCATCTCAAAGCAGCAACACATATGCCTTAACATCATCCACTGGAAGTCACTTTACAAAACATAACACTACAGAGACCCAAAAAGAAGACCATTCTTTGGTTTGCAAATGGTTTTCGATGAAGGGATTACAATCTCCTAATTCTCTTAAGGAATAAAAGCTCTCAAGGAATGAGGACCACTCAGTGTTACAACAGTAACCCAAACAAATGAGGAGATGGCAAAAGGGCTGATCCTCCCCCAGTACAGATATCTAAGTGGCCAATAAAGTACAGCTCTCCCCTCTTGTTCCCTGCAGGAGAAACAGGACCAGTAAAAGAAATAGTCACAGATATTCCTTCTGCCCTCCAACGCCGAAGCTGTGCCAAAGCACGGATGCTGCCTTCAAACTGACTCAAATTCCAGCCCAGACCGCTCAACTTCCAGACAACTCCTTCCCCAACACGCCCACCAACACCAACCTCCCCAAACACCCCCACAGAAGCCCTCAACACCCCGCCAGGACCCCCAGCTGTGCCCGTCCCTCTGCAGAGCTTTCCCAGCCTCCAGCAGAGCCCCTGGTTCCCTGCACGTGCCGTGGGATGGCACTCAGGAGGATCTGCTCCAAAGCCTTCCCTGGCAGCAAAGCCAGGCTGCCAGGCCTGTGGTTCCTGGATCATCCTTCCCAGCGAGCCTTCCTGGGCACGGCTGCTCCATTGGCACATCTGCGCTCAGCTCGGACTGCTCCACTCAGCCAGGGCTGCTGGGAAAGGATCCAGAGCAGCCTGGCCAGCTCTTTCTCCAGCTCCCTCTTCACTCCTGGGGGAGGTAGAACATCCCACAGGAAAGCAACTGGTGCCACAAGGAGTGGGTGGACTCAGGCAGCTCTGGGGAGGCCCCTCAGCACTGCTGTATCCTGAGGGAACGCTGCTGGCCATCCCCTGTGTGTATCTGCAAAAGCTTCAAATCAGCTGCCTCAGCTTCCAGGGCCTCTCTTGGCCAGCATCCTGACGTGGGTGCAGGGCTGCTGCCAGGCACTGCTGGGACCCAGCGGGACAGGACCGGCTGTCTCGTGTCCACGGAGCAGCCCTGACACAGCCAGGGCCATCCCGAAAGCAGACAAACGCTCCCGGCTCAGCAGAGAGGAGCAAGGAGCACTGGGCTGCGCTCAGCGTATCTCAGCTGGGCTCACTCCACCACACGCCCCCATTTTAAGGCTGGCTGATGCCCAGCTGCCAGAAATGCCCGCCTTGTTCTCTCCAAGATGCACAGGGAGAGCCAATGAGCAGGACACCTTGGGAGGCCTTTGCTGAGGCCAGGGACACACCAAGATCTGCCAAGGCTCTCCACGCTGCCTGGCCCACACAGCCCAGCTCTGTGCTGGCCCTGGGACACAGCAGCTGCCACCAAGCAGCAGGCAAATGCATATTGCCAGGAGTTGAAACACAGCAGACAGGAAAGCTGTGAAAAGTGTGGGTGTAAAGGCCTTTTAATTCACAGCTCTCACAGAGAGCTTTGGGGCTCATGGCTGGACACAGATGCTCCTGCTCCCCCTCTGTCCAACGGGGGTAACACATCCTGCTGCAGGTGCTTGGGTTGGTTTCCAGAGGTCCAGGCAGATGCCAAACCTGCTCTTCACTGCCTTCTCCCTGCCCCTCTGCTAAGTGCAACAGGCCTCAAGGACTGAAAGGAGCACAGAGAGCCAAAGGGGGACACTCACACCTGCCTCACTGGGAGCTCCCTGGGCAGCACTTCCCTTGAGAAGCAAGCCCCTTTCCTCCAAAGGTGTTTCCCCAAATGTGTGACTTTCCTGGAGAGCACCAACACACCCTTAAGAAACGCTGGCAAGGCTGAATGACTTCAGGTCCTTTCAGGACAGGCACTCCAGCTCTAGCTCCTATTGCCCCAAGTGAGTTTCCAGGTGCAGGGTCAGAGGTGCAGCCCCAGGCCCTCCAGAAACACAAGCTGCCCGCTGCCTCTTCACCTGCCTCAACTCCTGCCTGCGCTCACGGCACCAAAACCAGGCTGTTCCTGGCCAGGGAGCAGAGCCCTGTTCCTGCAGGATGCTCTTGCCAGCACCTTCCAGGACTCTCTGCTGTGCACACACCACTTTTCATGCCCGCTCCCAACAGGCTTTGGAACGCAGAGCCCAACCTGGCTGGCTCTGCCACCAGCACAGCCCAAACACAGGCGGAGGAAGAAGCAGCGGGGGCTGTTTTCTGGCCATGCCCGAGCGAGACTGGAAGGATGCCCTCCCTCTGCTGTCCCTTGGTTGGCTTTCTGGCTGGCTCTGAGCCTGGGGCTGCCGTTCCTCACTTGTGGGGAGCAGAAGCACAGCCGGCATCCCGGCACTGCCTGGCAGCGCTGCGGGCACCGGCACGGCCGCGTGTCCGAGTCTCGGGCACCGTGCTGCTGCTTCATTTGCCCTCAGGCACAGCCAGAGCTCCCTGCTAAGCCCAGATGCTCTCTGCTGCTGCCCTCTTCCTCATCCTGTGCAGGGATGGAGCGCTGCTGTGCTTTCAGGAAGCTATTCTTGAAAGCTTCCAGCATTCCAAGCTCCTTTGCCCTCCGTGGATGCTTGCCATGGAATCCCTCTCAGCTGGCTTCAGAGCATACTCCGGTTGGCTCTTCCAAAATTCAGGGGCTCCAGGGTGCTCAGCAAGATGTGGAACTGCACAGTGCTGTGGAGCTGCACCTTCAGCACAGGGACCTTTCCAGCCTGACCTGCCCCCGTTCCTCTGGGTCTGTGCACAAAACACGGCGTGGCAGAGAACGGCAGCAGGGGCCTGTGTGTCCCAGGGCCCCGGATTTGCTTCAGCTCCACAGGGATGCAGGCAAAGTGAAGATCCCAAACTTTTATTAATATAAGGCGAAGCAAAGGGATGAGCTGGGAGGGAAAAAAGGGGACGGGCAGCGTCTGAGGGCTGGAGGGAGGCAGCTGTCTACAGGGAGGGAGAGGGGAGGGAGAAGAAGGTGATGGACAGGCTGAGGGCTGGTGGGACAGAGCCACAGACAGAGAGGTATAGTGGAGAGAAAAACTGGGGATGGGCACTGTGTGAGGGCTGGAGGGAGGGAGCCACCTACAGGGAGGGAGCATGGAGGGAAAAAATGGGGATGGGCAGTGTATGAGGGCTGGAGGGAGGGAGCTACCTACAGGGAGGGAGAGTGGAGGGAAAAAATGGGGATGGACAGTGTCTGAGGGCTGGTGGGGCAGAACTATCAACAGGCAGGGAGAGGGCTGAAGCCACGAGAACTGTGCCCAGCAGCAGCTGTGCCAGGACTTCCAGCAGCGCTGGGAGGCGATGTCCCCTTGGGTGTCTCCTGGTGCTCTTCTTGGGACACCGGTTGAGTGGATCCAGAAGATATCCCTAAGTCTTGAGCTCTTGGGGGAAAGTCGGCTTGATTTTCCAGGTCACAGCAGGATGGGCTGGCACGTTGCCTCCGGGCTTGAAGGGCTGAAAGAGAGAGGAGCAGAGCCGTGGCAACAGCCCTGGTCTGCGGGAATCCTACAAGACCTTCGGAAAGGGACCATCCCACCAAGAAGGGAGTAGGAGACATTGGAATCAGCTGGGAGGTACTGGCCATGACTCCCCCAGGTGTCCCTGAAATCTCTGTGTGCTCTGCCCACATCGCTCCTCGTCCGCACAGGGAGCAGAGCCCTCCAAAGCCGGGGCAGGGCCTGCAGCTCCTTCCCGCTGTCAGCCCGCTGCCTTCTCTCACCCTGACAGATGTGCCGGAGCTCTTGCTGCTGCCTCCTCAGGCACCGCCCGGCCATGCCTGTGAACACAGAGCCTGTCAGGGCGCCAGCGGCACAGCTCCCTGCCGGCGGCGCTGCCGGCGCTGTGGCCACACGGGCTGCTGGTCCGGCAGGGCTCAGCCCGGCCCTTGCCGCACGCTGCCGCCCCAGGGCACGGCTGCCAGAGGGCGGCAGCAGCAATGCCCAGGCCGGGCGGGGCTCCACGGCGCCGGGCCCGGCTGGCGCTGCCGGGGCAGCAGGCGGGGCTGGGGCCGAGCTGCGGCGGGCCGGGCCGGGGAGGGAGCCCGGGCTCGTGGCTCACCCATGATCCTGACGGCCGCCTCTCGCAGGGGCTCCTGTGGGCTCCGCAGGTAGCGCAGGGCCCGGCGCAGGTGCTCGGCCGCTCTGCTCCTGTCCTCTGCCAGCTGCAGAGAGCGGCAGGAGGGAAGGGTTGGCGCGGGCTCAGCCCCTGGGCCGGGCGCTGCCTGCACTCAGCCCCGGCCTCCCCTGGCCGCACAGGCCTGAGGCGCGGCCAGCAGCCGCTGGCCAAGGGCTCCCGAGGGCAGGGGGCAGAGGGCCGGCTGCTGCCCGGGGAGCCACGGTGCCGCCCCGCAGCCCCGCCGGGCCGGGGCTCCATGGGCACCCGGCTGGGGCCCACGGGAGTCTGGAGCAGAGCCCCCGCGGCCTCTGGCTGCAGCAGCGGGCAGGGGCACAGCTGCCAGGCCCGCACACTGAGCGCCGCCCTCAGGGGCCTTCTCCGGGCTGAGCCTGGGGCTTCCAGGCCCTCCTTACCAGGCACTCATCGACCTTCAACGGTGGCTGCTCCTTCAACAGCTGTACGAGCTTCCTCCTCTTCAGGAACTCGGCCACACGAACCAGTGTTTCCCGAGAGGCCTGGAGAGCAGCACAGACCCAGAGATGGCCCCAGAGCCAAGGGCACTGGACCCACATCCCTGTGCCAAGGCCTGGAGGAGGTGACAGCCCGCAAGGCATCAGGGCAGGAGGCAGCCAAGCCCCCTGCCAGAGATCCACCAGCATCACAGAAAACCTCACCTTTGCCACGTCATGGTTCTTATCGTGACAGTAAATTATAAGTGCATAGAGGCTCTTGCTCACAGTTGTCTTCAGGGGCTTTTTTCCCTCATCCACTACCAATTCCACCACCTTGCTGAAGAGTTGAATGGAGAGCAGCTGCATGTGGCTGTTGTCCTAGAGGAAACAAAAAGACTTGCATCAACTATTCCAGTCCCAGCTGGGCAAAGGCCTGCAAATCCAGAAGGCACAAAGTTTCTGGGAAGCACGCGATGCCTGTGGCTCAGGATGCAGAAGCTTACATGGTCAAAGAGCAGCAGGAGTGCCTCAGCCAGCTTTGGGGCAGTGGTGCTGGATACTAGGATGTCTTTGTGCTGCAGCACATTGGTGAAGACAGAGAGGGACATGCTGACCACCTCTCCATCTGCATCATCCAGAAGATCCACAAGCCGTTGAGACAAGATGCAAATTCTCCTGGCCTGTGTGGAACACAAGGCAGTGCTGGGAAGCCACGGACGGCTGCACCGCCACCACCGCCCTGGCGCTGCAAGGCCACCCTGCTGCTGCAGGGCCCACAGGCCAAAGGCCTGAGCCAAAGCACTGGGGCAGGTGAGGCAGGAGAGCTGGGAGCAGCTGCCTCAGCTCCTGAAGCCCTGCCAGCCCAAGGGGCAGCTTTCCACAGCGCAGCTTCAGCCGCTGCCCCCTACTCACCATCAAGAGATCCTTGCTGACCACCACGAGGCCTCTGAGTGCCAGGCGACGCTGCTCACTGCACTTGCTGTGCAGGTACCTTGCCAAAACCTTCAGGACAGTGCCACCACATTTCGTCAAGTCCAGGCACTCGAGGACCTGAAAGGCACAGGGCAGTGCCAGGGGAGCCGGCCGGCAGGAGCCCAGAAGCGCACAGGGCTGGGCCCAGGCAGCAGCACAGGGCACGGGCACCGTCCTGGCAGCTGTGGCTGTGAGAGGGCAGAGAGCTGGGAAGCAGCTCAGCCAGGCAGTGCTGGCCACCAGGCTCACCTCCACAAAGAATGCCAGGAAGGGCAGATCCCGGTATGGGTCCTGCCTGTTGAGCTGCCGGAGCAAGTGGAGTGCGATTCGAGAGCACAAAGGGACCATGTTACGGCGCATCTCCCTGGCAGGGGGAAAAAGGCACCAAGACCCTGAGGTGGGGACGGACCTCTCCCAGGACTGACTCACAGAGGTCTGGTCTTTCCCCAGCATCCCTGGAGGGCATGTGGGTGCTCCGGGAGGTGGCCCCTTCTGGGCACCCTCCTCTCCCAGCCTTTTCCAGTCTCCTTGGCCGTCCCTCAGTGACGAGGCTCTCTGGCCCATGACCACAGGCACTGAGTGGGGCACAGGGCACAAATGCCGGGGGCAATGGGGACAAGGGGGTCTCACCTGGCCAGCAGACCCATGGCATAGTGCTGGGTGTGAGAACACAGCAGCGTGTCCCAGCCACGCTTGCGCTCCATAGACATCACCTCATGGTCACAGCGCAGTCGGTAGAGCAGAGCCTTCATGGCCTGCACTGCAAACCTGTGTGCAGAGCAAAGCCCAGGTCACACTTGGAGCGCTGGCGCTGGCCACAAGGGCATGGGAAGGATAGGAGGACTGGGACCTGTTGGACTTGCTGGGAAGGCGGTGTTCCTCCTGGCATGCTCTCCAGAAATGACCAGCTTCCACTGGTGGCATCTGCTGTGTGGTGATGACAATATGGAAGAGCAGAGCCACAAACAGGCGGGAGGAATAAAGGATCATGGCCTCATGGCACTCGGGCACCTGGACAATCACCCAGAGCACCAGAGTTGCCTGCAAAAGAAGCAGCCCAAGACAGCACTCAGTGCCGAGGTGTCCATGGGGCAGGGCCCAAGGGCAGATGCAGGAGGAGCAGCGGGCCTGGTGCCCCCTGAGCCTGCCCCTAGCCCAGGGTTCAGCCCAGCGCCTGAGGCATGGAGAGGATGGAGAGCTGCTGGGGAGGTGACTGAGGGGCAAGCGGAGCCCAGTTCCAGAAACTCACAGCCAGGGCAAAAATGTCCCTGTCGTCCCCATCAGAGGTGCATGCGCTGTGCACAGGCCAATCCTCCATCACACAGAGCAGTGTTGCCAGCACTTTCTCCACGGCTGGTTGCACTGATCCTATAGTTCTCCACATCAGTGCAGCAGCTCTGTGGGATCAGAGCTCTGTGTCAGGGGCATCTCAGTGCCAGTACCACGCCCTGTGCAGCTGTGGGGGCCCAGGTGACAGAGCCCCGGTGCCCTGAGGGGCAGGGAGGGAGCATTGGCAGCAGGCTCGGGAAACAGAGGGGCCCCAGGGTCCTGGACCTCTCTGCCTGTCTGTCAGAGCCTATAGCACAGGCTGTGCAGGGCCGTGGGCCCCAAAGGCTGGTGAGCCCTGAGCTGCGCAGGCACGTGGGCCCCGTACCTGTCACACGTTGGGGCACAGTGCAGGAGGGTCAGCACCACGTCAGCAGGGTGTTCTTCAGCCAGCCTCACAATGTCAATTTGCAGCCTGGCATCCAGAGCGACATGGGACACCAGCCTCTGGTGAATGCTCCTTACAATGGCTGGAACCTGGGGGAGGCGTGGGGGAGATTTTGAGTGCTGTCCAAGGCAGCAACTTGCCCAGCTTCCCCCAAGAAGTGCTTCCCTTCCCGCCACACTGTGCTGGCCTCACAGGCTGAGGGGGCCCAGTGACCATGGCTTGAGGGGACACACGGACCTGGCAGGCTTCCAGGCCTGGCCCCAGGCTGCTTACCTGCTGCTGAGAAGGAACAGCATTGTCTTTGAAAAAATCCTTAGTGGGAGCAGGCATGGTGCCAGTATTTGTGATGCCCTGAATCATTCTGGTGTCGGTGTTTCTGATGGCCTTGCTCTCAGTCATCGCCATGTGAACCGCCTTCACCCACTGATAATTCATTGCATCGTTTCCTGAGGGTGCTGTCCATTCGGGGCTGGCGAGAGGCTTTTCCTGGAACTTGGTCAGCCTGGAGTCACGCTCAGCTTGGACCTCAGCTGCTTTGGTTCCGGATTTTCTATGCCGAATGCGCAGAAACATCCGGATCATCTGCAGAACAAAGGACAGGGAAGGCAGGGATGTTGCATGGTGTGCTCCAAGCGTGGTGCTGGGCTGAGCAGGGACAGCAGGCCCAGCCCAGCTGGGGGGGGCTGCAGGTACCTTCAGGGTTTTGCAGAAGCGGCCAGGGCCGGGTTCCTGCTCTCGTGTCTTGTTCAGGGCTGCATCTGGCAAAGAGCGAGGGCAGCCAGAGCTGAGGGGCTGCGGGAGAGGCCGGAGAACACAGCCCAGCCCTGCTCCCCCTAGGCTGGGAGAGCCCCGGGATGGCCCAGGGGATGGAGCACGGCCCCTGCGGCGTGTCTGCCCAGCCCCTGTTCCATCCTGTCTGTGGGTATGTCCCCAGGGCATGGGATGGGATGGGACGGGATGGGATGGGGCCAAGCTGGCTGCAGCCATCAGCCCTGTGGCCCAGCTCTGTCGCTCACCATTCTTCAGTGGCTGTAACTGCTCCGGTTTTTCAGGCTGTTGTGCTGGGACATCTTCAGGCCTTCTCTTTTTTTTCGGTCTGAAGACTTTGAAGAGGCTAAGGAATCTACCCGCCATTCCAGAGTCTGGTCTCAAGGGCACCTTCTCGAGAGATGGCTCCGGAATGCTCCAAGTCCTCAAGGGCACCTGCAAAACACACCCCCCGGGAAGGCCAGGGGCCACCAAGGCCCGCAGTCTTGCCACGAGGTCACCTGTAGGAACAATGCCACGGAAAAGCTCCGGGAGGGACACGAACGAGCGCACTGTGCGGGGGCTCCTCACAGCACCGCTCTGTCCTGTCCTGTCCCGTCGCCTGCTCCGAGCACTGTGGCCTGCTCCTGTCACTGCCGGCTCCTATGTCACCAAACGTCACAAAGGACACCATGTTCCATTCCATGACACGGTGACCGTGCTGCACTGTGTCACAAAGGGCCCTTGGACACCGGGTTCCGTTCCATGGCACGGTGACCGTGCTGCACTGTGTCACAAAGGGCCCTTGCACGCACTGCCGCCTGCCCTGGGGCCGCCCCCAGCCCAGCCAAAGTGGCCCAGGCTGGAAGGAATGCCTGGCCCCAGGTGTCTAAGGCAGCCCCACAGGATTTTTAGGAAGAGCTCAGAGCATCAGCAAACGCTGCCCTGCTCTGTGGGCTCAGGGCATTTAAGAATCCTCACTTCAGGAAAGCTTTACTTCCCATTGCTCAGCTCAAGTAGTTCCAAAATTTGCAAACTTGTCAAATTAACAGCAATGGCCGGAGAATGGCCATTGGTTTTGAAGTTTGTTCCCATCTCAAAGCAGCAACACATATGCCTTAACATCATCCACTGGAAGTCACTTTACAAAACATAACACTACAGAGACCCAAAAAGAAGACCATTCTTTGGTTTGCAAATGGTTTTCGATGAAGGGATTACAATCTCCTAATTCTCTTAAGGAATAAAAGCTCTCAAGGAATGAGGACCACTCAGTGTTACAACAGTAACCCAAACAAATGAGGAGATGGCAAAAGGGCTGATCCTCCCCCAGTACAGATATCTAAGTGGCCAATAAAGTACAGCTCTCCCCTCTTGTTCCCTGCAGGAGAAACAGGACCAGTAAAAGAAATAGTCACAGATATTCCTTCTGCCCTCCAACGCCGAAGCTGTGCCAAAGCACGGATGCTGCCTTCAAACTGACTCAAATTCCAGCCCAGACCGCTCAACTTCCAGACAACTCCTTCCCCAACACGCCCACCAACACCAACCTCCCCAAACACCCCCACAGAAGCCCTCAACACCCCGCCAGGACCCCCAGCTGTGCCCGTCCCTCTGCAGAGCTTTCCCAGCCTCCAGCAGAGCCCCTGGTTCCCTGCACGTGCCGTGGGATGGCACTCAGGAGGATCTGCTCCAAGGCCTTCCCTGGCAGCAAAGCCAGGCTGCCAGGCCTGTGGTTCCTGGATCATCCTTCCCAGCGAGCCTTCCTGGGCACGGCTGCTCCATTGGCACATCTGCGCTCAGCTCGGACTGCTCCACTCAGCCAGGGCTGCTGGGAAAGGATCCAGAGCAGCCTGGCCAGCTCTTTCTCCAGCTCCCTCTTCACTCCTGGGGGAGGTAGAACATCCCACAGGAAAGCAACTGGTGCCACAAGGAGTGGGTGGACTCAGGCAGCTCTGGGGAGGCCCCTCAGCACTGCTGTATCCTGAGGGAACGCTGCTGGCCATCCCCTGTGTGTATCTGCAAAAGCTTCAAATCAGCTGCCTCAGCTTCCAGGGCCTCTCTTGGCCAGCATCCTGACGTGGGTGCAGGGCTGCTGCCAGGCACTGCTGGGACCCAGCGGGACAGGACCGGCTGTCTCGTGTCCACGGAGCAGCCCTGACACAGCCAGGGCCATCCCGAAAGCAGACAAACGCTCCCGGCTCAGCAGAGAGGAGCAAGGAGCACTGGGCTGCGCTCAGCGTATCTCAGCTGGGCTCACTCCACCACACGCCCCCATTTTAAGGCTGGCTGATGCCCAGCTGCCAGAAATGCCCGCCTTGTTCTCTCCAAGATGCACAGGGAGAGCCAATGAGCAGGACACCTTGGGAGGCCTTTGCTGAGGCCAGGGACACACCAAGATCTGCCAAGGCTCTCCACGCTGCCTGGCCCACACAGCCCAGCTCTGTGCTGGCCCTGGGACACAGCAGCTGCCACCAAGCAGCAGGCAAATGCATATTGCCAGGAGTTGAAACACAGCAGACAGGAAAGCTGTGAAAAGTGTGGGTGTAAAGGCCTTTTAATTCACAGCTCTCACAGAGAGCTTTGGGGCTCATGGCTGGACACAGATGCTCCTGCTCCCCCTCTGTCCAACGGGGGTAACACATCCTGCTGCAGGTGCTTGGGTTGGTTTCCAGAGGTCCAGGCAGATGCCAAACCTGCTCTTCACTGCCTTCTCCCTGCCCCTCTGCCAAGTGCAACAGGCCTCAAGGACTGAAAGGAGCACAGAGAGCCAAAGGGGGACACTCACACCTGCCTCACTGGGAGCTCCCTGGGCAGCACTTCCCTTGAGAAGCAAGCCCCTTTCCTCCAAAGGTGTTTCCCCAAATGTGTGACTTTCCTGGAGAGCACCAACACACCCTTAAGAAACGCTGGCAAGGCTGAATGACTTCAGGTCCTTTCAGGACAGGCACTCCAGCTCTAGCTCCTATTGCCCCAAGTGAGTTTCCAGGTGCAGGGTCAGAGGTGCAGCCCCAGGCCCTCCAGAAACACAAGCTGCCCGCTGCCTCTTCACCTGCCTCAACTCCTGCCTGCGCTCACGGCACCAAAACCAGGCTGTTCCTGGCCAGGGAGCAGAGCCCTGTTCCTGCAGGATGCTCTTGCCAGCACCTTCCAGGACTCTCTGCTGTGCACACACCACTTTTCATGCCCGCTCCCAACAGGCTTTGGAACGCAGAGCCCAACCTGGCTGGCTCTGCCACCAGCACAGCCCAAACACAGGCGGAGGAAGAAGCAGCGGGGGCTGTTTTCTGGCCATGCCCGAGCGAGACTGGAAGGATGCCCTCCCTCTGCTGTCCCTTGGTTGGCTTTCTGGCTGGCTCTGAGCCTGGGGCTGCCGTTCCTCACTTGTGGGGAGCAGAAGCACAGCCGGCATCCTGGCACTGCCTGGCAGCGCTGCGGGCACCGGCACGGCCGCGTGTCCGAGTCTCGGGCACCGTGCTGCTGCTTCATTTGCCCTCAGGCACAGCCAGAGCTCCCTGCTAAGCCCGGATGCTCTCTGCTGCTGCCCTCTTCCTCATCCTGTGCAGGGATGGAGCGCTGCTGTGCTTTCAGGAAGCTATTCTTGAAAGCTTCCAGCATTCCAAGCTCCTTTGCCCTCCGTGGATGCTTGCCATGGAATCCCTCTCAGCTGGCTTCAGAGCATACTCCGGTTGGCTCTTCCAAAATTCAGGGGCTCCAGGGTGCTCAGCAAGATGTGGAACTGCACAGTGCTGTGGAGCTGCACCTTCAGCACAGGGACCTTTCCAGCCTGACCTGCCCCCGTTCCTCTGGGTCTGTGCACAAAACACGGCGTGGCAGAGAACGGCAGCAGGGGCCTGTGTGTCCCAGGGCCCCGGATTTGCTTCAGCTCCACAGGGATGCAGGCAAAGTGAAGATCCCAAACTTTTATTAATATAAGGCGAAGCAAAGGGATGAGCTGGGAGGGAAAAAAGGGGACGGGCAGCGTCTGAGGGCTGGAGGGAGGCAGCTGTCTACAGGGAGGGAGAGGGGAGGGAGAAGAAGGTGATGGACAGGCTGAGGGCTGGTGGGACAGAGCCACAGACAGAGAGGTATAGTGGAGAGAAAAACTGGGGATGGGCACTGTGTGAGGGCTGGAGGGAGGGAGCCACCTACAGGGAGGGAGCATGGAGGGAAAAAATGGGGATGGGCAGTGTATGAGGGCTGGAGGGAGGGAGCTACCTACAGGGAGGGAGAGTGGAGGGAAAAAATGGGGATGGACAGTGTCTGAGGGCTGGTGGGGCAGAGCTATCAACAGGCAGGGAGAGGGCTGAAGCCACGAGAACTGTGCCCAGCAGCAGCTGTGCCAGGACTTCCAGCAGCGCTGGGAGGCGATGTCCCCTTGGGTGTCTCCTGGTGCTCTTCTTGGGACACCGGTTGAGTGGATCCAGAAGATATCCCTAATTCTTGAGCTCTTGGGGGAAAGTCGGCTTGATTTTCCAGGTCACAGCAGGATGGGCTGGCACGTTGCCTCCGGGCTTGAAGGGCTGAAAGAGAGAGGAGCAGAGCCGTGGCAACAGCCCTGGTCTGCGGGAATCCTACAAGACCTTCGGAAAGGGACCATCCCACCAAGAAGGGAGTAGGAGACATTGGAATCAGCTGGGAGCTGGCCATACTGGCCATGACTCCCCCAGGTGTCCCTGAAATCTCTGTGTGCTCTGCCCACATCGCTCCTCGTCCGCACAGGGAGCAGAGCCCTCCAAAGCCGGGGCAGGGCCTGCAGCTCCTTCCCGCTGTCAGCCCGCTGCCTTCTCTCACCCTGACAGATGTGCCGGAGCTCTTGCTGCTGCCTCCTCAGGCACCGCCCGGCCATGCCTGTGAACACAGAGCCTGTCAGGGCGCCAGCGGCACAGCTCCCTGCCGGCGGCGCTGCCGGCGCTGTGGCCACACGGGCTGCTGGTCCGGCAGGGCTCAGCCCGGCCCTTGCCGCACGCTGCCGCCCCAGGGCACGGCTGCCAGAGGGCGGCAGCAGCAATGCCCAGGCCGGGCGGGGCTCCACGGCGCCGGGCCCGGCTGGCGCTGCCGGGGCAGCAGGCGGGGCTGGGGCCGAGCTGCGGCGGGCCGGGCCGGGGAGGGAGCCCGGGCTCGTGGCTCACCCATGATCCTGACGGCCGCCTCTCGCAGGGGCTCCTGTGGGCTCCGCAGGTAGCGCAGGGCCCGGCGCAGGTGCTCGGCCGCTCTGCTCCTGTCCTCTGCCAGCTGCAGAGAGCGGCAGGAGGGAAGGGTTGGCGCGGGCTCAGCCCCTGGGCCGGGCGCTGCCTGCACTCAGCCCCGGCCTCCCCTGGCCGCACAGGCCTGAGGCGCGGCCAGCAGCCGCTGGCCAAGGGCTCCCGAGGGCAGGGGGCAGAGGGCCGGCTGCTGCCCGGGGAGCCACGGTGCCGCCCCGCAGCCCCGCCGGGCCGGGGCTCCATGGGCACCCGGCTGGGGCCCACGGGAGTCTGGAGCAGAGCCCCCGCGGCCTCTGGCTGCAGCAGCGGGCAGGGGCACAGCTGCCAGGCCCGCACACTGAGCGCCGCCCTCAGGGGCCTTCTCCGGGCTGAGCCTGGGGCTTCCAGGCCCTCCTTACCAGGCACTCATCGACCTTCAACGGTGGCTGCTCCTTCAACAGCTGTACGAGCTTCCTCCTCTTCAGGAACTCGGCCACACGAACCAGTGTTTCCCGAGAGGCCTGGAGAGCAGCACAGACCCAGAGATGGCCCCAGAGCCAAGGGCACTGGACCCACATCCCTGTGCCAAGGCCTGGAGGAGGTGACAGCCCGCAAGGCATCAGGGCAGGAGGCAGCCAAGCCCCCTGCCAGAGATCCACCAGCATCACAGAAAACCTCACCTTTGCCACGTCATGGTTCTTATCGTGACAGTAAATTATAAGTGCATAGAGGCTCTTGCTCACAGTTGTCTTCAGGGGCTTTTTTCCCTCATCCACTACCAATTCCACCACCTTGCTGAAGAGTTGAATGGAGAGCAGCTGCATGTGGCTGTTGTCCTAGAGGAAACAAAAAGACTTGCATCAACTATTCCAGTCCCAGCTGGGCAAAGGCCTGCAAATCCAGAAGGCACAAAGTTTCTGGGAAGCACGCGATGCCTGTGGCTCAGGATGCAGAAGCTTACATGGTCAAAGAGCAGCAGGAGTGCCTCAGCCAGCTTTGGGGCAGTGGTGCTGGATACTAGGATGTCTTTGTGCTGCAGCACATTGGTGAAGACAGAGAGGGACATGCTGACCACCTCTCCATCTGCATCATCCAGAAGATCCACAAGCCGTTGAGACAAGATGCAAATTCTCCTGGCCTGTGTGGAACACAAGGCAGTGCTGGGAAGCCACGGACGGCTGCACCGCCACCACCGCCCTGGCACTGCAAGGCCACCCTGCTGCTGCAGGGCCCACAGGCCAAAGGCCTGAGCCAAAGCACTGGGGCAGGTGAGGCAGGAGAGCTGGGAGCAGCTGCCTCAGCTCCTGAAGCCCTGCCAGCCCAAGGGGCAGCTTTCCACAGCGCAGCTTCAGCCGCTGCCCCCTACTCACCATCAAGAGATCCTTGCTGACCACCACGAGGCCTCTGAGTGCCAGGCGACGCTGCTCACTGCACTTGCTGTGCAGGTACCTTGCCAAAACCTTCAGGACAGTGCCACCACATTTCGTCAAGTCCAGGCACTCGAGGACCTGAAAGGCACAGGGCAGTGCCAGGGGAGCCGGCCGGCAGGAGCCCAGAAGCGCACAGGGCTGGGCCCAGGCAGCAGCACAGGGCACGGGCACCGTCCTGGCAGCTGTGGCTGTGAGAGGGCAGAGAGCTGGGAAGCAGCTCAGCCAGGCAGTGCTGGCCACCAGGCTCACCTCCACAAAGAATGCCAGGAAGGGCAGATCCCGGTATGGGTCCTGCCTGTTGAGCTGCCGGAGCAAGTGGAGTGCGATTCGAGAGCACAAAGGGACCATGTTACGGCGCATCTCCCTGGCAGGGGGAAAAAGGCACCAAGACCCTGAGGTGGGGACGGACCTCTCCCAGGACTGACTCACAGAGGTCTGGTCTTTCCCCAGCATCCCTGGAGGGCATGTGGGTGCTCCGGGAGGTGGCCCCTTCTGGGCACCCTCCTCTCCCAGCCTTTTCCAGTCTCCTTGGCCGTCCCTCAGTGACGAGGCTCTCTGGCCCATGACCACAGGCACTGAGTGGGGCACAGGGCACAAATGCCGGGGGCAATGGGGACAAGGGGGTCTCACCTGGCCAGCAGACCCATGGCATAGTGCTGGGTGTGAGAACACAGCAGCGTGTCCCAGCCACGCTTGCGCTCCATAGACATCACCTCATGGTCACAGCGCAGTCGGTAGAGCAGAGCCTTCATGGCCTGCACTGCAAACCTGTGTGCAGAGCAAAGCCCAGGTCACACTTGGAGCGCTGGCGCTGGCCACAAGGGCATGGGAAGGATAGGAGGACTGGGACCTGTTGGACTTGCTGGGAAGGCGGTGTTCCTCCTGGCATGCTCTCCAGAAATGACCAGCTTCCACTGGTGGCATCTGCTGTGTGGTGATGACAATATGGAAGAGCAGAGCCACAAACAGGCGGGAGGAATAAAGGATCATGGCCTCATGGCACTCGGGCACCTGGACAATCACCCAGAGCACCAGAGTTGCCTGCAAAAGAAGCAGCCCAAGACAGCACTCAGTGCCGAGGTGTCCATGGGGCAGGGCCCAAGGGCAGATGCAGGAGGAGCAGCGGGCCTGGTGCCCCCTGAGCCTGCCCCTAGCCCAGGGTTCAGCCCAGCGCCTGAGGCATGGAGAGGATGGAGAGCTGCTGGGGAGGTGACTGAGGGGCAAGCGGAGCCCAGTTCCAGAAACTCACAGCCAGGGCAAAAATGTCCCTGTCGTCCCCATCAGAGGTGCATGCGCTGTGCACAGGCCAATCCTCCATCACACAGAGCAGTGTTGCCAGCACTTTCTCCACGGCTGGTTGCACTGATCCTATAGTTCTCCACATCAGTGCAGCAGCTCTGTGGGATCAGAGCTCTGTGTCAGGGGCATCTCAGTGCCAGTACCACGCCCTGTGCAGCTGTGGGGGCCCAGGTGACAGAGCCCCGGTGCCCTGAGGGGCAGGGAGGGAGCATTGGCAGCAGGCTCGGGAAACAGAGGGGCCCCAGGGTCCTGGACCTCTCTGCCTGTCTGTCAGAGCCTATAGCACAGGCTGTGCAGGGCCGTGGGCCCCAAAGGCTGGTGAGCCCTGAGCTGCGCAGGCACGTGGGCCCCGTACCTGTCACACGTTGGGGCACAGTGCAGGAGGGTCAGCACCACGTCAGCAGGGTGTTCTTCAGCCAGCCTCACAATGTCAATTTGCAGCCTGGCATCCAGAGCGACATGGGACACCAGCCTCTGGTGAATGCTCCTTACAATGGCTGGAACCTGGGGGAGGCGTGGGGGAGATTTTGAGTGCTGTCCAAGGCAGCAACTTGCCCAGCTTCCCCCAAGAAGTGCTTCCCTTCCCGCCACACTGTGCTGGCCTCACAGGCTGAGGGGGCCCAGTGACCATGGCTTGAGGGGACACACGGACCTGGCAGGCTTCCAGGCCTGGCCCCAGGCTGCTTACCTGCTGCTGAGAAGGAACAGCATTGTCTTTGAAAAAATCCTTAGTGGGAGCAGGCATGGTGCCAGTATTTGTGATGCCCTGAATCATTCTGGTGTCGGTGTTTCTGATGGCCTTGCTCTCAGTCATCGCCATGTGAACCGCCTTCACCCTCTGATAATTCATTGCATCGTTTCCTGAGGGTGCTGTCCATTCGGGGCTGGCGAGAGGCTTTTCCTGGAACTTGGTCAGCCTGGAGTCACGCTCAGCTTGGACCTCAGCTGCTTTGGTTCCGGATTTTCTATGCCGAATGCGCAGAAACATCCGGATCATCTGCAGAACAAAGGACAGGGAAGGCAGGGATGTTGCATGGTGTGCTCCAAGCGTGGTGCTGGGCTGAGCAGGGACAGCAGGCCCAGCCCAGCTGGGGGGGGCTGCAGGTACCTTCAGGGTTTTGCAGAAGCGGCCAGGGCCGGGTTCCTGCTCTCGTGTCTTGTTCAGGGCTGCATCTGGCAAAGAGCGAGGGCAGCCAGAGCTGAGGGGCTGCGGGAGAGGCCGGAGAACACAGCCCAGCCCTGCTCCCCCTAGGCTGGGAGAGCCCCGGGATGGCCCAGGGGATGGAGCACGGCCCCTGCGGCGTGTCTGCCCAGCCCCTGTTCCATCCTGTCTGTGGGTATGTCCCCAGGGCATGGGATGGGATGGGACGGGATGGGATGGGGCCAAGCTGGCTGCAGCCATCAGCCCTGTGGCCCAGCTCTGTCGCTCACCATTCTTCAGTGGCTGTAACTGCTCCGGTTTTTCAGGCTGTTGTGCTGGGACATCTTCAGGCCTTCTCTTTTTTTTCGGTCTGAAGACTTTGAAGAGGCTAAGGAATCTACCCGCCATTCCAGAGTCTGGTCTCAAGGGCACCTTCTCGAGAGATGGCTCCGGAATGCTCCAAGTCCTCAAGGGCACCTGCAAAACACACCCCCCGGGAAGGCCAGGGGCCACCAAGGCCCGCAGTCTTGCCACGAGGTCACCTGTAGGAACAATGCCACGGAAAAGCTCCGGGAGGGACACGAACGAGCGCACTGTGCGGGGGCTCCTCACAGCACCGCTCTGTCCTGTCCTGTCCCGTCGCCTGCTCCGAGCACTGTGGCCTGCTCCTGTCACTGCCGGCTCCTATGTCACCAAACGTCACAAAGGACACCATGTTCCATTCCATGACACGGTGACCGTGCTGCACTGTGTCACAAAGGGCCCTTGGACACCGGGTTCCGTTCCATGGCACGGTGACCGTGCTGCACTGTGTCACAAAGGGCCCTTGCACGCACTGCCGCCTGCCCTGGGGCCGCCCCCAGCCCAGCCAAAGTGGCCCAGGCTGGAAGGAATGCCTGGCCCCAGGTGTCTAAGGCAGCCCCACAGGATTTTTAGGAAGAGCTCAGAGCATCAGCAAACGCTGCCCTGCTCTGTGGGCTCAGGGCATTTAAGAATCCTCACTTCAGGAAAGCTTTACTTCCTATTGCTCAGCTCAAGTAGTTCCAAAATTTGCAAACTTGTCAAATTAACAGCAATGGCCGGAGAATGGCCATTGGTTTTGAAGTTTGTTCCCATCTCAAAGCAGCAACACATATGCCTTAACATCATCCACTGGAAGTCACTTTACAAAACATAACACTACAGAGACCCAAAAAGAAGACCATTCTTTGGTTTGCAAATGGTTTTCGATGAAGGGATTACAATCTCCTAATTCTCTTAAGGAATAAAAGCTCTCAAGGAATGAGGACCACTCAGTGTTACAACAGTAACCCAAACAAATGAGGAGATGGCAAAAGGGCTGATCCTCCCCCAGTACAGATATCTAAGTGGCCAATAAAGTACAGCTCTCCCCTCTTGTTCCCTGCAGGAGAAACAGGACCAGTAAAAGAAATAGTCACAGATATTCCTTCTGCCCTCCAACACCGAAGCTGTGCCAAAGCACGGATGCTGCCTTCAAACTGACTCAAATTCCAGCCCAGACCGCTCAACTTCCAGACAACTCCTTCCCCAACACGCCCACCAACACCAACCTCCCCAAACACCCCCACAGAAGCCCTCAACACCCCGCCAGGACCCCCAGCTGTGCCCGTCCCTCTGCAGAGCTTTCCCATCCTCCAGCAGAGCCCCTGGTTCCCTGCACGTGCCGTGGGATGGCACTCAGGAGGATCTGCTCCAAGGCCTTCCCTGGCAGCAAAGCCAGGCTGCCAGGCCTGTGGTTCCTGGATCATCCTTCCCAGCGAGCCTTCCTGGGCACGGCTGCTCCATTGGCACATCTGCGCTCAGCTCGGACTGCTCCACTCAGCCAGGGCTGCTGGGAAAGGATCCAGAGCAGCCTGGCCAGCTCTTTCTCCAGCTCCCTCTTCACTCCTGGGGGAGGTAGAACATCCCACAGGAAAGCAACTGGTGCCACAAGGAGTGGGTGGACTCAGGCAGCTCTGGGGAGGCCCCTCAGCACTGCTGTATCCTGAGGGAACGCTGCTGGCCATCCCCTGTGTGTATCTGCAAAAGCTTCAAATCAGCTGCCTCAGCTTCCAGGGCCTCTCTTGGCCAGCATCCTGACGTGGGTGCAGGGCTGCTGCCAGGCACTGCTGGGACCCAGCGGGACAGGACCGGCTGTCTCGTGTCCACGGAGCAGCCCTGACACAGCCAGGGCCATCCCGAAAGCAGACAAACGCTCCCGGCTCAGCAGAGAGGAGCAAGGAGCACTGTGCTGCGCTCAGCGTATCTCAGCTGGGCTCACTCCACCACACGCCCCCATTTTAAGGCTGGCTGATGCCCAGCTGCCAGAAATACCCGCCTTGTTCTCTCCAAGATGCACAGGGAGAGCCAATGAGCAGGACACCTTGGGAGGCCTTTGCTGAGGCCAGGGACACACCAAGATCTGCCAAGGCTCTCCACGCTGCCTGGCCCACACAGCCCAGCTCTGTGCTGGCCCTGGGACACAGCAGCTGCCACCAAGCAGCAGGCAAATGCATATTGCCAGGAGTTGAAACACAGCAGACAGGAAAGCTGTGAAAAGTGTGGGTGTAAAGGCCTTTTAATTCACAGCTCTCACAGAGAGCTTTGGGGCTCATGGCTGGACACAGATGCTCCTGCTCCCCCTCTGTCCAACGGGGGTAACACATCCTGCTGCAGGTGCTTGGGTTGGTTTCCAGAGGTCCAGGCAGATGCCAAACCTGCTCTTCACTGCCTTCTCCCTGCCCCTCTGCCAAGTGCAACAGGCCTCAAGGACTGAAAGGAGCACAGAGAGCCAAAGGGGGACACTCACACCTGCCTCACTGGGAGCTCCCTGGGCAGCACTTCCCTTGAGAAGCAAGCCCCTTTCCTCCAAAGGTGTTTCCCCAAATGTGTGACTTTCCTGGAGAGCACCAACACACCCTTAAGAAACGCTGGCAAGGCTGAATGACTTCAGGTCCTTTCAGGACAGGCACTCCAGCTCTAGCTCCTATTGCCCCAAGTGAGTTTCCAGGTGCAGGGTCAGAGGTGCAGCCCCAGGCCCTCCAGAAACACAAGCTGCCCGCTGCCTCTTCACCTGCCTCAACTCCTGCCTGCGCTCACGGCACCAAAACCAGGCTGTTCCTGGCCAGGGAGCAGAGCCCTGTTCCTGCAGGATGCTCTTGCCAGCACCTTCCAGGACTCTCTGCTGTGCACACACCACTTTTCATGCCCGCTCCCAACAGGCTTTGGAACGCAGAGCCCAACCTGGCTGGCTCTGCCACCAGCACAGCCCAAACACAGGCGGAGGAAGAAGCAGCGGGGGCTGTTTTCTGGCCATGCCCGAGCGAGACTGGAAGGATGCCCTCCCTCTGCTGTCCCTTGGTTGGCTTTCTGGCTGGCTCTGAGCCTGGGGCTGCCGTTCCTCACTTGTGGGGAGCAGAAGCACAGCCGGCATCCCGGCACTGCCTGGCAGCGCTGCGGGCACCGGCACGGCCGTGTGTCCGAGTCTCGGGCACCGTGCTGCTGCTTCATTTGCCCTCAGGCACAGCCAGAGCTCCCTGCTAAGCCCAGATGCTCTCTGCTGCTGCCCTCTTCCTCGTCCTGTGCAGGGATGGAGCGCTGCTGTGCTTTCAGGAAGCTATTCTTGAAAGCTTCCAGCATTCCAAGCTCCTTTGCCCTCCGTGGATGCTTGCCATGGAATCCCTCTCAGCTGGCTTCAGAGCATACTCCGGTTGGCTCTTCCAAAATTCAGGGGCTCCAGGGTGCTCAGCAAGATGTGGAACTGCACAGTGCTGTGGAGCTGCACCTTCAGCACAGGGACCTTTCCAGCCTGACCTGCCCCCGTTCCTCTGGGTCTGTGCACAAAACACGGCGTGGCAGAGAACGGCAGCAGGGGCCTGTGTGTCCCAGGGCCCCGGATTTGCTTCAGCTCCACAGGGATGCACGCAAAGTGAAGATCCCAAACTTTTATTAATATAAGGCGAAGCAAAGGGATGAGCTGGGAGGGAAAAAAGGGGACGGGCAGCGTCTGAGGGCTGGAGGGAGGCAGCTGTCTACAGGGAGGGAGAGGGGAGGGAGAAGAAGGTGATGGACAGGCTGAGGGCTGGTGGGACAGAGCCACAGACAGAGAGGTATAGTGGAGAGAAAAACTGGGGATGGGCACTGTGTGAGGGCTGGAGGGAGGGAGCTACCTACAGGGAGGGAGAGTGGAGGGAAAAAATGGGGATGGACAGTGTCTGAGGGCTGGTGGGGCAGAGCTATCAACAGGCAGGGAGAGGGCTGAAGCCACGAGAACTGTGCCCAGCAGCAGCTGTGCCAGGACTTCCAGCAGCGCTGGGAGGCGATGTCCCCTTGGGTGTCTCCTGGTGCTCTTCTTGGGACACCGGTTGAGTGGATCCAGAAGATATCCCTAATTCTTGAGCTCTTGGGGGAAAGTCGGCTTGATTTTCCAGGTCACAGCAGGATGGGCTGGCACGTTGCCTCCGGGCTTGAAGGGCTGAAAGAGAGAGGAGCAGAGCCGTGGCAACAGCCCTGGTCTGCGGGAATCCTACAAGACCTTCGGAAAGGGACCATCCCACCAAGAAGGGAGTAGGAGACATTGGAATCAGCTGGGAGGTACTGGCCATGACTCCCCCAGGTGTCCCTGAAATCTCTGTGTGCTCTGCCCACATCGCTCCTCGTCCGCACAGGGAGCAGAGCCCTCCAAAGCCGGGGCAGGGCCTGCAGCTCCTTCCCGCTGTCAGCCCGCTGCCCTCTCTCACCCTGACAGATGTGCCGGAGCTCTTGCTGCTGCCTCCTCAGGCACCGCCCGGCCATGCCTGTGAACACAGAGCCTGTCAGGGCGCCAGCGGCACAGCTCCCTGCCGGCGGCGCTGCCGGCGCTGTGGCCACACGGGCTGCTGGTCCGGCAGGGCTCAGCCCGGCCCTTGCCGCACGCTGCCGCCCCAGGGCACGGCTGCCAGAGGGCGGCAGCAGCAATGCCCAGGCCGGGCGGGGCTCCACGGCGCCGGGCCCGGCTGGCGCTGCCGGGGCAGCAGGCGGGGCTGGGGCCGAGCTGCGGCGGGCCGGGCCGGGGAGGGAGCCCGGGCTCGTGGCTCACCCATGATCCTGACGGCCGCCTCTCGCAGGGGCTCCTGTGGGCTCCGCAGGTAGCGCAGGGCCCGGCGCAGGTGCTCGGCCGCTCTGCTCCTGTCCTCTGCCAGCTGCAGAGAGCGGCAGGAGGGAAGGGTTGGCGCGGGCTCAGCCCCTGGGCCGGGCGCTGCCTGCACTCAGCCCCGGCCTCCCCTGGCCGCACAGGCCTGAGGCGCGGCCAGCAGCCACTGGCCAAGGGCTCCCGAGGGCAGGGGGCAGAGGGCCGGCTGCTGCCCGGGGAGCCACGGTGCCGCCCCGCAGCCCCGCCGGGCCGGGGCTCCATGGGCACCCGGCTGGGGCCCACGGGAGTCTGGAGCAGAGCCCCCGCGGCCTCTGGCTGCAGCAGCGGGCAGGGGCACAGCTGCCAGGCCCGCACACTGAGCGCCGCCCTCAGGGGCCTTCTCCGGGCTGAGCCTGGGGCTTCCAGGCCCTCCTTACCAGGCACTCATCGACCTTCAACGGTGGCTGCTCCTTCAACAGCTGTACGAGCTTCCTCCTCTTCAGGAACTCGGCCACACGAACCAGTGTTTCCCGAGAGGCCTGGAGAGCAGCACAGACCCAGAGATGGCCCCAGAGCCAAGGGCACTGGACCCACATCCCTGTGCCAAGGCCTGGAGGAGGTGACAGCCCGCAAGGCATCAGGACAGGAGGCAGCCAAGCCCCCTGCCAGAGATCCACCAGCATCACAGAAAACCTCACCTTTGCCACGTCATGGTTCTTATCGTGACAGTAAATTATAAGTGCATAGAGGCTCTTGCTCACAGTTGTCTTCAGGGGCTTTTTTCCCTCATCCACTACCAATTCCACCACCTTGCTGAAGAGTTGAATGGAGAGCAGCTGCATGTGGCTGTTGTCCTAGAGGAAACAAAAAGACTTGCATCAACTATTCCAGTCCCAGCTGGGCAAAGGCCTGCAAATCCAGAAGGCACAAAGTTTCTGGGAAGCACGCGATGCCTGTGGCTCAGGATGCAGAAGCTTACATGGTCAAAGAGCAGCAGGAGTGCCTCAGCCAGCTTTGGGGCAGTGGTGCTGGATACTAGGATGTCTTTGTGCTGCAGCACATTGGTGAAGACAGAGAGGGACATGCTGACCACCTCTCCATCTGCATCATCCAGAAGATCCACAAGCCGTTGAGACAAGATGCAAATTCTCCTGGCCTGTGTGGAACACAAGGCAGTGCTGGGAAGCCACGGACGGCTGCACCGCCACCACCGCCCTGGCGCTGCAAGGCCACCCTGCTGCTGCAGGGCCCACAGGCCAAAGGCCTGAGCCAAAGCACTGGGGCAGGTGAGGCAGGAGAGCTGGGAGCAGCTGCCTCAGCTCCTGAAGCCCTGCCAGCCCAAGGGGCAGCTTTCCACAGCGCAGCTTCAGCCGCTGCCCCCTACTCACCATCAAGAGATCCTTGCTGACCACCACGAGGCCTCTGAGTGCCAGGCGACGCTGCTCACTGCACTTGCTGTGCAGGTACCTTGCCAAAACCTTCAGGACAGTGCCACCACATTTCGTCAAGTCCAGGCACTCGAGGACCTGAAAGGCACAGGGCAGTGCCAGGGGAGCCGGCCGGCAGGAGCCCAGAAGCGCACAGGGCTGGGCCCAGGCAGCAGCACAGGGCACGGGCACCGTCCTGGCAGCTGTGGCTGTGAGAGGGCAGAGAGCTGGGAAGCAGCTCAGCCAGGCAGTGCTGGCCACCAGGCTCACCTCCACAAAGAATGCCAGGAAGGGCAGATCCCGGTATGGGTCCTGCCTGTTGAGCTGCCGGAGCAAGTGGAGTGCGATTCGAGAGCACAAAGGGACCATGTTACGGCGCATCTCCCTGGCAGGGGGAAAAAGGCACCAAGACCCTGAGGTGGGGACGGACCTCTCCCAGGACTGACTCACAGAGGTCTGGTCTTTCCCCAGCATCCCTGGAGGGCATGTGGGTGCTCTGGGAGGTGGCCCCTTCTGGGCACCCTCCTCTCCCAGCCTTTTCCAGTCTCCTTGGCCGTCCCTCAGTGACGAGGCTCTCTGGCCCATGACCACAGGCACTGAGTGGGGCACAGGGCACAAATGCCGGGGGCAATGGGGACAAGGGGGTCTCACCTGGCCAGCAGACCCATGGCATAGTGCTGGGTGTGAGAACACAGCAGCGTGTCCCAGCCACGCTTGCGCTCCATAGACATCACCTCATGGTCACAGCGCAGTCGGTAGAGCAGAGCCTTCATGGCCTGCACTGCAAACCTGTGTGCAGAGCAAAGCCCAGGTCACACTTGGAGCGCTGGCGCTGGCCACAAGGGCATGGGAAGGATAGGAGGACTGGGACCTGTTGGACTTGCTGGGAAGGCGGTGTTCCTCCTGGCATGCTCTCCAGAAATGACCAGCTTCCACTGGTGGCATCTGCTGTGTGGTGATGACAATATGGAAGAGCAGAGCCACAAACAGGCGGGAGGAATAAAGGATCATGGCCTCATGGCACTCGGGCACCTGGACAATCACCCAGAGCACCAGAGTTGCCTGCAAAAGAAGCAGCCCAAGACAGCACTCAGTGCCGAGGTGTCCATGGGGCAGGGCCCAAGGGCAGATGCAGGAGGAGCAGCGGGCCTGGTGCCCCCTGAGCCTGCCCCTAGCCCAGGGTTCAGCCCAGCGCCTGAGGCATGGAGAGGATGGAGAGCTGCTGGGGAGGTGACTGAGGGGCAAGCGGAGCCCAGTTCCAGAAACTCACAGCCAGGGCAAAAATGTCCCTGTCGTCCCCATCAGAGGTGCATGCGCTGTGCACAGGCCAATCCTCCATCACACAGAGCAGTGTTGCCAGCACTTTCTCCACGGCTGGTTGCACTGATCCTATAGTTCTCCACATCAGTGCAGCAGCTCTGTGGGATCAGAGCTCTGTGTCAGGGGCATCTCAGTGCCAGTACCACGCCCTGTGCAGCTGCGGGGGCCCAGGTGACAGAGCCCCGGTGCCCTGAGGGGCAGGGAGGGAGCATTGGCAGCAGGCTCGGGAAACAGAGGGGCCCCAGGGTCCTGGACCTCTCTGCCTGTCTGTCAGAGCCTATAGCACAGGCTGTGCAGGGCCGTGGGCCCCAAAGGCTGGTGAGCCCTGAGCTGCGCAGGCACGTGGGCCCCGTACCTGTCACACGTTGGGGCACAGTGCAGGAGGGTCAGCACCACGTCAGCAGGGTGTTCTTCAGCCAGCCTCACAATGTCAATTTGCAGCCTGGCATCCAGAGCGACATGGGACACCAGCCTCTGGTGAATGCTCCTTACAATGGCTGGAACCTGGGGGAGGCGTGGGGGAGATTTTGAGTGCTGTCCAAGGCAGCAACTTGCCCAGCTTCCCCCAAGAAGTGCTTCCCTTCCCGCCACACTGTGCTGGCCTCACAGGCTGAGGGGGCCCAGTGACCATGGCTTGAGGGGACACACGGACCTGGCAGGCTTCCAGGCCTGGCCCCAGGCTGCTTACCTGCTGCTGAGAAGGAACAGCATTGTCTTTGAAAAAATCCTTAGTGGGAGCAGGCATGGTGCCAGTATTTGTGATGCCCTGAATCATTCTGGTGTCGGTGTTTCTGATGGCCTTGCTCTCAGTCATCGCCATGTGAACCGCCTTCACCCTCTGATAATTCATTGCATCGTTTCCTGAGGGTGCTGTCCATTCGGGGCTGGCGAGAGGCTTTTCCTGGAACTTGGTCAGCCTGGAGTCACGCTCAGCTTGGACCTCAGCTGCTTTGGTTCCGGATTTTCTATGCCGAATGCGCAGAAACATCCGGATCATCTGCAGAACAAAGGACAGGGAAGGCAGGGATGTTGCATGGTGTGCTCCAAGCGTGGTGCTGGGCTGAGCAGGGACAGCAGGCCCAGCCCAGCTGGGGGGGGCTGCAGGTACCTTCAGGGTTTTGCAGAAGCGGCCAGGGCCGGGTTCCTGCTCTCGTGTCTTGTTCAGGGCTGCATCTGGCAAAGAGCGAGGGCAGCCAGAGCTGAGGGGCTGCGGGAGAGGCCGGAGAACACAGCCCAGCCCTGCTCCCCCTAGGCTGGGAGAGCCCCGGGATGGCCCAGGGGATGGAGCACGGCCCCTGCGGCGTGTCTGCCCAGCCCCTGTTCCATCCTGTCTGTGGGTATGTCCCCAGGGCATGGGATGGGATGGGACGGGATGGGATGGGGCCAAGCTGGCTGCAGCCATCAGCCCTGTGGCCCAGCTCTGTCGCTCACCATTCTTCAGTGGCTGTAACTGCTCCGGTTTTTCAGGCTGTTGTGCTGGGACATCTTCAGGCCTTCTCTTTTTTTTCGGTCTGAAGACTTTGAAGAGGCTAAGGAATCTACCCGCCATTCCAGAGTCTGGTCTCAAGGGCACCTTCTCGAGAGATGGCTCCGGAATGCTCCAAGTCCTCAAGGGCACCTGCAAAACACACCCCCCGGGAAGGCCAGGGGCCACCAAGGCCCGCAGTCTTGCCACGAGGTCACCTGTAGGAACAATGCCACGGAAAAGCTCCGGGAGGGACACGAACGAGCGCACTGTGCGGGGGCTCCTCACAGCACCGCTCTGTCCTGTCCTGTCCCGTCGCCTGCTCCGAGCACTGTGGCCTGCTCCTGTCACTGCCGGCTCCTATGTCACCAAACGTCACAAAGGACACCATGTTCCATTCCATGACACGGTGACCGTGCTGCACTGTGTCACAAAGGGCCCTTGGACACCGGGTTCCGTTCCATGGCACGGTGACCGTGCTGCACTGTGTCACAAAGGGCCCTTGCACGCACTGCCGCCTGCCCTGGGGCCGCCCCCAGCCCAGCCAAAGTGGCCCAGGCTGGAAGGAATGCCTGGCCCCAGGTGTCTAAGGCAGCCCCACAGGATTTTTAGGAAGAGCTCAGAGCATCAGCAAACGCTGCCCTGCTCTGTGGGCTCAGGGCATTTAAGAATCCTCACTTCAGGAAAGCTTTACTTCCCATTGCTCAGCTCAAGTAGTTCCAAAATTTGCAAACTTGTCAAATTAACAGCAATGGCCGGAGAATGGCCATTGGTTTTGAAGTTTGTTCCCATCTCAAAGCAGCAACACATATGCCTTAACATCATCCACTGGAAGTCACTTTACAAAACATAACACTACAGAGACCCAAAAAGAAGACCATTCTTTGGTTTGCAAATGGTTTTCGATGAAGGGATTACAATCTCCTAATTCTCTTAAGGAATAAAAGCTCTCAAGGAATGAGGACCACTCAGTGTTACAACAGTAACCCAAACAAATGAGGAGATGGCAAAAGGGCTGATCCTCCCCCAGTACAGATATCTAAGTGGCCAATAAAGTACAGCTCTCCCCTCTTGTTCCCTGCAGGAGAAACAGGACCAGTAAAAGAAATAGTCACAGATATTCCTTCTGCCCTCCAACGCCGAAGCTGTGCCAAAGCACGGATGCTGCCTTCAAACTGACTCAAATTCCAGCCCAGACCGCTCAACTTCCAGACAACTCCTTCCCCAACACGCCCACCAACACCAACCTCCCCAAACACCCCCACAGAAGCCCTCAACACCCCGCCAGGACCCCCAGCTGTGCCCGTCCCTCTGCAGAGCTTTCCCATCCTCCAGCAGAGCCCCTGGTTCCCTGCACGTGCCGTGGGATGGCACTCAGGAGGATCTGCTCCAAGGCCTTCCCTGGCAGCAAAGCCAGGCTGCCAGGCCTGTGGTTCCTGGATCATCCTTCCCAGCGAGCCTTCCTGGGCACGGCTGCTCCATTGGCACATCTGCGCTCAGCTCGGACTGCTCCACTCAGCCAGGGCTGCTGGGAAAGGATCCAGAGCAGCCTGGCCAGCTCTTTCTCCAGCTCCCTCTTCACTCCTGGGGGAGGTAGAACATCCCACAGGAAAGCAACTGGTGCCACAAGGAGTGGGTGGACTCAGGCAGCTCTGGGGAGGCCCCTCAGCACTGCTGTATCCTGAGGGAACGCTGCTGGCCATCCCCTGTGTGTATCTGCAAAAGCTTCAAATCAGCTGCCTCAGCTTCCAGGGCCTCTCTTGGCCAGCATCCTGACGTGGGTGCAGGGCTGCTGCCAGGCACTGCTGGGACCCAGCGGGACAGGACTGGCTGTCTCGTGTCCACGGAGCAGCCCTGACACAGCCAGGGCCATCCCGAAAGCAGACAAACGCTCCCGGCTCAGCAGAGAGGAGCAAGGAGCACTGTGCTGCGCTCAGCGTATCTCAGCTGGGCTCACTCCACCACACGCCCCCATTTTAAGGCTGGCTGATGCCCAGCTGCCAGAAATACCCGCCTTGTTCTCTCCAAGATGCACAGGGAGAGCCAATGAGCAGGACACCTTGGGAGGCCTTTGCTGAGGCCAGGGACACACCAAGATCTGCCAAGGCTCTCCACGCTGCCTGGCCCACACAGCCCAGCTCTGTGCTGGCCCTGGGACACAGCAGCTGCCACCAAGCAGCAGGCAAATGCATATTGCCAGGAGTTGAAACACAGCAGACAGGAAAGCTGTGAAAAGTGTGGGTGTAAAGGCCTTTTAATTCACAGCTCTCACAGAGAGCTTTGGGGCTCATGGCTGGACACAGATGCTCCTGCTCCCCCTCTGTCCAACGGGGGTAACACATCCTGCTGCAGGTGCTTGGGTTGGTTTCCAGAGGTCCAGGCAGATGCCAAACCTGCTCTTCACTGCCTTCTCCCTGCCCCTCTGCCAAGTGCAACAGGCCTCAAGGACTGAAAGGAGCACAGAGAGCCAAAGGGGGACACTCACACCTGCCTCACTGGGAGCTCCCTGGGCAGCACTTCCCTTGAGAAGCAAGCCCCTTTCCTCCAAAGGTGTTTCCCCAAATGTGTGACTTTCCTGGAGAGCACCAACACACCCTTAAGAAACGCTGGCAAGGCTGAATGACTTCAGGTCCTTTCAGGACAGGCACTCCAGCTCTAGCTCCTATTGCCCCAAGTGAGTTTCCAGGTGCAGGGTCAGAGGTGCAGCCCCAGGCCCTCCACAAACACAAGCTGCCCGCTGCCTCTTCACCTGCCTCAACTCCTGCCTGCGCTCACGGCACCAAAACCAGGCTGTTCCTGGCCAGGGAGCAGAGCCCTGTTCCTGCAGGATGCTCTTGCCAGCACCTTCCAGGACTCTCTGCTGTGCACACACCACTTTTCATGCCCGCTCCCAACAGGCTTTGGAACGCAGAGCCCAACCTGGCTGGCTCTGCCACCAGCACAGCCCAAACACAGGCGGAGGAAGAAGCAGCGGGGGCTGTTTTCTGGCCATGCCCGAGCGAGACTGGAAGGATGCCCTCCCTCTGCTGTCCCTTGGTTGGCTTTCTGGCTGGCTCTGAGCCTGGGGCTGCCGTTCCTCACTTGTGGGGAGCAGAAGCACAGCCGGCATCCCGGCACTGCCTGGCAGCGCTGCGGGCACCGGCACGGCCGCGTGTCCGAGTCTCGGGCACCGTGCTGCTGCTTCATTTGCCCTCAGGCACAGCCAGAGCTCCCTGCTAAGCCCAGATGCTCTCTGCTGCTGCCCTCTTCCTCATCCTGTGCAGGGATGGAGCGCTGCTGTGCTTTCAGGAAGCTATTCTTGAAAGCTTCCAGCATTCCAAGCTCCTTTGCCCTCCGTGGATGCTTGCCATGGAATCCCTCTCAGCTGGCTTCAGAGCATACTCCGGTTGGCTCTTCCAAAATTCAGGGGCTCCAGGGTGCTCAGCAAGATGTGGAACTGCACAGTGCTGTGGAGCTGCACCTTCAGCACAGGGACCTTTCCAGCCTGACCTGCCCCCGTTCCTCTGGGTCTGTGCACAAAACACGGCGTGGCAGAGAACGGCAGCAGGGGCCTGTGTGTCCCAGGGCCCCGGATTTGCTTCAGCTCCACAGGGATGCACGCAAAGTGAAGATCCCAAACTTTTATTAATATAAGGCGAAGCAAAGGGATGAGCTGGGAGGGAAAAAAGGGGACGGGCAGCGTCTGAGGGCTGGAGGGAGGCAGCTGTCTACAGGGAGGGAGAGGGGAGGGAGAAGAAGGTGATGGACAGGCTGAGGGCTGGTGGGACAGAGCCACAGACAGAGAGGTATAGTGGAGAGAAAAACTGGGGATGGGCACTGTGTGAGGGCTGGAGGGAGGGAGCCACCTACAGGGAGGGAGAGTGGAGGGAAAAAATGGGGATGGACAGTGTCTGAGGGCTGGTGGGGCAGAGCTATCAACAGGCAGGGAGAGGGCTGAAGCCACGAGAACTGTGCCCAGCAGCAGCTGTGCCAGGACTTCCAGCAGCGCTGGGAGGCGATGTCCCCTTGGGTGTCTCCTGGTGCTCTTCTTGGGACACCGGTTGAGTGGATCCAGAAGATATCCCTAATTCTTGAGCTCTTGGGGGAAAGTCGGCTTGATTTTCCAGGTCACAGCAGGATGGGCTGGCACGTTGCCTCCGGGCTTGAAGGGCTGAAAGAGAGAGGAGCAGAGCCGTGGCAACAGCCCTGGTCTGCGGGAATCCTACAAGACCTTCGGAAAGGGACCATCCCACCAAGAAGGGAGTAGGAGACATTGGAATCAGCTGGGAGGTACTGGCCATGACTCCCCCAGGTGTCCCTGAAATCTCTGTGTGCTCTGCCCACATCGCTCCTCGTCCGCACAGGGAGCAGAGCCCTCCAAAGCCGGGGCAGGGCCTGCAGCTCCTTCCCGCTGTCAGCCCGCTGCCCTCTCTCACCCTGACAGATGTGCCGGAGCTCTTGCTGCTGCCTCCTCAGGCACCGCCCGGCCATGCCTGTGAACACAGAGCCTGTCAGGGCGCCAGCGGCACAGCTCCCTGCCGGCGGCGCTGCCGGCGCTGTGGCCACACGGGCTGCTGGTCCGGCAGGGCTCAGCCCGGCCCTTGCCGCACGCTGCCGCCCCAGGGCACGGCTGCCAGAGGGCGGCAGCAGCAATGCCCAGGCCGGGCGGGGCTCCACGGCGCCGGGCCCGGCTGGCGCTGCCGGGGCAGCAGGCGGGGCTGGGGCCAAGCTGCGGCGGGCCGGGCCGGGGAGGGAGCCCGGGCTCGTGGCTCACCCATGATCCTGACGGCCGCCTCTCGCAGGGGCTCCTGTGGGCTCCGCAGGTAGCGCAGGGCCCGGCGCAGGTGCTCGGCCGCTCTGCTCCTGTCCTCTGCCAGCTGCAGAGAGCGGCAGGAGGGAAGGGTTGGCGCGGGCTCAGCCCCTGGGCCGGGCGCTGCCTGCACTCAGCCCCGGCCTCCCCTGGCCGCACAGGCCTGAGGCGCGGCCAGCAGCCGCTGGCCAAGGGCTCCCGAGGGCAGGGGGCAGAGGGCCGGCTGCTGCCCGGGGAGCCACGGTGCCGCCCCGCAGCCCCGCCGGGCCGGGGCTCCATGGGCACCCGGCTGGGGCCCACGGGAGTCTGGAGCAGAGCCCCCGCGGCCTCTGGCTGCAGCAGCGGGCAGGGGCACAGCTGCCAGGCCCGCACACTGAGCGCCGCCCTCAGGGGCCTTCTCCGGGCTGAGCCTGGGGCTTCCAGGCCCTCCTTACCAGGCACTCATCGACCTTCAACGGTGGCTGCTCCTTCAACAGCTGTACGAGCTTCCTCCTCTTCAGGAACTCGGCCACACGAACCAGTGTTTCCCGAGAGGCCTGGAGAGCAGCACAGACCCAGAGATGGCCCCAGAGCCAAGGGCACTGGACCCACATCCCTGTGCCAAGGCCTGGAGGAGGTGACAGCCCGCAAGGCATCAGGACAGGAGGCAGCCAAGCCCCCTGCCAGAGATCCACCAGCATCACAGAAAACCTCACCTTTGCCACGTCATGGTTCTTATCGTGACAGTAAATTATAAGTGCATAGAGGCTCTTGCTCACAGTTGTCTTCAGGGGCTTTTTTCCCTCATCCACTACCAATTCCACCACCTTGCTGAAGAGTTGAATGGAGAGCAGCTGCATGTGGCTGTTGTCCTAGAGGAAACAAAAAGACTTGCATCAACTATTCCAGTCCCAGCTGGGCAAAGGCCTGCAAATCCAGAAGGCACAAAGTTTCTGGGAAGCACGCGATGCCTGTGGCTCAGGATGCAGAAGCTTACATGGTCAAAGAGCAGCAGGAGTGCCTCAGCCAGCTTTGGGGCAGTGGTGCTGGATACTAGGATGTCTTTGTGCTGCAGCACATTGGTGAAGACAGAGAGGGACATGCTGACCACCTCTCCATCTGCATCATCCAGAAGATCCACAAGCCGTTGAGACAAGATGCAAATTCTCCTGGCCTGTGTGGAACACAAGGCAGTGCTGGGAAGCCACGGACGGCTGCACCGCCACCACCGCCCTGGCGCTGCAAGGCCACCCTGCTGCTGCAGGGCCCACAGGCCAAAGGCCTGAGCCAAAGCACTGGGGCAGGTGAGGCAGGAGAGCTGGGAGCAGCTGCCTCAGCTCCTGAAGCCCTGCCAGCCCAAGGGGCAGCTTTCCACAGCGCAGCTTCAGCCGCTGCCCCCTACTCACCATCAAGAGATCCTTGCTGACCACCACGAGGCCTCTGAGTGCCAGGCGACGCTGCTCACTGCACTTGCTGTGCAGGTACCTTGCCAAAACCTTCAGGACAGTGCCACCACATTTCGTCAAGTCCAGGCACTCGAGGACCTGAAAGGCACAGGGCAGTGACAGGGGAGCCGGCCGGCAGGAGCCCAGAAGCGCACAGGGCTGGGCCCAGGCAGCAGCACAGGGCACGGGCACCGGCCTGGCAGCTGTGGCTGTGAGAGGGCAGAGAGCTGGGAAGCAGCTCAGCCAGGCAGTGCTGGCCACCAGGCTCACCTCCACAAAGAATGCCAGGAAGGGCAGATCCCGGTATGGGTCCTGCCTGTTGAGCTGCCGGAGCAAGTGGAGTGCGATTCGAGAGCACAAAGGGACCATGTTACGGCGCATCTCCCTGGCAGGGGGAAAAAGGCACCAAGACCCTGAGGTGGGGACGGACCTCTCCCAGGACTGACTCACAGAGGTCTGGTCTTTCCCCAGCATCCCTGGAGGGCATGTGGGTGCTCTGGGAGGTGGCCCCTTCTGGGCACCCTCCTCTCCCAGCCTTTTCCAGTCTCCTTGGCCGTCCCTCAGTGACGAGGCTCTCTGGCCCATGACCACAGGCACTGAGTGGGGCACAGGGCACAAATGCCGGGGGCAATGGGGACAAGGGGGTCTCACCTGGCCAGCAGACCCATGGCATAGTGCTGGGTGTGAGAACACAGCAGCGTGTCCCAGCCACGCTTGCGCTCCATAGACATCACCTCATTGTCACAGCGCAGTCGGTAGAGCAGAGCCTTCATGGCCTGCACTGCAAACCTGTGTGCAGAGCAAAGCCCAGGTCACACTTGGAGCGCTGGCGCTGGCCACAAGGGCATGGGAAGGATAGGAGGACTGGGACCTGTTGGACTTGCTGGGAAGGCGGTGTTCCTCCTGGCATGCTCTCCAGAAATGACCAGCTTCCACTGGTGGCATCTGCTGTGTGGTGATGACAATATGGAAGAGCAGAGCCACAAACAGGCGGGAGGAATAAAGGATCATGGCCTCATGGCACTCGGGCACCTGGACAATCACCCAGAGCACCAGAGTTGCCTGCAAAAGAAGCAGCCCAAGACAGCACTCAGTGCCGAGGTGTCCATGGGGCAGGGCCCAAGGGCAGATGCAGGAGGAGCAGCGGGCCTGGTGCCCCCTGAGCCTGCCCCTAGCCCAGGGTTCAGCCCAGCGCCTGAGGCATGGAGAGGATGGAGAGCTGCTGGGGAGGTGACTGAGGGGCAAGCGGAGCCCAGTTCCAGAAACTCACAGCCAGGGCAAAAATGTCCCTGTCGTCCCCATCAGAGGTGCATGCGCTGTGCACAGGCCAATCCTCCATCACACAGAGCAGTGTTGCCAGCACTTTCTCCACGGCTGGTTGCACTGATCCTATAGTTCTCCACATCAGTGCAGCAGCTCTGTGGGATCAGAGCTCTGTGTCAGGGGCATCTCAGTGCCAGTACCACGCCCTGTGCAGCTGTGGGGGCCCAGGTGACAGAGCCCCGGTGCCCTGAGGGGCAGGGAGGGAGCATTGGCAGCAGGCTCGGGAAACAGAGGGGCCCCAGGGTCCTGGACCTCTCTGCCTGTCTGTCAGAGCCTATAGCACAGGCTGTGCAGGGCCGTGGGCCCCAAAGGCTGGTGAGCCCTGAGCTGCGCAGGCACGTGGGCCCCGTACCTGTCACACGTTGGGGCACAGTGCAGGAGGGTCAGCACCACGTCAGCAGGGTGTTCTTCAGCCAGCCTCACAATGTCAATTTGCAGCCTGGCATCCAGAGCGACATGGGACACCAGCCTCTGGTGAATGCTCCTTACAATGGCTGGAACCTGGGGGAGGCGTGGGGGAGATTTTGAGTGCTGTCCAAGGCAGCAACTTGCCCAGCTTCCCCCAAGAAGTGCTTCCCTTCCCGCCACACTGTGCTGGCCTCACAGGCTGAGGGGGCCCAGTGACCATGGCTTGAGGGGACACACGGACCTGGCAGGCTTCCAGGCCTGGCCCCAGGCTGCTTACCTGCTGCTGAGAAGGAACAGCATTGTCTTTGAAAAAATCCTTAGTGGGAGCAGGCATGGTGCCAGTATTTGTGATGCCCTGAATCATTCTGGTGTCGGTGTTTCTGATGGCCTTGCTCTCAGTCATCGCCATGTGAACCGCCTTCACCCTTTGATAATTCATTGCATCATTTCCTGAGGGTGCTGTCCATTCGGGGCTGGCGAGAGGCTTTTCCTGGAACTTGGTCAGCCTGGAGTCACGCTCAGCTTGGACCTCAGCTGCTTTGGTTCCGGATTTTCTATGCCGAATGCGCAGAAACATCCGGATCATCTGCAGAACAAAGGACAGGGAAGGCAGGGATGTTGCATGGTGTGCTCCAAGCGTGGTGCTGGGCTGAGCAGGGACAGCAGGCCCAGCCCAGCTGGGGGGGGCTGCAGGTACCTTCAGGGTTTTGCAGAAGCGGCCAGGGCCGGGTTCCTGCTCTCGTGTCTTGTTCAGGGCTGCATCTGGCAAAGAGCGAGGGCAGCCAGAGCTGAGGGGCTGCGGGAGAGGCCGGAGAACACAGCCCAGCCCTGCTCCCCCTAGGCTGGGAGAGCCCCGGGATGGCCCAGGGGATGGAGCACGGCCCCTGCGGCGTGTCTGCCCAGCCCCTGTTCCATCCTGTCTGTGGGTATGTCCCCAGGGCATGGGATGGGATGGGACGGGATGGGATGGGGCCAAGCTGGCTGCAGCCATCAGCCCTGTGGCCCAGCTCTGTCGCTCACCATTCTTCAGTGGCTGTAACTGCTCCGGTTTTTCAGGCTGTTGTGCTGGGACATCTTCAGGCCTTCTCTTTTTTTTCGGTCTGAAGACTTTGAAGAGGCTAAGGAATCTACCCGCCATTCCAGAGTCTGGTCTCAAGGGCACCTTCTCGAGAGATGGCTCCGGAATGCTCCAAGTCCTCAAGGGCACCTGCAAAACACACCCCCCGGGAAGGCCAGGGGCCACCAAGGCCCGCAGTCTTGCCACGAGGTCACCTGTAGGAACAATGCCACGGAAAAGCTCCGGGAGGGACACGAACGAGCGCACTGTGCGGGGGCTCCTCACAGCACCGCTCTGTCCTGTCCTGTCCCGTCGCCTGCTCCGAGCACTGTGGCCTGCTCCTGTCACTGCCGGCTCCTATGTCACCAAACGTCACAAAGGACACCATGTTCCATTCCATGACACGGTGACCGTGCTGCACTGTGTCACAAAGGGCCCTTGGACACCGGGTTCCGTTCCATGGCACGGTGACCGTGCTGCACTGTGTCACAAAGGGCCCTTGCACGCACTGCCGCCTGCCCTGGGGCCGCCCCCAGCCCAGCCAAAGTGGCCCAGGCTGGAAGGAATGCCTGGCCCCAGGTGTCTAAGGCAGCCCCACAGGATTTTTAGGAAGAGCTCAGAGCATCAGCAAACGCTGCCCTGCTCTGTGGGCTCAGGGCATTTAAGAATCCTCACTTCAGGAAAGCTTTACTTCCCATTGCTCAGCTCAAGTAGTTCCAAAATTTGCAAACTTGTCAAATTAACAGCAATGGCCGGAGAATGGCCATTGGTTTTGAAGTTTGTTCCCATCTCAAAGCAGCAACACATATGCCTTAACATCATCCACTGGAAGTCACTTTACAAAACATAACACTACAGAGACCCAAAAAGAAGACCATTCTTTGGTTTGCAAATGGTTTTCGATGAAGGGATTACAATCTCCTAATTCTCTTAAGGAATAAAAGCTCTCAAGGAATGAGGACCACTCAGTGTTACAACAGTAACCCAAACAAATGAGGAGATGGCAAAAGGGCTGATCCTCCCCCAGTACAGATATCTAAGTGGCCAATAAAGTACAGCTCTCCCCTCTTGTTCCCTGCAGGAGAAACAGGACCAGTAAAAGAAATAGTCACAGATATTCCTTCTGCCCTCCAACGCCGAAGCTGTGCCAAAGCACGGATGCTGCCTTCAAACTGACTCAAATTCCAGCCCAGACCGCTCAACTTCCAGACAACTCCTTCCCCAACACGCCCACCAACACCAACCTCCCCAAACACCCCCACAGAAGCCCTCAACACCCCGCCAGGACCCCCAGCTGTGCCCGTCCCTCTGCAGAGCTTTCCCAGCCTCCAGCAGAGCCCCTGGTTCCCTGCACGTGCCGTGGGATGGCACTCAGGAGGATCTGCTCCAAGGCCTTCCCTGGCAGCAAAGCCAGGCTGCCAGGCCTGTGGTTCCTGGATCATCCTTCCCAGCGAGCCTTCCTGGGCACGGCTGCTCCATTGGCACATCTGCGCTCAGCTCGGACTGCTCCACTCAGCCAGGGCTGCTGGGAAAGGATCCAGAGCAGCCTGGCCAGCTCTTTCTCCAGCTCCCTCTTCACTCCTGGGGGAGGTAGAACATCCCACAGGAAAGCAACTGGTGCCACAAGGAGTGGGTGGACTCAGGCAGCTCTGGGGAGGCCCCTCAGCACTGCTGTATCCTGAGGGAACGCTGCTGGCCATCCCCTGTGTGTATCTGCAAAAGCTTCAAATCAGCTGCCTCAGCTTCCAGGGCCTCTCTTGGCCAGCATCCTGACGTGGGTGCAGGGCTGCTGCCAGGCACTGCTGGGACCCAGCGGGACAGGACTGGCTGTCTCGTGTCCACGGAGCAGCCCTGACACAGCCAGGGCCATCCCGAAAGCAGACAAACGCTCCCGGCTCAGCAGAGAGGAGCAAGGAGCACTGTGCTGCGCTCAGCGTATCTCAGCTGGGCTCACTCCACCACACGCCCCCATTTTAAGGCTGGCTGATGCCCAGCTGCCAGAAATACCCGCCTTGTTCTCTCCAAGATGCACAGGGAGAGCCAATGAGCAGGACACCTTGGGAGGCCTTTGCTGAGGCCAGGGACACACCAAGATCTGCCAAGGCTCTCCACGCTGCCTGGCCCACACAGCCCAGCTCTGTGCTGGCCCTGGGACACAGCAGCTGCCACCAAGCAGCAGGCAAATGCATATTGCCAGGAGTTGAAACACAGCAGACAGGAAAGCTGTGAAAAGTGTGGGTGTAAAGGCCTTTTAATTCACAGCTCTCACAGAGAGCTTTGGGGCTCATGGCTGGACACAGATGCTCCTGCTCCCCCTCTGTCCAACGGGGGTAACACATCCTGCTGCAGGTGCTTGGGTTGGTTTCCAGAGGTCCAGGCAGATGCCAAACCTGCTCTTCACTGCCTTCTCCCTGCCCCTCTGCCAAGTGCAACAGGCCTCAAGGACTGAAAGGAGCACAGAGAGCCAAAGGGGGACACTCACACCTGCCTCACTGGGAGCTCCCTGGGCAGCACTTCCCTTGAGAAGCAAGCCCCTTTCCTCCAAAGGTGTTTCCCCAAATGTGTGACTTTCCTGGAGAGCACCAACACACCCTTAAGAAACGCTGGCAAGGCTGAATGACTTCAGGTCCTTTCAGGACAGGCACTCCAGCTCTAGCTCCTATTGCCCCAAGTGAGTTTCCAGGTGCAGGGTCAGAGGTGCAGCCCCAGGCCCTCCACAAACACAAGCTGCCCGCTGCCTCTTCACCTGCCTCAACTCCTGCCTGCGCTCACGGCACCAAAACCAGGCTGTTCCTGGCCAGGGAGCAGAGCCCTGTTCCTGCAGGATGCTCTTGCCAGCACCTTCCAGGACTCTCTGCTGTGCACACACCACTTTTCATGCCCGCTCCCAACAGGCTTTGGAACGCAGAGCCCAACCTGGCTGGCTCTGCCACCAGCACAGCCCAAACACAGGCGGAGGAAGAAGCAGCGGGGGCTGTTTTCTGGCCATGCCCGAGCGAGACTGGAAGGATGCCCTCCCTCTGCTGTCCCTTGGTTGGCTTTCTGGCTGGCTCTGAGCCTGGGGCTGCCGTTCCTCACTTGTGGGGAGCAGAAGCACAGCCGGCATCCCGGCACTGCCTGGCAGCGCTGCGGGCACCGGCACGGCCGCGTGTCCGAGTCTCGGGCACCGTGCTGCTGCTTCATTTGCCCTCAGGCACAGCCAGAGCTCCCTGCTAAGCCCAGATGCTCTCTGCTGCTGCCCTCTTCCTCATCCTGTGCAGGGATGGAGCGCTGCTGTGCTTTCAGGAAGCTATTCTTGAAAGCTTCCAGCATTCCAAGCTCCTTTGCCCTCCGTGGATGCTTGCCATGGAATCCCTCTCAGCTGGCTTCAGAGCATACTCCGGTTGGCTCTTCCAAAATTCAGGGGCTCCAGGGTGCTCAGCAAGATGTGGAACTGCACAGTGCTGTGGAGCTGCACCTTCAGCACAGGGACCTTTCCAGCCTGACCTGCCCCCGTTCCTCTGGGTCTGTGCACAAAACACGGCGTGGCAGAGAACGGCAGCAGGGGCCTGTGTGTCCCAGGGCCCCGGATTTGCTTCAGCTCCACAGGGATGCAGGCAAAGTGAAGATCCCAAACTTTTATTAATATAAGGCGAAGCAAAGGGATGAGCTGGGAGGGAAAAAAGGGGACGGGCAGCGTCTGAGGGCTGGAGGGAGGCAGCTGTCTACAGGGAGGGAGAGGGGAGGGAGAAGAAGGTGATGGACAGGCTGAGGGCTGGTGGGACAGAGCCACAGACAGAGAGGTATAGTGGAGAGAAAAACTGGGGATGGGCACTGTGTGAGGGCTGGAGGGAGGGAGCCACCTACAGGGAGGGAGAGTGGAGGGAAAAAATGGGGATGGACAGTGTCTGAGGGCTGGTGGGGCAGAGCTATCAACAGGCAGGGAGAGGGCTGAAGCCACGAGAACTGTGCCCAGCAGCAGCTGTGCCAGGACTTCCAGCAGCGCTGGGAGGCGATGTCCCCTTGGGTGTCTCCTGGTGCTCTTCTTGGGACACCGGTTGAGTGGATCCAGAAGATATCCCTAATTCTTGAGCTCTTGGGGGAAAGTCGGCTTGATTTTCCAGGTCACAGCAGGATGGGCTGGCACGTTGCCTCCGGGCTTGAAGGGCTGAAAGAGAGAGGAGCAGAGCCGTGGCAACAGCCCTGGTCTGCGGGAATCCTACAAGACCTTCGGAAAGGGACCATCCCACCAAGAAGGGAGTAGGAGACATTGGAATCAGCTGGGAGGTACTGGCCATGACTCCCCCAGGTGTCCCTGAAATCTCTGTGTGCTCTGCCCACATCGCTCCTCGTCCGCACAGGGAGCAGAGCCCTCCAAAGCCGGGGCAGGGCCTGCAGCTCCTTCCCGCTGTCAGCCCGCTGCCCTCTCTCACCCTGACAGATGTGCCGGAGCTCTTGCTGCTGCCTCCTCAGGCACCGCCCGGCCATGCCTGTGAACACAGAGCCTGTCAGGGCGCCAGCGGCACAGCTCCCTGCCGGCGGCGCTGCCGGCGCTGTGGCCACACGGGCTGCTGGTCCGGCAGGGCTCAGCCCGGCCCTTGCCGCACGCTGCCGCCCCAGGGCACGGCTGCCAGAGGGCGGCAGCAGCAATGCCCAGGCCGGGCGGGGCTCCACGGCGCCGGGCCCGGCTGGCGCTGCCGGGGCAGCAGGCGGGGCTGGGGCCAAGCTGCGGCGGGCCGGGCCGGGGAGGGAGCCCGGGCTCGTGGCTCACCCATGATCCTGACGGCCGCCTCTCGCAGGGGCTCCTGTGGGCTCCGCAGGTAGCGCAGGGCCCGGCGCAGGTGCTCGGCCGCTCTGCTCCTGTCCTCTGCCAGCTGCAGAGAGCGGCAGGAGGGAAGGGTTGGCGCGGGCTCAGCCCCTGGGCCGGGCGCTGCCTGCACTCAGCCCCGGCCTCCCCTGGCCGCACAGGCCTGAGGCGCGGCCAGCAGCCGCTGGCCAAGGGCTCCCGAGGGCAGGGGGCAGAGGGCCGGCTGCTGCCCGGGGAGCCACGGTGCCGCCCCGCAGCCCCGCCGGGCCGGGGCTCCATGGGCACCCGGCTGGGGCCCACGGGAGTCTGGAGCAGAGCCCCCGCGGCCTCTGGCTGCAGCAGCGGGCAGGGGCACAGCTGCCAGGCCCGCACACTGAGCGCCGCCCTCAGGGGCCTTCTCCGGGCTGAGCCTGGGGCTTCCAGGCCCTCCTTACCAGGCACTCATCGACCTTCAACGGTGGCTGCTCCTTCAACAGCTGTACGAGCTTCCTCCTCTTCAGGAACTCGGCCACACGAACCAGTGTTTCCCGAGAGGCCTGGAGAGCAGCACAGACCCAGAGATGGCCCCAGAGCCAAGGGCACTGGACCCACATCCCTGTGCCAAGGCCTGGAGGAGGTGACAGCCCGCAAGGCATCAGGGCAGGAGGCAGCCAAGCCCCCTGCCAGAGATCCACCAGCATCACAGAAAACCTCACCTTTGCCACGTCATGGTTCTTATCGTGACAGTAAATTATAAGTGCATAGAGGCTCTTGCTCACAGTTGTCTTCAGGGGCTTTTTTCCCTCATCCACTACCAATTCCACCACCTTGCTGAAGAGTTGAATGGAGAGCAGCTGCATGTGGCTGTTGTCCTAGAGGAAACAAAAAGACTTGCATCAACTATTCCAGTCCCAGCTGGGCAAAGGCCTGCAAATCCAGAAGGCACAAAGTTTCTGGGAAGCACGCGATGCCTGTGGCTCAGGATGCAGAAGCTTACATGGTCAAAGAGCAGCAGGAGTGCCTCAGCCAGCTTTGGGGCAGTGGTGCTGGATACTAGGATGTCTTTGTGCTGCAGCACATTGGTGAAGACAGAGAGGGACATGCTGACCACCTCTCCATCTGCATCATCCAGAAGATCCACAAGCCGTTGAGACAAGATGCAAATTCTCCTGGCCTGTGTGGAACACAAGGCAGTGCTGGGAAGCCACGGACGGCTGCACCGCCACCACCGCCCTGGCGCTGCAAGGCCACCCTGCTGCTGCAGGGCCCACAGGCCAAAGGCCTGAGCCAAAGCACTGGGGCAGGTGAGGCAGGAGAGCTGGGAGCAGCTGCCTCAGCTCCTGAAGCCCTGCCAGCCCAAGGGGCAGCTTTCCACAGCGCAGCTTCAGCCGCTGCCCCCTACTCACCATCAAGAGATCCTTGCTGACCACCACGAGGCCTCTGAGTGCCAGGCGACGCTGCTCACTGCACTTGCTGTGCAGGTACCTTGCCAAAACCTTCAGGACAGTGCCACCACATTTCGTCAAGTCCAGGCACTCGAGGACCTGAAAGGCACAGGGCAGTGACAGGGGAGCCGGCCGGCAGGAGCCCAGAAGCGCACAGGGCTGGGCCCAGGCAGCAGCACAGGGCACGGGCACCGGCCTGGCAGCTGTGGCTGTGAGAGGGCAGAGAGCTGGGAAGCAGCTCAGCCAGGCAGTGCTGGCCACCAGGCTCACCTCCACAAAGAATGCCAGGAAGGGCAGATCCCGGTATGGGTCCTGCCTGTTGAGCTGCCGGAGCAAGTGGAGTGCGATTCGAGAGCACAAAGGGACCATGTTACGGCGCATCTCCCTGGCAGGGGGAAAAAGGCACCAAGACCCTGAGGTGGGGACGGACCTCTCCCAGGACTGACTCACAGAGGTCTGGTCTTTCCCCAGCATCCCTGGAGGGCATGTGGGTGCTCTGGGAGGTGGCCCCTTCTGGGCACCCTCCTCTCCCAGCCTTTTCCAGTCTCCTTGGCCGTCCCTCAGTGACGAGGCTCTCTGGCCCATGACCACAGGCACTGAGTGGGGCACAGGGCACAAATGCCGGGGGCAATGGGGACAAGGGGGTCTCACCTGGCCAGCAGACCCATGGCATAGTGCTGGGTGTGAGAACACAGCAGCGTGTCCCAGCCACGCTTGCGCTCCATAGACATCACCTCATGGTCACAGCGCAGTCGGTAGAGCAGAGCCTTCATGGCCTGCACTGCAAACCTGTGTGCAGAGCAAAGCCCAGGTCACACTTGGAGCGCTGGCGCTGGCCACAAGGGCATGGGAAGGATAGGAGGACTGGGACCTGTTGGACTTGCTGGGAAGGCGGTGTTCCTCCTGGCATGCTCTCCAGAAATGACCAGCTTCCACTGGTGGCATCTGCTGTGTGGTGATGACAATATGGAAGAGCAGAGCCACAAACAGGCGGGAGGAATAAAGGATCATGGCCTCATGGCACTCGGGCACCTGGACAATCACCCAGAGCACCAGAGTTGCCTGCAAAAGAAGCAGCCCAAGACAGCACTCAGTGCCGAGGTGTCCATGGGGCAGGGCCCAAGGGCAGATGCAGGAGGAGCAGCGGGCCTGGTGCCCCCTGAGCCTGCCCCTAGCCCAGGGTTCAGCCCAGCGCCTGAGGCATGGAGAGGATGGAGAGCTGCTGGGGAGGTGACTGAGGGGCAAGCGGAGCCCAGTTCCAGAAACTCACAGCCAGGGCAAAAATGTCCCTGTCGTCCCCATCAGAGGTGCATGCGCTGTGCACAGGCCAATCCTCCATCACACAGAGCAGTGTTGCCAGCACTTTCTCCACGGCTGGTTGCACTGATCCTATAGTTCTCCACATCAGTGCAGCAGCTCTGTGGGATCAGAGCTCTGTGTCAGGGGCATCTCAGTGCCAGTACCACGCCCTGTGCAGCTGCGGGGGCCCAGGTGACAGAGCCCCGGTGCCCTGAGGGGCAGGGAGGGAGCATTGGCAGCAGGCTCGGGAAACAGAGGGGCCCCAGGGTCCTGGACCTCTCTGCCTGTCTGTCAGAGCCTATAGCACAGGCTGTGCAGGGCCGTGGGCCCCAAAGGCTGGTGAGCCCTGAGCTGCGCAGGCACGTGGGCCCCGTACCTGTCACACGTTGGGGCACAGTGCAGGAGGGTCAGCACCACGTCAGCAGGGTGTTCTTCAGCCAGCCTCACAATGTCAATTTGCAGCCTGGCATCCAGAGCGACATGGGACACCAGCCTCTGGTGAATGCTCCTTACAATGGCTGGAACCTGGGGGAGGCGTGGGGGAGATTTTGAGTGCTGTCCAAGGCAGCAACTTGCCCAGCTTCCCCCAAGAAGTGCTTCCCTTCCCGCCACACTGTGCTGGCCTCACAGGCTGAGGGGGCCCAGTGACCATGGCTTGAGGGGACACACGGACCTGGCAGGCTTCCAGGCCTGGCCCCAGGCTGCTTACCTGCTGCTGAGAAGGAACAGCATTGTCTTTGAAAAAATCCTTAGTGGGAGCAGGCATGGTGCCAGTATTTGTGATGCCCTGAATCATTCTGGTGTCGGTGTTTCTGATGGCCTTGCTCTCAGTCATCGCCATGTGAACCGCCTTCACCCTCTGATAATTCATTGCATCGTTTCCTGAGGGTGCTGTCCATTCGGGGCTGGCGAGAGGCTTTTCCTGGAACTTGGTCAGCCTGGAGTCACGCTCAGCTTGGACCTCAGCTGCTTTGGTTCCGGATTTTCTATGCCGAATGCGCAGAAACATCCGGATCATCTGCAGAACAAAGGACAGGGAAGGCAGGGATGTTGCATGGTGTGCTCCAAGCGTGGTGCTGGGCTGAGCAGGGACAGCAGGCCCAGCCTAGCTGGGGGGGGCTGCAGGTACCTTCAGGGTTTTGCAGAAGCGGCCAGGGCCGGGTTCCTGCTCTCGTGTCTTGTTCAGGGCTGCATCTGGCAAAGAGCGAGGGCAGCCAGAGCTGAGGGGCTGCGGGAGAGGCCGGAGAACACAGCCCAGCCCTGCTCCCCCTAGGCTGGGAGAGCCCCGGGATGGCCCAGGGGATGGAGCATGGCCCCTGCGGCGTGTCTGCCCAGCCCCTGTTCCATCCTGTCTGTGGGTATGTCCCCAGGGCATGGGATGGGATGGGATGGGATGGGATGGGGCCAAGCTGGCTGCAGCCATCAGCCCTGTGGCCCAGCTCTGTCGCTCACCATTCTTCAGTGGCTGTAACTGCTCCGGTTTTTCAGGCTGTTGTGCTGGGACATCTTCAGGCCTTCTCTTTTTTTTCGGTCTGAAGACTTTGAAGAGGCTAAGGAATCTACCCGCCATTCCAGAGTCTGGTCTCAAGGGCACCTTCTCGAGAGATGGCTCCGGAATGCTCCAAGTCCTCAAGGGCACCTGCAAAACACACCCCCCGGGAAGGCCAGGGGCCACCAAGGCCCGCAGTCTTGCCACGAGGTCGCCTGTAGGAACAATGCCACGGAAAAGCTCCGGGAGGGACACGAACGAGCGCACTGTGCGGGGGCTCCTCACAGCACCGCTCTGTCCTGTCCTGTCCCGTCGCCTGCTCCGAGCACTGTGGCCTGCTCCTGTCACTGCCGGCTCCTATGTCACCAAACGTCACAAAGGACACCATGTTCCATTCCATGACACGGTGACCGTGCTGCACTGTGTCACAAAGGGCCCTTGGACACCGGGTTCCGTTCCATGGCACGGTGACCGTGCTGCACTGTGTCACAAAGGGCCCTTGCACGCACTGCCGCCTGCCCTGGGGCCGCCCCCAGCCCAGCCAAAGTGGCCCAGGCTGGAAGGAATGCCTGGCCCCAGGTGTCTAAGGCAGCCCCACAGGATTTTTAGGAAGAGCTCAGAGCATCAGCAAACGCTGCCCTGCTCTGTGGGCTCAGGGCATTTAAGAATCCTCACTTCAGGAAAGCTTTACTTCCTATTGCTCAGCTCAAGTAGTTCCAAAATTTGCAAACTTGTCAAATTAACAGCAATGGCCGGAGAATGGCCATTGGTTTTGAAGTTTGTTCCCATCTCAAAGCAGCAACACATATGCCTTAACATCATCCACTGGAAGTCACTTTACAAAACATAACACTACAGAGACCCAAAAAGAAGACCATTCTTTGGTTTGCAAATGGTTTTCGATGAAGGGATTACAATCTCCTAATTCTCTTAAGGAATAAAAGCTCTCAAGGAATGAGGACCACTCAGTGTTACAACAGTAACCCAAACAAATGAGGAGATGGCAAAAGGGCTGATCCTCCCCCAGTACAGATATCTAAGTGGCCAATAAAGTACAGCTCTCCCCTCTTGTTCCCTGCAGGAGAAACAGGACCAGTAAAAGAAATAGTCACAGATATTCCTTCTGCCCTCCAACGCCGAAGCTGTGCCAAAGCACGGATGCTGCCTTCAAACTGACTCAAATTCCAGCCCAGACCGCTCAACTTCCAGACAACTCCTTCCCCAACACGCCCACCAACACCAACCTCCCCAAACACCCCCACAGAAGCCCTCAACACCCCGCCAGGACCCCCAGCTGTGCCCGTCCCTCTGCAGAGCTTTCCCAGCCTCCAGCAGAGCCCCTGGTTCCCTGCACGTGCCGTGGGATGGCACTCAGGAGGATCTGCTCCAAGGCCTTCCCTGGCAGCAAAGCCAGGCTGCCAGGCCTGTGGTTCCTGGATCATCCTTCCCAGCGAGCCTTCCTGGGCACGGCTGCTCCATTGGCACATCTGCGCTCAGCTCGGACTGCTCCACTCAGCCAGGGCTGCTGGGAAAGGATCCAGAGCAGCCTGGCCAGCTCTTTCTCCAGCTCCCTCTTCACTCCTGGGGGAGGTAGAACATCCCACAGGAAAGCAACTGGTGCCACAAGGAGTGGGTGGACTCAGGCAGCTCTGGGGAGGCCCCTCAGCACTGCTGTATCCTGAGGGAACGCTGCTGGCCATCCCCTGTGTGTATCTGCAAAAGCTTCAAATCAGCTGCCTCAGCTTCCAGGGCCTCTCTTGGCCAGCATCCTGACGTGGGTGCAGGGCTGCTGCCAGGCACTGCTGGGACCCAGCGGGACAGGACTGGCTGTCTCGTGTCCACGGAGCAGCCCTGACACAGCCAGGGCCATCCCGAAAGCAGACAAACGCTCCCGGCTCAGCAGAGAGGAGCAAGGAGCACTGTGCTGCGCTCAGCGTATCTCAGCTGGGCTCACTCCACCACACGCCCCCATTTTAAGGCTGGCTGATGCCCAGCTGCCAGAAATACCCGCCTTGTTCTCTCCAAGATGCACAGGGAGAGCCAATGAGCAGGACACCTTGGGAGGCCTTTGCTGAGGCCAGGGACACACCAAGATCTGCCAAGGCTCTCCACGCTGCCTGGCCCACACAGCCCAGCTCTGTGCTGGCCCTGGGACACAGCAGCTGCCACCAAGCAGCAGGCAAATGCATATTGCCAGGAGTTGAAACACAGCAGACAGGAAAGCTGTGAAAAGTGTGGGTGTAAAGGCCTTTTAATTCACAGCTCTCACAGAGAGCTTTGGGGCTCATGGCTGGACACAGATGCTCCTGCTCCCCCTCTGTCCAACGGGGGTAACACATCCTGCTGCAGGTGCTTGGGTTGGTTTCCAGAGGTCCAGGCAGATGCCAAACCTGCTCTTCACTGCCTTCTCCCTGCCCCTCTGCCAAGTGCAACAGGCCTCAAGGACTGAAAGGAGCACAGAGAGCCAAAGGGGGACACTCACACCTGCCTCACTGGGAGCTCCCTGGGCAGCACTTCCCTTGAGAAGCAAGCCCCTTTCCTCCAAAGGTGTTTCCCCAAATGTGTGACTTTCCTGGAGAGCACCAACACACCCTTAAGAAACGCTGGCAAGGCTGAATGACTTCAGGTCCTTTCAGGACAGGCACTCCAGCTCTAGCTCCTATTGCCCCAAGTGAGTTTCCAGGTGCAGGGTCAGAGGTGCAGCCCCAGGCCCTCCAGAAACACAAGCTGCCCGCTGCCTCTTCACCTGCCTCAACTCCTGCCTGCGCTCACGGCACCAAAACCAGGCTGTTCCTGGCCAGGGAGCAGAGCCCTGTTCCTGCAGGATGCTCTTGCCAGCACCTTCCAGGACTCTCTGCTGTGCACACACCACTTTTCATGCCCGCTCCCAACAGGCTTTGGAACGCAGAGCCCAACCTGGCTGGCTCTGCCACCAGCACAGCCCAAACACAGGCGGAGGAAGAAGCAGCGGGGGCTGTTTTCTGGCCATGCCCGAGCGAGACTGGAAGGATGCCCTCCCTCTGCTGTCCCTTGGTTGGCTTTCTGGCTGGCTCTGAGCCTGGGGCTGCCGTTCCTCACTTGTGGGGAGCAGAAGCACAGCCGGCATCCCGGCACTGCCTGGCAGCGCTGCGGGCACCGGCACGGCCGTGTGTCCGAGTCTCGGGCACCGTGCTGCTGCTTCATTTGCCCTCAGGCACAGCCAGAGCTCCCTGCTAAGCCCAGATGCTCTCTGCTGCTGCCCTCTTCCTCGTCCTGTGCAGGGATGGAGCGCTGCTGTGCTTTCAGGAAGCTATTCTTGAAAGCTTCCAGCATTCCAAGCTCCTTTGCCCTCCGTGGATGCTTGCCATGGAATCCCTCTCAGCTGGCTTCAGAGCATACTCCGGTTGGCTCTTCCAAAATTCAGGGGCTCCAGGGTGCTCAGCAAGATGTGGAACTGCACAGTGCTGTGGAGCTGCACCTTCAGCACAGGGACCTTTCCAGCCTGACCTGCCCCCGTTCCTCTGGGTCTGTGCACAAAACACGGCGTGGCAGAGAACGGCAGCAGGGGCCTGTGTGTCCCAGGGCCCCGGATTTGCTTCAGCTCCACAGGGATGCACGCAAAGTGAAGATCCCAAACTTTTATTAATATAAGGCGAAGCAAAGGGATGAGCTGGGAGGGAAAAAAGGGGACGGGCAGCGTCTGAGGGCTGGAGGGAGGCAGCTGTCTACAGGGAGGGAGAGGGGAGGGAGAAGAAGGTGATGGACAGGCTGAGGGCTGGTGGGACAGAGCCACAGACAGAGAGGTATAGTGGAGAGAAAAACTGGGGATGGGCACTGTGTGAGGGCTGGAGGGAGGGAGCCACCTACAGGGAGGGAGCATGGAGGGAAAAAATGGGGATGGGCAGTGTATGAGGGCTGGAGGGAGGGAGCCACCTACAGGGAGGGAGAGTGGAGGGAAAAAATGGGGATGGACAGTGTCTGAGGGCTGGTGGGGCAGAGCTATCAACAGGCAGGGAGAGGGCTGAAGCCACGAGAACTGTGCCCAGCAGCAGCTGTGCCAGGACTTCCAGCAGCGCTGGGAGGCGATGTCCCCTTGGGTGTCTCCTGGTGCTCTTCTTGGGACACCGGTTGAGTGGATCCAGAAGATATCCCTAATTCTTGAGCTCTTGGGGGAAAGTCGGCTTGATTTTCCAGGTCACAGCAGGATGGGCTGGCACGTTGCCTCCGGGCTTGAAGGGCTGAAAGAGAGAGGAGCAGAGCCGTGGCAACAGCCCTGGTCTGCGGGAATCCTACAAGACCTTCGGAAAGGGACCATCCCACCAAGAAGGGAGTAGGAGACATTGGAATCAGCTGGGAGGTACTGGCCATGACTCCCCCAGGTGTCCCTGAAATCTCTGTGTGCTCTGCCCACATCGCTCCTCGTCCGCACAGGGAGCAGAGCCCTCCAAAGCCGGGGCAGGGCCTGCAGCTCCTTCCCGCTGTCAGCCCGCTGCCCTCTCTCACCCTGACAGATGTGCCGGAGCTCTTGCTGCTGCCTCCTCAGGCACCGCCCGGCCATGCCTGTGAACACAGAGCCTGTCAGGGCGCCAGCGGCACAGCTCCCTGCCGGCGGCGCTGCCGGCGCTGTGGCCACACGGGCTGCTGGTCCGGCAGGGCTCAGCCCGGCCCTTGCCGCACGCTGCCGCCCCAGGGCACGGCTGCCAGAGGGCGGCAGCAGCAATGCCCAGGCCGGGCGGGGCTCCACGGCGCCGGGCCCGGCTGGCGCTGCCGGGGCAGCAGGCGGGGCTGGGGCCGAGCTGCGGCGGGCCGGGCCGGGGAGGGAGCCCGGGCTCGTGGCTCACCCATGATCCTGACGGCCGCCTCTCGCAGGGGCTCCTGTGGGCTCCGCAGGTAGCGCAGGGCCCGGCGCAGGTGCTCGGCCGCTCTGCTCCTGTCCTCTGCCAGCTGCAGAGAGCGGCAGGAGGGAAGGGTTGGCGCGGGCTCAGCCCCTGGGCCGGGCGCTGCCTGCACTCAGCCCCGGCCTCCCCTGGCCGCACAGGCCTGAGGCGCGGCCAGCAGCCGCTGGCCAAGGGCTCCCGAGGGCAGGGGGCAGAGGGCCGGCTGCTGCCCGGGGAGCCACGGTGCCGCCCCGCAGCCCCGCCGGGCCGGGGCTCCATGGGCACCCGGCTGGGGCCCACGGGAGTCTGGAGCAGAGCCCCCGCGGCCTCTGGCTGCAGCAGCGGGCAGGGGCACAGCTGCCAGGCCCGCACACTGAGCGCCGCCCTCAGGGGCCTTCTCCGGGCTGAGCCTGGGGCTTCCAGGCCCTCCTTACCAGGCACTCATCGACCTTCAACGGTGGCTGCTCCTTCAACAGCTGTACGAGCTTCCTCCTCTTCAGGAACTCGGCCACACGAACCAGTGTTTCCCGAGAGGCCTGGAGAGCAGCACAGACCCAGAGATGGCCCCAGAGCCAAGGGCACTGGACCCACATCCCTGTGCCAAGGCCTGGAGGAGGTGACAGCCCGCAAGGCATCAGGGCAGGAGGCAGCCAAGCCCCCTGCCAGAGATCCACCAGCATCACAGAAAACCTCACCTTTGCCACGTCATGGTTCTTATCGTGACAGTAAATTATAAGTGCATAGAGGCTCTTGCTCACAGTTGTCTTCAGGGGCTTTTTTCCCTCATCCACTACCAATTCCACCACCTTGCTGAAGAGTTGAATGGAGAGCAGCTGCATGTGGCTGTTGTCCTAGAGGAAACAAAAAGACTTGCATCAACTATTCCAGTCCCAGCTGGGCAAAGGCCTGCAAATCCAGAAGGCACAAAGTTTCTGGGAAGCACGCGATGCCTGTGGCTCAGGATGCAGAAGCTTACATGGTCAAAGAGCAGCAGGAGTGCCTCAGCCAGCTTTGGGGCAGTGGTGCTGGATACTAGGATGTCTTTGTGCTGCAGCACATTGGTGAAGACAGAGAGGGACATGCTGACCACCTCTCCATCTGCATCATCCAGAAGATCCACAAGCCGTTGAGACAAGATGCAAATTCTCCTGGCCTGTGTGGAACACAAGGCAGTGCTGGGAAGCCACGGACGGCTGCACCGCCACCACCGCCCTGGCGCTGCAAGGCCACCCTGCTGCTGCAGGGCCCACAGGCCAAAGGCCTGAGCCAAAGCACTGGGGCAGGTGAGGCAGGAGAGCTGGGAGCAGCTGCCTCAGCTCCTGAAGCCCTGCCAGCCCAAGGGGCAGCTTTCCACAGCGCAGCTTCAGCCGCTGCCCCCTACTCACCATCAAGAGATCCTTGCTGACCACCACGAGGCCTCTGAGTGCCAGGCGACGCTGCTCACTGCACTTGCTGTGCAGGTACCTTGCCAAAACCTTCAGGACAGTGCCACCACATTTCGTCAAGTCCAGGCACTCGAGGACCTGAAAGGCACAGGGCAGTGACAGGGGAGCCGGCCGGCAGGAGCCCAGAAGCGCACAGGGCTGGGCCCAGGCAGCAGCACAGGGCACGGGCACCGGCCTGGCAGCTGTGGCTGTGAGAGGGCAGAGAGCTGGGAAGCAGCTCAGCCAGGCAGTGCTGGCCACCAGGCTCACCTCCACAAAGAATGCCAGGAAGGGCAGATCCCGGTATGGGTCCTGCCTGTTGAGCTGCCGGAGCAAGTGGAGTGCGATTCGAGAGCACAAAGGGACCATGTTACGGCGCATCTCCCTGGCAGGGGGAAAAAGGCACCAAGACCCTGAGGTGGGGACGGACCTCTCCCAGGACTGACTCACAGAGGTCTGGTCTTTCCCCAGCATCCCTGGAGGGCATGTGGGTGCTCTGGGAGGTGGCCCCTTCTGGGCACCCTCCTCTCCCAGCCTTTTCCAGTCTCCTTGGCCGTCCCTCAGTGACGAGGCTCTCTGGCCCATGACCACAGGCACTGAGTGGGGCACAGGGCACAAATGCCGGGGGCAATGGGGACAAGGGGGTCTCACCTGGCCAGCAGACCCATGGCATAGTGCTGGGTGTGAGAACACAGCAGCGTGTCCCAGCCACGCTTGCGCTCCATAGACATCACCTCATGGTCACAGCGCAGTCGGTAGAGCAGAGCCTTCATGGCCTGCACTGCAAACCTGTGTGCAGAGCAAAGCCCAGGTCACACTTGGAGCGCTGGCGCTGGCCACAAGGGCATGGGAAGGATAGGAGGACTGGGACCTGTTGGACTTGCTGGGAAGGCGGTGTTCCTCCTGGCATGCTCTCCAGAAATGACCAGCTTCCACTGGTGGCATCTGCTGTGTGGTGATGACAATATGGAAGAGCAGAGCCACAAACAGGCGGGAGGAATAAAGGATCATGGCCTCATGGCACTTGGGCACCTGGACAATCACCCAGAGCACCAGAGTTGCCTGCAAAAGAAGCAGCCCAAGACAGCACTCAGTGCCGAGGTGTCCATGGGGCAGGGCCCAAGGGCAGATGCAGGAGGAGCAGCGGGCCTGGTGCCCCCTGAGCCTGCCCCTAGCCCAGGGTTCAGCCCAGCGCCTGAGGCATGGAGAGGATGGAGAGCTGCTGGGGAGGTGACTGAGGGGCAAGCGGAGCCCAGTTCCAGAAACTCACAGCCAGGGCAAAAATGTCCCTGTCGTCCCCATCAGAGGTGCATGCGCTGTGCACAGGCCAATCCTCCATCACACAGAGCAGTGTTGCCAGCACTTTCTCCACGGCTGGTTGCACTGATCCTATAGTTCTCCACATCAGTGCAGCAGCTCTGTGGGATCAGAGCTCTGTGTCAGGGGCATCTCAGTGCCAGTACCACGCCCTGTGCAGCTGCGGGGGCCCAGGTGACAGAGCCCCGGTGCCCTGAGGGGCAGGGAGGGAGCATTGGCAGCAGGCTCGGGAAACAGAGGGGCCCCAGGGTCCTGGACCTCTCTGCCTGTCTGTCAGAGCCTATAGCACAGGCTGTGCAGGGCCGTGGGCCCCAAAGGCTGGTAAGCCCTGAGCTGCGCAGGCACGTGGGCCCCGTACCTGTCACACGTTGGGGCACAGTGCAGGAGGGTCAGCACCACGTCAGCAGGGTGTTCTTCAGCCAGCCTCACAATGTCAATTTGCAGCCTGGCATCCAGAGCGACATGGGACACCAGCCTCTGGTGAATGCTCCTTACAATGGCTGGAACCTGGGGGAGGCGTGGGGGAGATTTTGAGTGCTGTCCAAGGCAGCAACTTGCCCAGCTTCCCCCAAGAAGTGCTTCCCTTCCCGCCACACTGTGCTGGCCTCACAGGCTGAGGGGGCCCAGTGACCATGGCTTGAGGGGACACACGGACCTGGCAGGCTTCCAGGCCTGGCCCCAGGCTGCTTACCTGCTGCTGAGAAGGAACAGCATTGTCTTTGAAAAAATCCTTAGTGGGAGCAGGCATGGTGCCAGTATTTGTGATGCCCTGAATCATTCTGGTGTCGGTGTTTCTGATGGCCTTGCTCTCAGTCATCGCCATGTGAACCGCCTTCACCCTCTGATAATTCATTGCATCGTTTCCTGAGGGTGCTGTCCATTCGGGGCTGGCGAGAGGCTTTTCCTGGAACTTGGTCAGCCTGGAGTCACGCTCAGCTTGGACCTCAGCTGCTTTGGTTCCGGATTTTCTATGCCGAATGCGCAGAAACATCCGGATCATCTGCAGAACAAAGGACAGGGAAGGCAGGGATGTTGCATGGTGTGCTCCAAGCGTGGTGCTGGGCTGAGCAGGGACAGCAGGCCCAGCCCAGCTGGGGGGGGCTGCAGGTACCTTCAGGGTTTTGCAGAAGCGGCCAGGGCCGGGTTCCTGCTCTCGTGTCTTGTTCAGGGCTGCATCTGGCAAAGAGCGAGGGCAGCCAGAGCTGAGGGGCTGCGGGAGAGGCCGGAGAACACAGCCCAGCCCTGCTCCCCCTAGGCTGGGAGAGCCCCGGGATGGCCCAGGGGATGGAGCACGGCCCCTGCGGCGTGTCTGCCCAGCCCCTGTTCCATCCTGTCTGTGGGTATGTCCCCAGGGCATGGGATGGGATGGGACGGGATGGGATGGGGCCAAGCTGGCTGCAGCCATCAGCCCTGTGGCCCAGCTCTGTCGCTCACCATTCTTCAGTGGCTGTAACTGCTCCGGTTTTTCAGGCTGTTGTGCTGGGACATCTTCAGGCCTTCTCTTTTTTTTCGGTCTGAAGACTTTGAAGAGGCTAAGGAATCTACCCGCCATTCCAGAGTCTGGTCTCAAGGGCACCTTCTCGAGAGATGGCTCCGGAATGCTCCAAGTCCTCAAGGGCACCTGCAAAACACACCCCCCGGGAAGGCCAGGGGCCACCAAGGCCCGCAGTCTTGCCACGAGGTCACCTGTAGGAACAATGCCACGGAAAAGCTCCGGGAGGGACACGAACGAGCGCACTGTGCGGGGGCTCCTCACAGCACCGCTCTGTCCTGTCCTGTCCCGTCGCCTGCTCCGAGCACTGTGGCCTGCTCCTGTCACTGCCGGCTCCTATGTCACCAAACGTCACAAAGGACACCATGTTCCATTCCATGACACGGTGACCGTGCTGCACTGTGTCACAAAGGGCCCTTGGACACCGGGTTCCGTTCCATGGCACGGTGACCGTGCTGCACTGTGTCACAAAGGGCCCTTGCACGCACTGCCGCCTGCCCTGGGGCCGCCCCCAGCCCAGCCAAAGTGGCCCAGGCTGGAAGGAATGCCTGGCCCCAGGTGTCTAAGGCAGCCCCACAGGATTTTTAGGAAGAGCTCAGAGCATCAGCAAACGCTGCCCTGCTCTGTGGGCTCAGGGCATTTAAGAATCCTCACTTCAGGAAAGCTTTACTTCCCATTGCTCAGCTCAAGTAGTTCCAAAATTTGCAAACTTGTCAAATTAACAGCAATGGCCGGAGAATGGCCATTGGTTTTGAAGTTTGTTCCCATCTCAAAGCAGCAACACATATGCCTTAACATCATCCACTGGAAGTCACTTTACAAAACATAACACTACAGAGACCCAAAAAGAAGACCATTCTTTGGTTTGCAAATGGTTTTCGATGAAGGGATTACAATCTCCTAATTCTCTTAAGGAATAAAAGCTCTCAAGGAATGAGGACCACTCAGTGTTACAACAGTAACCCAAACAAATGAGGAGATGGCAAAAGGGCTGATCCTCCCCCAGTACAGATATCTAAGTGGCCAATAAAGTACAGCTCTCCCCTCTTGTTCCCTGCAGGAGAAACAGGACCAGTAAAAGAAATAGTCACAGATATTCCTTCTGCCCTCCAACGCCGAAGCTGTGCCAAAGCACGGATGCTGCCTTCAAACTGACTCAAATTCCAGCCCAGACCGCTCAACTTCCAGACAACTCCTTCCCCAACACGCCCACCAACACCAACCTCCCCAAACACCCCCACAGAAGCCCTCAACACCCCGCCAGGACCCCCAGCTGTGCCCGTCCCTCTGCAGAGCTTTCCCATCCTCCAGCAGAGCCCCTGGTTCCCTGCACGTGCCGTGGGATGGCACTCAGGAGGATCTGCTCCAAGGCCTTCCCTGGCAGCAAAGCCAGGCTGCCAGGCCTGTGGTTCCTGGATCATCCTTCCCAGCGAGCCTTCCTGGGCACGGCTGCTCCATTGGCACATCTGCGCTCAGCTCGGACTGCTCCACTCAGCCAGGGCTGCTGGGAAAGGATCCAGAGCAGCCTGGCCAGCTCTTTCTCCAGCTCCCTCTTCACTCCTGGGGGAGGTAGAACATCCCACAGGAAAGCAACTGGTGCCACAAGGAGTGGGTGGACTCAGGCAGCTCTGGGGAGGCCCCTCAGCACTGCTGTATCCTGAGGGAACGCTGCTGGCCATCCCCTGTGTGTATCTGCAAAAGCTTCAAATCAGCTGCCTCAGCTTCCAGGGCCTCTCTTGGCCAGCATCCTGACGTGGGTGCAGGGCTGCTGCCAGGCACTGCTGGGACCCAGCGGGACAGGACCGGCTGTCTCGTGTCCACGGAGCAGCCCTGACACAGCCAGGGCCATCCCGAAAGCAGACAAACGCTCCCGGCTCAGCAGAGAGGAGCAAGGAGCACTGTGCTGCGCTCAGCGTATCTCAGCTGGGCTCACTCCACCACACGCCCCCATTTTAAGGCTGGCTGATGCCCAGCTGCCAGAAATACCCGCCTTGTTCTCTCCAAGATGCACAGGGAGAGCCAATGAGCAGGACACCTTGGGAGGCCTTTGCTGAGGCCAGGGACACACCAAGATCTGCCAAGGCTCTCCACGCTGCCTGGCCCACACAGCCCAGCTCTGTGCTGGCCCTGGGACACAGCAGCTGCCACCAAGCAGCAGGCAAATGCATATTGCCAGGAGTTGAAACACAGCAGACAGGAAAGCTGTGAAAAGTGTGGGTGTAAAGGCCTTTTAATTCACAGCTCTCACAGAGAGCTTTGGGGCTCATGGCTGGACACAGATGCTCCTGCTCCCCCTCTGTCCAACGGGGGTAACACATCCTGCTGCAGGTGCTTGGGTTGGTTTCCAGAGGTCCAGGCAGATGCCAAACCTGCTCTTCACTGCCTTCTCCCTGCCCCTCTGCCAAGTGCAACAGGCCTCAAGGACTGAAAGGAGCACAGAGAGCCAAAGGGGGACACTCACACCTGCCTCACTGGGAGCTCCCTGGGCAGCACTTCCCTTGAGAAGCAAGCCCCTTTCCTCCAAAGGTGTTTCCCCAAATGTGTGACTTTCCTGGAGAGCACCAACACACCCTTAAGAAACGCTGGCAAGGCTGAATGACTTCAGGTCCTTTCAGGACAGGCACTCCAGCTCTAGCTCCTATTGCCCCAAGTGAGTTTCCAGGTGCAGGGTCAGAGGTGCAGCCCCAGGCCCTCCAGAAACACAAGCTGCCCGCTGCCTCTTCACCTGCCTCAACTCCTGCCTGCGCTCACGGCACCAAAACCAGGCTGTTCCTGGCCAGGGAGCAGAGCCCTGTTCCTGCAGGATGCTCTTGCCAGCACCTTCCAGGACTCTCTGCTGTGCACACACCACTTTTCATGCCCGCTCCCAACAGGCTTTGGAACGCAGAGCCCAACCTGGCTGGCTCTGCCACCAGCACAGCCCAAACACAGGCGGAGGAAGAAGCAGCGGGGGCTGTTTTCTGGCCATGCCCGAGCGAGACTGGAAGGATGCCCTCCCTCTGCTGTCCCTTGGTTGGCTTTCTGGCTGGCTCTGAGCCTGGGGCTGCCGTTCCTCACTTGTGGGGAGCAGAAGCACAGCCGGCATCCCGGCACTGCCTGGCAGCGCTGCGGGCACCGGCACGGCCGTGTGTCCGAGTCTCGGGCACCGTGCTGCTGCTTCATTTGCCCTCAGGCACAGCCAGAGCTCCCTGCTAAGCCCAGATGCTCTCTGCTGCTGCCCTCTTCCTCGTCCTGTGCAGGGATGGAGCGCTGCTGTGCTTTCAGGAAGCTATTCTTGAAAGCTTCCAGCATTCCAAGCTCCTTTGCCCTCCGTGGATGCTTGCCATGGAATCCCTCTCAGCTGGCTTCAGAGCATACTCCGGTTGGCTCTTCCAAAATTCAGGGGCTCCAGGGTGCTCAGCAAGATGTGGAACTGCACAGTGCTGTGGAGCTGCACCTTCAGCACAGGGACCTTTCCAGCCTGACCTGCCCCCGTTCCTCTGGGTCTGTGCACAAAACACGGCGTGGCAGAGAACGGCAGCAGGGGCCTGTGTGTCCCAGGGCCCCGGATTTGCTTCAGCTCCACAGGGATGCAGGCAAAGTGAAGATCCCAAACTTTTATTAATATAAGGCGAAGCAAAGGGATGAGCTGGGAGGGAAAAAAGGGGACGGGCAGCGTCTGAGGGCTGGAGGGAGGCAGCTGTCTACAGGGAGGGAGAGGGGAGGGAGAAGAAGGTGATGGACAGGCTGAGGGCTGGTGGGACAGAGCCACAGACAGAGAGGTATAGTGGAGAGAAAAACTGGGGATGGGCACTGTGTGAGGGCTGGAGGGAGGGAGCTACCTACAGGGAGGGAGAGTGGAGGGAAAAAATGGGGATGGACAGTGTCTGAGGGCTGGTGGGGCAGAGCTATCAACAGGCAGGGAGAGGGCTGAAGCCACGAGAACTGTGCCCAGCAGCAGCTGTGCCAGGACTTCCAGCAGCGCTGGGAGGCGATGTCCCCTTGGGTGTCTCCTGGTGCTCTTCTTGGGACACCGGTTGAGTGGATCCAGAAGATATCCCTAATTCTTGAGCTCTTGGGGGAAAGTCGGCTTGATTTTCCAGGTCACAGCAGGATGGGCTGGCACGTTGCCTCCGGGCTTGAAGGGCTGAAAGAGAGAGGAGCAGAGCCGTGGCAACAGCCCTGGTCTGCGGGAATCCTACAAGACCTTCGGAAAGGGACCATCCCACCAAGAAGGGAGTAGGAGACATTGGAATCAGCTGGGAGGTACTGGCCATGACTCCCCCAGGTGTCCCTGAAATCTCTGTGTGCTCTGCCCACATCGCTCCTCGTCCGCACAGGGAGCAGAGCCCTCCAAAGCCGGGGCAGGGCCTGCAGCTCCTTCCCGCTGTCAGCCCGCTGCCCTCTCTCACCCTGACAGATGTGCCGGAGCTCTTGCTGCTGCCTCCTCAGGCACCGCCCGGCCATGCCTGTGAACACAGAGCCTGTCAGGGCGCCAGCGGCACAGCTCCCTGCCGGCGGCGCTGCCGGCGCTGTGGCCACACGGGCTGCTGGTCCGGCAGGGCTCAGCCCGGCCCTTGCCGCACGCTGCCGCCCCAGGGCACGGCTGCCAGAGGGCGGCAGCAGCAATGCCCAGGCCGGGCGGGGCTCCACGGCGCCGGGCCCGGCTGGCGCTGCCGGGGCAGCAGGCGGGGCTGGGGCCGAGCTGCGGCGGGCCGGGCCGGGGAGGGAGCCCGGGCTCGTGGCTCACCCATGATCCTGACGGCCGCCTCTCGCAGGGGCTCCTGTGGGCTCCGCAGGTAGCGCAGGGCCCGGCGCAGGTGCTCGGCCGCTCTGCTCCTGTCCTCTGCCAGCTGCAGAGAGCGGCAGGAGGGAAGGGTTGGCGCGGGCTCAGCCCCTGGGCCGGGCGCTGCCTGCACTCAGCCCCGGCCTCCCCTGGCCGCACAGGCCTGAGGCGCGGCCAGCAGCCGCTGGCCAAGGGCTCCCGAGGGCAGGGGGCAGAGGGCCGGCTGCTGCCCGGGGAGCCACGGTGCCGCCCCGCAGCCCCGCCGGGCCGGGGCTCCATGGGCACCCGGCTGGGGCCCACGGGAGTCTGGAGCAGAGCCCCCGCGGCCTCTGGCTGCAGCAGCGGGCAGGGGCACAGCTGCCAGGCCCGCACACTGAGCGCCGCCCTCAGGGGCCTTCTCCGGGCTGAGCCTGGGGCTTCCAGGCCCTCCTTACCAGGCACTCATCGACCTTCAACGGTGGCTGCTCCTTCAACAGCTGTACGAGCTTCCTCCTCTTCAGGAACTCGGCCACACGAACCAGTGTTTCCCGAGAGGCCTGGAGAGCAGCACAGACCCAGAGATGGCCCCAGAGCCAAGGGCACTGGACCCACATCCCTGTGCCAAGGCCTGGAGGAGGTGACAGCCCGCAAGGCATCAGGACAGGAGGCAGCCAAGCCCCCTGCCAGAGATCCACCAGCATCACAGAAAACCTCACCTTTGCCACGTCATGGTTCTTATCGTGACAGTAAATTATAAGTGCATAGAGGCTCTTGCTCACAGTTGTCTTCAGGGGCTTTTTTCCCTCATCCACTACCAATTCCACCACCTTGCTGAAGAGTTGAATGGAGAGCAGCTGCATGTGGCTGTTGTCCTAGAGGAAACAAAAAGACTTGCATCAACTATTCCAGTCCCAGCTGGGCAAAGGCCTGCAAATCCAGAAGGCACAAAGTTTCTGGGAAGCACGCGATGCCTGTGGCTCAGGATGCAGAAGCTTACATGGTCAAAGAGCAGCAGGAGTGCCTCAGCCAGCTTTGGGGCAGTGGTGCTGGATACTAGGATGTCTTTGTGCTGCAGCACATTGGTGAAGACAGAGAGGGACATGCTGACCACCTCTCCATCTGCATCATCCAGAAGATCCACAAGCCGTTGAGACAAGATGCAAATTCTCCTGGCCTGTGTGGAACACAAGGCAGTGCTGGGAAGCCACGGACGGCTGCACCGCCACCACCGCCCTGGCGCTGCAAGGCCACCCTGCTGCTGCAGGGCCCACAGGCCAAAGGCCTGAGCCAAAGCACTGGGGCAGGTGAGGCAGGAGAGCTGGGAGCAGCTGCCTCAGCTCCTGAAGCCCTGCCAGCCCAAGGGGCAGCTTTCCACAGCGCAGCTTCAGCCGCTGCCCCCTACTCACCATCAAGAGATCCTTGCTGACCACCACGAGGCCTCTGAGTGCCAGGCGACGCTGCTCACTGCACTTGCTGTGCAGGTACCTTGCCAAAACCTTCAGGACAGTGCCACCACATTTCGTCAAGTCCAGGCACTCGAGGACCTGAAAGGCACAGGGCAGTGACAGGGGAGCCGGCCGGCAGGAGCCCAGAAGCGCACAGGGCTGGGCCCAGGCAGCAGCACAGGGCACGGGCACCGGCCTGGCAGCTGTGGCTGTGAGAGGGCAGAGAGCTGGGAAGCAGCTCAGCCAGGCAGTGCTGGCCACCAGGCTCACCTCCACAAAGAATGCCAGGAAGGGCAGATCCCGGTATGGGTCCTGCCTGTTGAGCTGCCGGAGCAAGTGGAGTGCGATTCGAGAGCACAAAGGGACCATGTTACGGCGCATCTCCCTGGCAGGGGGAAAAAGGCACCAAGACCCTGAGGTGGGGACGGACCTCTCCCAGGACTGACTCACAGAGGTCTGGTCTTTCCCCAGCATCCCTGGAGGGCATGTGGGTGCTCTGGGAGGTGGCCCCTTCTGGGCACCCTCCTCTCCCAGCCTTTTCCAGTCTCCTTGGCCGTCCCTCAGTGACGAGGCTCTCTGGCCCATGACCACAGGCACTGAGTGGGGCACAGGGCACAAATGCCGGGGGCAATGGGGACAAGGGGGTCTCACCTGGCCAGCAGACCCATGGCATAGTGCTGGGTGTGAGAACACAGCAGCGTGTCCCAGCCACGCTTGCGCTCCATAGACATCACCTCATGGTCACAGCGCAGTCGGTAGAGCAGAGCCTTCATGGCCTGCACTGCAAACCTGTGTGCAGAGCAAAGCCCAGGTCACACTTGGAGCGCTGGCGCTGGCCACAAGGGCATGGGAAGGATAGGAGGACTGGGACCTGTTGGACTTGCTGGGAAGGCGGTGTTCCTCCTGGCATGCTCTCCAGAAATGACCAGCTTCCACTGGTGGCATCTGCTGTGTGGTGATGACAATATGGAAGAGCAGAGCCACAAACAGGCGGGAGGAATAAAGGATCATGGCCTCATGGCACTTGGGCACCTGGACAATCACCCAGAGCACCAGAGTTGCCTGCAAAAGAAGCAGCCCAAGACAGCACTCAGTGCCGAGGTGTCCATGGGGCAGGGCCCAAGGGCAGATGCAGGAGGAGCAGCGGGCCTGGTGCCCCCTGAGCCTGCCCCTAGCCCAGGGTTCAGCCCAGCGCCTGAGGCATGGAGAGGATGGAGAGCTGCTGGGGAGGTGACTGAGGGGCAAGCGGAGCCCAGTTCCAGAAACTCACAGCCAGGGCAAAAATGTCCCTGTCGTCCCCATCAGAGGTGCATGCGCTGTGCACAGGCCAATCCTCCATCACACAGAGCAGTGTTGCCAGCACTTTCTCCACGGCTGGTTGCACTGATCCTATAGTTCTCCACATCAGTGCAGCAGCTCTGTGGGATCAGAGCTCTGTGTCAGGGGCATCTCAGTGCCAGTACCACGCCCTGTGCAGCTGCGGGGGCCCAGGTGACAGAGCCCCGGTGCCCTGAGGGGCAGGGAGGGAGCATTGGCAGCAGGCTCGGGAAACAGAGGGGCCCCAGGGTCCTGGACCTCTCTGCCTGTCTGTCAGAGCCTATAGCACAGGCTGTGCAGGGCCGTGGGCCCCAAAGGCTGGTGAGCCCTGAGCTGCGCAGGCACGTGGGCCCCGTACCTGTCACACGTTGGGGCACAGTGCAGGAGGGTCAGCACCACGTCAGCAGGGTGTTCTTCAGCCAGCCTCACAATGTCAATTTGCAGCCTGGCATCCAGAGCGACATGGGACACCAGCCTCTGGTGAATGCTCCTTACAATGGCTGGAACCTGGGGGAGGCGTGGGGGAGATTTTGAGTGCTGTCCAAGGCAGCAACTTGCCCAGCTTCCCCCAAGAAGTGCTTCCCTTCCCGCCACACTGTGCTGGCCTCACAGGCTGAGGGGGCCCAGTGACCATGGCTTGAGGGGACACACGGACCTGGCAGGCTTCCAGGCCTGGCCCCAGGCTGCTTACCTGCTGCTGAGAAGGAACAGCATTGTCTTTGAAAAAATCCTTAGTGGGAGCAGGCATGGTGCCAGTATTTGTGATGCCCTGAATCATTCTGGTGTCGGTGTTTCTGATGGCCTTGCTCTCAGTCATCGCCATGTGAACCGCCTTCACCCTCTGATAATTCATTGCATCGTTTCCTGAGGGTGCTGTCCATTCGGGGCTGGCGAGAGGCTTTTCCTGGAACTTGGTCAGCCTGGAGTCACGCTCAGCTTGGACCTCAGCTGCTTTGGTTCCGGATTTTCTATGCCGAATGCGCAGAAACATCCGGATCATCTGCAGAACAAAGGACAGGGAAGGCAGGGATGTTGCATGGTGTGCTCCAAGCGTGGTGCTGGGCTGAGCAGGGACAGCAGGCCCAGCCCAGCTGGGGGGGGCTGCAGGTACCTTCAGGGTTTTGCAGAAGCGGCCAGGGCCGGGTTCCTGCTCTCGTGTCTTGTTCAGGGCTGCATCTGGCAAAGAGCGAGGGCAGCCAGAGCTGAGGGGCTGCGGGAGAGGCCGGAGAACACAGCCCAGCCCTGCTCCCCCTAGGCTGGGAGAGCCCCGGGATGGCCCAGGGGATGGAGCACGGCCCCTGCGGCGTGTCTGCCCAGCCCCTGTTCCATCCTGTCTGTGGGTATGTCCCCAGGGCATGGGATGGGATGGGACGGGATGGGATGGGGCCAAGCTGGCTGCAGCCATCAGCCCTGTGGCCCAGCTCTGTCGCTCACCATTCTTCAGTGGCTGTAACTGCTCCGGTTTTTCAGGCTGTTGTGCTGGGACATCTTCAGGCCTTCTCTTTTTTTTCGGTCTGAAGACTTTGAAGAGGCTAAGGAATCTACCCGCCATTCCAGAGTCTGGTCTCAAGGGCACCTTCTCGAGAGATGGCTCCGGAATGCTCCAAGTCCTCAAGGGCACCTGCAAAACACACCCCCCGGGAAGGCCAGGGGCCACCAAGGCCCGCAGTCTTGCCACGAGGTCACCTGTAGGAACAATGCCACGGAAAAGCTCCGGGAGGGACACGAACGAGCGCACTGTGCGGGGGCTCCTCACAGCACCGCTCTGTCCTGTCCTGTCCCGTCGCCTGCTCCGAGCACTGTGGCCTGCTCCTGTCACTGCCGGCTCCTATGTCACCAAACGTCACAAAGGACACCATGTTCCATTCCATGACACGGTGACCGTGCTGCACTGTGTCACAAAGGGCCCTTGGACACCGGGTTCCGTTCCATGGCACGGTGACCGTGCTGCACTGTGTCACAAAGGGCCCTTGCACGCACTGCCGCCTGCCCTGGGGCCGCCCCCAGCCCAGCCAAAGTGGCCCAGGCTGGAAGGAATGCCTGGCCCCAGGTGTCTAAGGCAGCCCCACAGGATTTTTAGGAAGAGCTCAGAGCATCAGCAAACGCTGCCCTGCTCTGTGGGCTCAGGGCATTTAAGAATCCTCACTTCAGGAAAGCTTTACTTCCCATTGCTCAGCTCAAGTAGTTCCAAAATTTGCAAACTTGTCAAATTAACAGCAATGGCCGGAGAATGGCCATTGGTTTTGAAGTTTGTTCCCATCTCAAAGCAGCAACACATATGCCTTAACATCATCCACTGGAAGTCACTTTACAAAACATAACACTACAGAGACCCAAAAAGAAGACCATTCTTTGGTTTGCAAATGGTTTTCGATGAAGGGATTACAATCTCCTAATTCTCTTAAGGAATAAAAGCTCTCAAGGAATGAGGACCACTCAGTGTTACAACAGTAACCCAAACAAATGAGGAGATGGCAAAAGGGCTGATCCTCCCCCAGTACAGATATCTAAGTGGCCAATAAAGTACAGCTCTCCCCTCTTGTTCCCTGCAGGAGAAACAGGACCAGTAAAAGAAATAGTCACAGATATTCCTTCTGCCCTCCAACGCCGAAGCTGTGCCAAAGCACGGATGCTGCCTTCAAACTGACTCAAATTCCAGCCCAGACCGCTCAACTTCCAGACAACTCCTTCCCCAACACGCCCACCAACACCAACCTCCCCAAACACCCCCACAGAAGCCCTCAACACCCCGCCAGGACCCCCAGCTGTGCCCGTCCCTCTGCAGAGCTTTCCCATCCTCCAGCAGAGCCCCTGGTTCCCTGCACGTGCCGTGGGATGGCACTCAGGAGGATCTGCTCCAAGGCCTTCCCTGGCAGCAAAGCCAGGCTGCCAGGCCTGTGGTTCCTGGATCATCCTTCCCAGCGAGCCTTCCTGGGCACGGCTGCTCCATTGGCACATCTGCGCTCAGCTCGGACTGCTCCACTCAGCCAGGGCTGCTGGGAAAGGATCCAGAGCAGCCTGGCCAGCTCTTTCTCCAGCTCCCTCTTCACTCCTGGGGGAGGTAGAACATCCCACAGGAAAGCAACTGGTGCCACAAGGAGTGGGTGGACTCAGGCAGCTCTGGGGAGGCCCCTCAGCACTGCTGTATCCTGAGGGAACGCTGCTGGCCATCCCCTGTGTGTATCTGCAAAAGCTTCAAATCAGCTGCCTCAGCTTCCAGGGCCTCTCTTGGCCAGCATCCTGACGTGGGTGCAGGGCTGCTGCCAGGCACTGCTGGGACCCAGCGGGACAGGACTGGCTGTCTCGTGTCCACGGAGCAGCCCTGACACAGCCAGGGCCATCCCGAAAGCAGACAAACGCTCCCGGCTCAGCAGAGAGGAGCAAGGAGCACTGTGCTGCGCTCAGCGTATCTCAGCTGGGCTCACTCCACCACACGCCCCCATTTTAAGGCTGGCTGATGCCCAGCTGCCAGAAATACCCGCCTTGTTCTCTCCAAGATGCACAGGGAGAGCCAATGAGCAGGACACCTTGGGAGGCCTTTGCTGAGGCCAGGGACACACCAAGATCTGCCAAGGCTCTCCACGCTGCCTGGCCCACACAGCCCAGCTCTGTGCTGGCCCTGGGACACAGCAGCTGCCACCAAGCAGCAGGCAAATGCATATTGCCAGGAGTTGAAACACAGCAGACAGGAAAGCTGTGAAAAGTGTGGGTGTAAAGGCCTTTTAATTCACAGCTCTCACAGAGAGCTTTGGGGCTCATGGCTGGACACAGATGCTCCTGCTCCCCCTCTGTCCAACGGGGGTAACACATCCTGCTGCAGGTGCTTGGGTTGGTTTCCAGAGGTCCAGGCAGATGCCAAACCTGCTCTTCACTGCCTTCTCCCTGCCCCTCTGCCAAGTGCAACAGGCCTCAAGGACTGAAAGGAGCACAGAGAGCCAAAGGGGGACACTCACACCTGCCTCACTGGGAGCTCCCTGGGCAGCACTTCCCTTGAGAAGCAAGCCCCTTTCCTCCAAAGGTGTTTCCCCAAATGTGTGACTTTCCTGGAGAGCACCAACACACCCTTAAGAAACGCTGGCAAGGCTGAATGACTTCAGGTCCTTTCAGGACAGGCACTCCAGCTCTAGCTCCTATTGCCCCAAGTGAGTTTCCAGGTGCAGGGTCAGAGGTGCAGCCCCAGGCCCTCCAGAAACACAAGCTGCCCGCTGCCTCTTCACCTGCCTCAACTCCTGCCTGCGCTCACGGCACCAAAACCAGGCTGTTCCTGGCCAGGGAGCAGAGCCCTGTTCCTGCAGGATGCTCTTGCCAGCACCTTCCAGGACTCTCTGCTGTGCACACACCACTTTTCATGCCCGCTCCCAACAGGCTTTGGAACGCAGAGCCCAACCTGGCTGGCTCTGCCACCAGCACAGCCCAAACACAGGCGGAGGAAGAAGCAGCGGGGGCTGTTTTCTGGCCATGCCCGAGCGAGACTGGAAGGATGCCCTCCCTCTGCTGTCCCTTGGTTGGCTTTCTGGCTGGCTCTGAGCCTGGGGCTGCCGTTCCTCACTTGTGGGGAGCAGAAGCACAGCCGGCATCCCGGCACTGCCTGGCAGCGCTGCGGGCACCGGCACGGCCGCGTGTCCGAGTCTCGGGCACCGTGCTGCTGCTTCATTTGCCCTCAGGCACAGCCAGAGCTCCCTGCTAAGCCCAGATGCTCTCTGCTGCTGCCCTCTTCCTCATCCTGTGCAGGGATGGAGCGCTGCTGTGCTTTCAGGAAGCTATTCTTGAAAGCTTCCAGCATTCCAAGCTCCTTTGCCCTCCGTGGATGCTTGCCATGGAATCCCTCTCAGCTGGCTTCAGAGCATACTCCGGTTGGCTCTTCCAAAATTCAGGGGCTCCAGGGTGCTCAGCAAGATGTGGAACTGCACAGTGCTGTGGAGCTGCACCTTCAGCACAGGGACCTTTCCAGCCTGACCTGCCCCCGTTCCTCTGGGTCTGTGCACAAAACACGGCGTGGCAGAGAACGGCAGCAGGGGCCTGTGTGTCCCAGGGCCCCGGATTTGCTTCAGCTCCACAGGGATGCACGCAAAGTGAAGATCCCAAACTTTTATTAATATAAGGCGAAGCAAAGGGATGAGCTGGGAGGGAAAAAAGGGGACGGGCAGCGTCTGAGGGCTGGAGGGAGGCAGCTGTCTACAGGGAGGGAGAGGGGAGGGAGAAGAAGGTGATGGACAGGCTGAGGGCTGGTGGGACAGAGCCACAGACAGAGAGGTATAGTGGAGAGAAAAACTGGGGATGGGCACTGTGTGAGGGCTGGAGGGAGGGAGCCACCTACAGGGAGGGAGAGTGGAGGGAAAAAATGGGGATGGACAGTGTCTGAGGGCTGGTGGGGCAGAGCTATCAACAGGCAGGGAGAGGGCTGAAGCCACGAGAACTGTGCCCAGCAGCAGCTGTGCCAGGACTTCCAGCAGCGCTGGGAGGCGATGTCCCCTTGGGTGTCTCCTGGTGCTCTTCTTGGGACACCGGTTGAGTGGATCCAGAAGATATCCCTAATTCTTGAGCTCTTGGGGGAAAGTCGGCTTGATTTTCCAGGTCACAGCAGGATGGGCTGGCACGTTGCCTCCGGGCTTGAAGGGCTGAAAGAGAGAGGAGCAGAGCCGTGGCAACAGCCCTGGTCTGCGGGAATCCTACAAGACCTTCGGAAAGGGACCATCCCACCAAGAAGGGAGTAGGAGACATTGGAATCAGCTGGGAGGTACTGGCCATGACTCCCCCAGGTGTCCCTGAAATCTCTGTGTGCTCTGCCCACATCGCTCCTCGTCCGCACAGGGAGCAGAGCCCTCCAAAGCCGGGGCAGGGCCTGCAGCTCCTTCCCGCTGTCAGCCCGCTGCCCTCTCTCACCCTGACAGATGTGCCGGAGCTCTTGCTGCTGCCTCCTCAGGCACCGCCCGGCCATGCCTGTGAACACAGAGCCTGTCAGGGCGCCAGCGGCACAGCTCCCTGCCGGCGGCGCTGCCGGCGCTGTGGCCACACGGGCTGCTGGTCCGGCAGGGCTCAGCCCGGCCCTTGCCGCACGCTGCCGCCCCAGGGCACGGCTGCCAGAGGGCGGCAGCAGCAATGCCCAGGCCGGGCGGGGCTCCACGGCGCCGGGCCCGGCTGGCGCTGCCGGGGCAGCAGGCGGGGCTGGGGCCAAGCTGCGGCGGGCCGGGCCGGGGAGGGAGCCCGGGCTCGTGGCTCACCCATGATCCTGACGGCCGCCTCTCGCAGGGGCTCCTGTGGGCTCCGCAGGTAGCGCAGGGCCCGGCGCAGGTGCTCGGCCGCTCTGCTCCTGTCCTCTGCCAGCTGCAGAGAGCGGCAGGAGGGAAGGGTTGGCGCGGGCTCAGCCCCTGGGCCGGGCGCTGCCTGCACTCAGCCCCGGCCTCCCCTGGCCGCACAGGCCTGAGGCGCGGCCAGCAGCCGCTGGCCAAGGGCTCCCGAGGGCAGGGGGCAGAGGGCCGGCTGCTGCCCGGGGAGCCACGGTGCCGCCCCGCAGCCCCGCCGGGCCGGGGCTCCATGGGCACCCGGCTGGGGCCCACGGGAGTCTGGAGCAGAGCCCCCGCGGCCTCTGGCTGCAGCAGCGGGCAGGGGCACAGCTGCCAGGCCCGCACACTGAGCGCCGCCCTCAGGGGCCTTCTCCGGGCTGAGCCTGGGGCTTCCAGGCCCTCCTTACCAGGCACTCATCGACCTTCAACGGTGGCTGCTCCTTCAACAGCTGTACGAGCTTCCTCCTCTTCAGGAACTCGGCCACACGAACCAGTGTTTCCCGAGAGGCCTGGAGAGCAGCACAGACCCAGAGATGGCCCCAGAGCCAAGGGCACTGGACCCACATCCCTGTGCCAAGGCCTGGAGGAGGTGACAGCCCGCAAGGCATCAGGGCAGGAGGCAGCCAAGCCCCCTGCCAGAGATCCACCAGCATCACAGAAAACCTCACCTTTGCCACGTCATGGTTCTTATCGTGACAGTAAATTATAAGTGCATAGAGGCTCTTGCTCACAGTTGTCTTCAGGGGCTTTTTTCCCTCATCCACTACCAATTCCACCACCTTGCTGAAGAGTTGAATGGAGAGCAGCTGCATGTGGCTGTTGTCCTAGAGGAAACAAAAAGACTTGCATCAACTATTCCAGTCCCAGCTGGGCAAAGGCCTGCAAATCCAGAAGGCACAAAGTTTCTGGGAAGCACGCGATGCCTGTGGCTCAGGATGCAGAAGCTTACATGGTCAAAGAGCAGCAGGAGTGCCTCAGCCAGCTTTGGGGCAGTGGTGCTGGATACTAGGATGTCTTTGTGCTGCAGCACATTGGTGAAGACAGAGAGGGACATGCTGACCACCTCTCCATCTGCATCATCCAGAAGATCCACAAGCCGTTGAGACAAGATGCAAATTCTCCTGGCCTGTGTGGAACACAAGGCAGTGCTGGGAAGCCACGGACGGCTGCACCGCCACCACCGCCCTGGCACTGCAAGGCCACCCTGCTGCTGCAGGGCCCACAGGCCAAAGGCCTGAGCCAAAGCACTGGGGCAGGTGAGGCAGGAGAGCTGGGAGCAGCTGCCTCAGCTCCTGAAGCCCTGCCAGCCCAAGGGGCAGCTTTCCACAGCGCAGCTTCAGCCGCTGCCCCCTACTCACCATCAAGAGATCCTTGCTGACCACCACGAGGCCTCTGAGTGCCAGGCGACGCTGCTCACTGCACTTGCTGTGCAGGTACCTTGCCAAAACCTTCAGGACAGTGCCACCACATTTCGTCAAGTCCAGGCACTCGAGGACCTGAAAGGCACAGGGCAGTGCCAGGGGAGCCGGCCGGCAGGAGCCCAGAAGCGCACAGGGCTGGGCCCAGGCAGCAGCACAGGGCACGGGCACCGGCCTGGCAGCTGTGGCTGTGAGAGGGCAGAGAGCTGGGAAGCAGCTCAGCCAGGCAGTGCTGGCCACCAGGCTCACCTCCACAAAGAATGCCAGGAAGGGCAGATCCCGGTATGGGTCCTGCCTGTTGAGCTGCCGGAGCAAGTGGAGTGCGATTCGAGAGCACAAAGGGACCATGTTACGGCGCATCTCCCTGGCAGGGGGAAAGAGGCACCAAGACCCTGAGGTGGGGACGGACCTCTCCCAGGACTGACTCACAGAGGTCTGGTCTTTCCCCAGCATCCCTGGAGGGCATGTGGGTGCTCTGGGAGGTGGCCCCTTCTGGGCACCCTCCTCTCCCAGCCTTTTCCAGTCTCCTTGGCCGTCCCTCAGTGACGAGGCTCTCTGGCCCATGACCACAGGCACTGAGTGGGGCACAGGGCACAAATGCCGGGGGCAATGGGGACAAGGGGGTCTCACCTGGCCAGCAGACCCATGGCATAGTGCTGGGTGTGAGAACACAGCAGCGTGTCCCAGCCACGCTTGCGCTCCATAGACATCACCTCATGGTCACAGCGCAGTCGGTAGAGCAGAGCCTTCATGGCCTGCACTGCAAACCTGTGTGCAGAGCAAAGCCCAGGTCACACTTGGAGCGCTGGCGCTGGCCACAAGGGCATGGGAAGGATAGGAGGACTGGGACCTGTTGGACTTGCTGGGAAGGCGGTGTTCCTCCTGGCATGCTCTCCAGAAATGACCAGCTTCCACTGGTGGCATCTGCTGTGTGGTGATGACAATATGGAAGAGCAGAGCCACAAACAGGCGGGAGGAATAAAGGATCATGGCCTCATGGCACTCGGGCACCTGGACAATCACCCAGAGCACCAGAGTTGCCTGCAAAAGAAGCAGCCCAAGACAGCACTCAGTGCCGAGGTGTCCATGGGGCAGGGCCCAAGGGCAGATGCAGGAGGAGCAGCGGGCCTGGTGCCCCCTGAGCCTGCCCCTAGCCCAGGGTTCAGCCCAGCGCCTGAGGCATGGAGAGGATGGAGAGCTGCTGGGGAGGTGACTGAGGGGCAAGCGGAGCCCAGTTCCAGAAACTCACAGCCAGGGCAAAAATGTCCCTGTCGTCCCCATCAGAGGTGCATGCGCTGTGCACAGGCCAATCCTCCATCACACAGAGCAGTGTTGCCAGCACTTTCTCCACGGCTGGTTGCACTGATCCTATAGTTCTCCACATCAGTGCAGCAGCTCTGTGGGATCAGAGCTCTGTGTCAGGGGCATCTCAGTGCCAGTACCACGCCCTGTGCAGCTGTGGGGGCCCAGGTGACAGAGCCCCGGTGCCCTGAGGGGCAGGGAGGGAGCATTGGCAGCAGGCTCGGGAAACAGAGGGGCCCCAGGGTCCTGGACCTCTCTGCCTGTCTGTCAGAGCCTATAGCACAGGCTGTGCAGGGCCGTGGGCCCCAAAGGCTGGTGAGCCCTGAGCTGCGCAGGCACGTGGGCCCCGTACCTGTCACACGTTGGGGCACAGTGCAGGAGGGTCAGCACCACGTCAGCAGGGTGTTCTTCAGCCAGCCTCACAATGTCAATTTGCAGCCTGGCATCCAGAGCGACATGGGACACCAGCCTCTGGTGAATGCTCCTTACAATGGCTGGAACCTGGGGGAGGCGTGGGGGAGATTTTGAGTGCTGTCCAAGGCAGCAACTTGCCCAGCTTCCCCCAAGAAGTGCTTCCCTTCCCGCCACACTGTGCTGGCCTCACAGGCTGAGGGGGCCCAGTGACCATGGCTTGAGGGGACACACGGACCTGGCAGGCTTCCAGGCCTGGCCCCAGGCTGCTTACCTGCTGCTGAGAAGGAACAGCATTGTCTTTGAAAAAATCCTTAGTGGGAGCAGGCATGGTGCCAGTATTTGTGATGCCCTGAATCATTCTGGTGTCGGTGTTTCTGATGGCCTTGCTCTCAGTCATCGCCATGTGAACCGCCTTCACCCTTTGATAATTCATTGCATCATTTCCTGAGGGTGCTGTCCATTCGGGGCTGGCGAGAGGCTTTTCCTGGAACTTGGTCAGCCTGGAGTCACGCTCAGCTTGGACCTCAGCTGCTTTGGTTCCGGATTTTCTATGCCGAATGCGCAGAAACATCCGGATCATCTGCAGAACAAAGGACAGGGAAGGCAGGGATGTTGCATGGTGTGCTCCAAGCGTGGTGCTGGGCTGAGCAGGGACAGCAGGCCCAGCCCAGCTGGGGGGGGCTGCAGGTACCTTCAGGGTTTTGCAGAAGCGGCCAGGGCCGGGTTCCTGCTCTCGTGTCTTGTTCAGGGCTGCATCTGGCAAAGAGCGAGGGCAGCCAGAGCTGAGGGGCTGCGGGAGAGGCCGGAGAACACAGCCCAGCCCTGCTCCCCCTAGGCTGGGAGAGCCCCGGGATGGCCCAGGGGATGGAGCACGGCCCCTGCGGCGTGTCTGCCCAGCCCCTGTTCCATCCTGTCTGTGGGTATGTCCCCAGGGCATGGGATGGGATGGGACGGGATGGGATGGGGCCAAGCTGGCTGCAGCCATCAGCCCTGTGGCCCAGCTCTGTCGCTCACCATTCTTCAGTGGCTGTAACTGCTCCGGTTTTTCAGGCTGTTGTGCTGGGACATCTTCAGGCCTTCTCTTTTTTTTCGGTCTGAAGACTTTGAAGAGGCTAAGGAATCTACCCGCCATTCCAGAGTCTGGTCTCAAGGGCACCTTCTCGAGAGATGGCTCCGGAATGCTCCAAGTCCTCAAGGGCACCTGCAAAACACACCCCCCGGGAAGGCCAGGGGCCACCAAGGCCCGCAGTCTTGCCACGAGGTCACCTGTAGGAACAATGCCACGGAAAAGCTCCGGGAGGGACACGAACGAGCGCACTGTGCGGGGGCTCCTCACAGCACCGCTCTGTCCTGTCCTGTCCCGTCGCCTGCTCCGAGCACTGTGGCCTGCTCCTGTCACTGCCGGCTCCTATGTCACCAAACGTCACAAAGGACACCATGTTCCATTCCATGACACGGTGACCGTGCTGCACTGTGTCACAAAGGGCCCTTGGACACCGGGTTCCGTTCCATGGCACGGTGACCGTGCTGCACTGTGTCACAAAGGGCCCTTGCACGCACTGCCGCCTGCCCTGGGGCCGCCCCCAGCCCAGCCAAAGTGGCCCAGGCTGGAAGGAATGCCTGGCCCCAGGTGTCTAAGGCAGCCCCACAGGATTTTTAGGAAGAGCTCAGAGCATCAGCAAACGCTGCCCTGCTCTGTGGGCTCAGGGCATTTAAGAATCCTCACTTCAGGAAAGCTTTACTTCCCATTGCTCAGCTCAAGTAGTTCCAAAATTTGCAAACTTGTCAAATTAACAGCAATGGCCGGAGAATGGCCATTGGTTTTGAAGTTTGTTCCCATCTCAAAGCAGCAACACATATGCCTTAACATCATCCACTGGAAGTCACTTTACAAAACATAACACTACAGAGACCCAAAAAGAAGACCATTCTTTGGTTTGCAAATGGTTTTCGATGAAGGGATTACAATCTCCTAATTCTCTTAAGGAATAAAAGCTCTCAAGGAATGAGGACCACTCAGTGTTACAACAGTAACCCAAACAAATGAGGAGATGGCAAAAGGGCTGATCCTCCCCCAGTACAGATATCTAAGTGGCCAATAAAGTACAGCTCTCCCCTCTTGTTCCCTGCAGGAGAAACAGGACCAGTAAAAGAAATAGTCACAGATATTCCTTCTGCCCTCCAACGCCGAAGCTGTGCCAAAGCACGGATGCTGCCTTCAAACTGACTCAAATTCCAGCCCAGACCGCTCAACTTCCAGACAACTCCTTCCCCAACACGCCCACCAACACCAACCTCCCCAAACACCCCCACAGAAGCCCTCAACACCCCGCCAGGACCCCCAGCTGTGCCCGTCCCTCTGCAGAGCTTTCCCAGCCTCCAGCAGAGCCCCTGGTTCCCTGCACGTGCCGTGGGATGGCACTCAGGAGGATCTGCTCCAAGGCCTTCCCTGGCAGCAAAGCCAGGCTGCCAGGCCTGTGGTTCCTGGATCATCCTTCCCAGCGAGCCTTCCTGGGCACGGCTGCTCCATTGGCACATCTGCGCTCAGCTCGGACTGCTCCACTCAGCCAGGGCTGCTGGGAAAGGATCCAGAGCAGCCTGGCCAGCTCTTTCTCCAGCTCCCTCTTCACTCCTGGGGGAGGTAGAACATCCCACAGGAAAGCAACTGGTGCCACAAGGAGTGGGTGGACTCAGGCAGCTCTGGGGAGGCCCCTCAGCACTGCTGTATCCTGAGGGAACGCTGCTGGCCATCCCCTGTGTGTATCTGCAAAAGCTTCAAATCAGCTGCCTCAGCTTCCAGGGCCTCTCTTGGCCAGCATCCTGACGTGGGTGCAGGGCTGCTGCCAGGCACTGCTGGGACCCAGCGGGACAGGACTGGCTGTCTCGTGTCCACGGAGCAGCCCTGACACAGCCAGGGCCATCCCGAAAGCAGACAAACGCTCCCGGCTCAGCAGAGAGGAGCAAGGAGCACTGTGCTGCGCTCAGCGTATCTCAGCTGGGCTCACTCCACCACACGCCCCCATTTTAAGGCTGGCTGATGCCCAGCTGCCAGAAATACCCGCCTTGTTCTCTCCAAGATGCACAGGGAGAGCCAATGAGCAGGACACCTTGGGAGGCCTTTGCTGAGGCCAGGGACACACCAAGATCTGCCAAGGCTCTCCACGCTGCCTGGCCCACACAGCCCAGCTCTGTGCTGGCCCTGGGACACAGCAGCTGCCACCAAGCAGCAGGCAAATGCATATTGCCAGGAGTTGAAACACAGCAGACAGGAAAGCTGTGAAAAGTGTGGGTGTAAAGGCCTTTTAATTCACAGCTCTCACAGAGAGCTTTGGGGCTCATGGCTGGACACAGATGCTCCTGCTCCCCCTCTGTCCAACGGGGGTAACACATCCTGCTGCAGGTGCTTGGGTTGGTTTCCAGAGGTCCAGGCAGATGCCAAACCTGCTCTTCACTGCCTTCTCCCTGCCCCTCTGCCAAGTGCAACAGGCCTCAAGGACTGAAAGGAGCACAGAGAGCCAAAGGGGGACACTCACACCTGCCTCACTGGGAGCTCCCTGGGCAGCACTTCCCTTGAGAAGCAAGCCCCTTTCCTCCAAAGGTGTTTCCCCAAATGTGTGACTTTCCTGGAGAGCACCAACACACCCTTAAGAAACGCTGGCAAGGCTGAATGACTTCAGGTCCTTTCAGGACAGGCACTCCAGCTCTAGCTCCTATTGCCCCAAGTGAGTTTCCAGGTGCAGGGTCAGAGGTGCAGCCCCAGGCCCTCCAGAAACACAAGCTGCCCGCTGCCTCTTCACCTGCCTCAACTCCTGCCTGCGCTCACGGCACCAAAACCAGGCTGTTCCTGGCCAGGGAGCAGAGCCCTGTTCCTGCAGGATGCTCTTGCCAGCACCTTCCAGGACTCTCTGCTGTGCACACACCACTTTTCATGCCCGCTCCCAACAGGCTTTGGAACGCAGAGCCCAACCTGGCTGGCTCTGCCACCAGCACAGCCCAAACACAGGCGGAGGAAGAAGCAGCGGGGGCTGTTTTCTGGCCATGCCCGAGCGAGACTGGAAGGATGCCCTCCCTCTGCTGTCCCTTGGTTGGCTTTCTGGCTGGCTCTGAGCCTGGGGCTGCCGTTCCTCACTTGTGGGGAGCAGAAGCACAGCCGGCATCCCGGCACTGCCTGGCAGCGCTGCGGGCACCGGCACGGCCGCGTGTCCGAGTCTCGGGCACCGTGCTGCTGCTTCATTTGCCCTCAGGCACAGCCAGAGCTCCCTGCTAAGCCCAGATGCTCTCTGCTGCTGCCCTCTTCCTCATCCTGTGCAGGGATGGAGCGCTGCTGTGCTTTCAGGAAGCTATTCTTGAAAGCTTCCAGCATTCCAAGCTCCTTTGCCCTCCGTGGATGCTTGCCATGGAATCCCTCTCAGCTGGCTTCAGAGCATACTCCGGTTGGCTCTTCCAAAATTCAGGGGCTCCAGGGTGCTCAGCAAGATGTGGAACTGCACAGTGCTGTGGAGCTGCACCTTCAGCACAGGGACCTTTCCAGCCTGACCTGCCCCCGTTCCTCTGGGTCTGTGCACAAAACACGGCGTGGCAGAGAACGGCAGCAGGGGCCTGTGTGTCCCAGGGCCCCGGATTTGCTTCAGCTCCACAGGGATGCACGCAAAGTGAAGATCCCAAACTTTTATTAATATAAGGCGAAGCAAAGGGATGAGCTGGGAGGGAAAAAAGGGGACGGGCAGCGTCTGAGGGCTGGAGGGAGGCAGCTGTCTACAGGGAGGGAGAGGGGAGGGAGAAGAAGGTGATGGACAGGCTGAGGGCTGGTGGGACAGAGCCACAGACAGAGAGGTATAGTGGAGAGAAAAACTGGGGATGGGCACTGTGTGAGGGCTGGAGGGAGGGAGCCACCTACAGGGAGGGAGAGTGGAGGGAAAAAATGGGGATGGACAGTGTCTGAGGGCTGGTGGGGCAGAGCTATCAACAGGCAGGGAGAGGGCTGAAGCCACGAGAACTGTGCCCAGCAGCAGCTGTGCCAGGACTTCCAGCAGCGCTGGGAGGCGATGTCCCCTTGGGTGTCTCCTGGTGCTCTTCTTGGGACACCGGTTGAGTGGATCCAGAAGATATCCCTAATTCTTGAGCTCTTGGGGGAAAGTCGGCTTGATTTTCCAGGTCACAGCAGGATGGGCTGGCACGTTGCCTCCGGGCTTGAAGGGCTGAAAGAGAGAGGAGCAGAGCCGTGGCAACAGCCCTGGTCTGCGGGAATCCTACAAGACCTTCGGAAAGGGACCATCCCACCAAGAAGGGAGTAGGAGACATTGGAATCAGCTGGGAGGTACTGGCCATGACTCCCCCAGGTGTCCCTGAAATCTCTGTGTGCTCTGCCCACATCGCTCCTCGTCCGCACAGGGAGCAGAGCCCTCCAAAGCCGGGGCAGGGCCTGCAGCTCCTTCCCGCTGTCAGCCCGCTGCCCTCTCTCACCCTGACAGATGTGCCGGAGCTCTTGCTGCTGCCTCCTCAGGCACCGCCCGGCCATGCCTGTGAACACAGAGCCTGTCAGGGCGCCAGCGGCACAGCTCCCTGCCGGCGGCGCTGCCGGCGCTGTGGCCACACGGGCTGCTGGTCCGGCAGGGCTCAGCCCGGCCCTTGCCGCACGCTGCCGCCCCAGGGCACGGCTGCCAGAGGGCGGCAGCAGCAATGCCCAGGCCGGGCGGGGCTCCACGGCGCCGGGCCCGGCTGGCGCTGCCGGGGCAGCAGGCGGGGCTGGGGCCAAGCTGCGGCGGGCCGGGCCGGGGAGGGAGCCCGGGCTCGTGGCTCACCCATGATCCTGACGGCCGCCTCTCGCAGGGGCTCCTGTGGGCTCCGCAGGTAGCGCAGGGCCCGGCGCAGGTGCTCGGCCGCTCTGCTCCTGTCCTCTGCCAGCTGCAGAGAGCGGCAGGAGGGAAGGGTTGGCGCGGGCTCAGCCCCTGGGCCGGGCGCTGCCTGCACTCAGCCCCGGCCTCCCCTGGCCGCACAGGCCTGAGGCGCGGCCAGCAGCCGCTGGCCAAGGGCTCCCGAGGGCAGGGGGCAGAGGGCCGGCTGCTGCCCGGGGAGCCACGGTGCCGCCCCGCAGCCCCGCCGGGCCGGGGCTCCATGGGCACCCGGCTGGGGCCCACGGGAGTCTGGAGCAGAGCCCCCGCGGCCTCTGGCTGCAGCAGCGGGCAGGGGCACAGCTGCCAGGCCCGCACACTGAGCGCCGCCCTCAGGGGCCTTCTCCGGGCTGAGCCTGGGGCTTCCAGGCCCTCCTTACCAGGCACTCATCGACCTTCAACGGTGGCTGCTCCTTCAACAGCTGTACGAGCTTCCTCCTCTTCAGGAACTCGGCCACACGAACCAGTGTTTCCCGAGAGGCCTGGAGAGCAGCACAGACCCAGAGATGGCCCCAGAGCCAAGGGCACTGGACCCACATCCCTGTGCCAAGGCCTGGAGGAGGTGACAGCCCGCAAGGCATCAGGGCAGGAGGCAGCCAAGCCCCCTGCCAGAGATCCACCAGCATCACAGAAAACCTCACCTTTGCCACGTCATGGTTCTTATCGTGACAGTAAATTATAAGTGCATAGAGGCTCTTGCTCACAGTTGTCTTCAGGGGCTTTTTTCCCTCATCCACTACCAATTCCACCACCTTGCTGAAGAGTTGAATGGAGAGCAGCTGCATGTGGCTGTTGTCCTAGAGGAAACAAAAAGACTTGCATCAACTATTCCAGTCCCAGCTGGGCAAAGGCCTGCAAATCCAGAAGGCACAAAGTTTCTGGGAAGCACGCGATGCCTGTGGCTCAGGATGCAGAAGCTTACATGGTCAAAGAGCAGCAGGAGTGCCTCAGCCAGCTTTGGGGCAGTGGTGCTGGATACTAGGATGTCTTTGTGCTGCAGCACATTGGTGAAGACAGAGAGGGACATGCTGACCACCTCTCCATCTGCATCATCCAGAAGATCCACAAGCCGTTGAGACAAGATGCAAATTCTCCTGGCCTGTGTGGAACACAAGGCAGTGCTGGGAAGCCACGGACGGCTGCACCGCCACCACCGCCCTGGCACTGCAAGGCCACCCTGCTGCTGCAGGGCCCACAGGCCAAAGGCCTGAGCCAAAGCACTGGGGCAGGTGAGGCAGGAGAGCTGGGAGCAGCTGCCTCAGCTCCTGAAGCCCTGCCAGCCCAAGGGGCAGCTTTCCACAGCGCAGCTTCAGCCGCTGCCCCCTACTCACCATCAAGAGATCCTTGCTGACCACCACGAGGCCTCTGAGTGCCAGGCGACGCTGCTCACTGCACTTGCTGTGCAGGTACCTTGCCAAAACCTTCAGGACAGTGCCACCACATTTCGTCAAGTCCAGGCACTCGAGGACCTGAAAGGCACAGGGCAGTGCCAGGGGAGCCGGCCGGCAGGAGCCCAGAAGCGCACAGGGCTGGGCCCAGGCAGCAGCACAGGGCACGGGCACCGGCCTGGCAGCTGTGGCTGTGAGAGGGCAGAGAGCTGGGAAGCAGCTCAGCCAGGCAGTGCTGGCCACCAGGCTCACCTCCACAAAGAATGCCAGGAAGGGCAGATCCCGGTATGGGTCCTGCCTGTTGAGCTGCCGGAGCAAGTGGAGTGCGATTCGAGAGCACAAAGGGACCATGTTACGGCGCATCTCCCTGGCAGGGGGAAAGAGGCACCAAGACCCTGAGGTGGGGACGGACCTCTCCCAGGACTGACTCACAGAGGTCTGGTCTTTCCCCAGCATCCCTGGAGGGCATGTGGGTGCTCTGGGAGGTGGCCCCTTCTGGGCACCCTCCTCTCCCAGCCTTTTCCAGTCTCCTTGGCCGTCCCTCAGTGACGAGGCTCTCTGGCCCATGACCACAGGCACTGAGTGGGGCACAGGGCACAAATGCCGGGGGCAATGGGGACAAGGGGGTCTCACCTGGCCAGCAGACCCATGGCATAGTGCTGGGTGTGAGAACACAGCAGCGTGTCCCAGCCACGCTTGCGCTCCATAGACATCACCTCATGGTCACAGCGCAGTCGGTAGAGCAGAGCCTTCATGGCCTGCACTGCAAACCTGTGTGCAGAGCAAAGCCCAGGTCACACTTGGAGCGCTGGCGCTGGCCACAAGGGCATGGGAAGGATAGGAGGACTGGGACCTGTTGGACTTGCTGGGAAGGCGGTGTTCCTCCTGGCATGCTCTCCAGAAATGACCAGCTTCCACTGGTGGCATCTGCTGTGTGGTGATGACAATATGGAAGAGCAGAGCCACAAACAGGCGGGAGGAATAAAGGATCATGGCCTCATGGCACTCGGGCACCTGGACAATCACCCAGAGCACCAGAGTTGCCTGCAAAAGAAGCAGCCCAAGACAGCACTCAGTGCCGAGGTGTCCATGGGGCAGGGCCCAAGGGCAGATGCAGGAGGAGCAGCGGGCCTGGTGCCCCCTGAGCCTGCCCCTAGCCCAGGGTTCAGCCCAGCGCCTGAGGCATGGAGAGGATGGAGAGCTGCTGGGGAGGTGACTGAGGGGCAAGCGGAGCCCAGTTCCAGAAACTCACAGCCAGGGCAAAAATGTCCCTGTCGTCCCCATCAGAGGTGCATGCGCTGTGCACAGGCCAATCCTCCATCACACAGAGCAGTGTTGCCAGCACTTTCTCCACGGCTGGTTGCACTGATCCTATAGTTCTCCACATCAGTGCAGCAGCTCTGTGGGATCAGAGCTCTGTGTCAGGGGCATCTCAGTGCCAGTACCACGCCCTGTGCAGCTGTGGGGGCCCAGGTGACAGAGCCCCGGTGCCCTGAGGGGCAGGGAGGGAGCATTGGCAGCAGGCTCGGGAAACAGAGGGGCCCCAGGGTCCTGGACCTCTCTGCCTGTCTGTCAGAGCCTATAGCACAGGCTGTGCAGGGCCGTGGGCCCCAAAGGCTGGTGAGCCCTGAGCTGCGCAGGCACGTGGGCCCCGTACCTGTCACACGTTGGGGCACAGTGCAGGAGGGTCAGCACCACGTCAGCAGGGTGTTCTTCAGCCAGCCTCACAATGTCAATTTGCAGCCTGGCATCCAGAGCGACATGGGACACCAGCCTCTGGTGAATGCTCCTTACAATGGCTGGAACCTGGGGGAGGCGTGGGGGAGATTTTGAGTGCTGTCCAAGGCAGCAACTTGCCCAGCTTCCCCCAAGAAGTGCTTCCCTTCCCGCCACACTGTGCTGGCCTCACAGGCTGAGGGGGCCCAGTGACCATGGCTTGAGGGGACACACGGACCTGGCAGGCTTCCAGGCCTGGCCCCAGGCTGCTTACCTGCTGCTGAGAAGGAACAGCATTGTCTTTGAAAAAATCCTTAGTGGGAGCAGGCATGGTGCCAGTATTTGTGATGCCCTGAATCATTCTGGTGTCGGTGTTTCTGATGGCCTTGCTCTCAGTCATCGCCATGTGAACCGCCTTCACCCTTTGATAATTCATTGCATCATTTCCTGAGGGTGCTGTCCATTCGGGGCTGGCGAGAGGCTTTTCCTGGAACTTGGTCAGCCTGGAGTCACGCTCAGCTTGGACCTCAGCTGCTTTGGTTCCGGATTTTCTATGCCGAATGCGCAGAAACATCCGGATCATCTGCAGAACAAAGGACAGGGAAGGCAGGGATGTTGCATGGTGTGCTCCAAGCGTGGTGCTGGGCTGAGCAGGGACAGCAGGCCCAGCCCAGCTGGGGGGGGCTGCAGGTACCTTCAGGGTTTTGCAGAAGCGGCCAGGGCCGGGTTCCTGCTCTCGTGTCTTGTTCAGGGCTGCATCTGGCAAAGAGCGAGGGCAGCCAGAGCTGAGGGGCTGCGGGAGAGGCCGGAGAACACAGCCCAGCCCTGCTCCCCCTAGGCTGGGAGAGCCCCGGGATGGCCCAGGGGATGGAGCACGGCCCCTGCGGCGTGTCTGCCCAGCCCCTGTTCCATCCTGTCTGTGGGTATGTCCCCAGGGCATGGGATGGGATGGGACGGGATGGGATGGGGCCAAGCTGGCTGCAGCCATCAGCCCTGTGGCCCAGCTCTGTCGCTCACCATTCTTCAGTGGCTGTAACTGCTCCGGTTTTTCAGGCTGTTGTGCTGGGACATCTTCAGGCCTTCTCTTTTTTTTCGGTCTGAAGACTTTGAAGAGGCTAAGGAATCTACCCGCCATTCCAGAGTCTGGTCTCAAGGGCACCTTCTCGAGAGATGGCTCCGGAATGCTCCAAGTCCTCAAGGGCACCTGCAAAACACACCCCCCGGGAAGGCCAGGGGCCACCAAGGCCCGCAGTCTTGCCACGAGGTCACCTGTAGGAACAATGCCACGGAAAAGCTCCGGGAGGGACACGAACGAGCGCACTGTGCGGGGGCTCCTCACAGCACCGCTCTGTCCTGTCCTGTCCCGTCGCCTGCTCCGAGCACTGTGGCCTGCTCCTGTCACTGCCGGCTCCTATGTCACCAAACGTCACAAAGGACACCATGTTCCATTCCATGACACGGTGACCGTGCTGCACTGTGTCACAAAGGGCCCTTGGACACCGGGTTCCGTTCCATGGCACGGTGACCGTGCTGCACTGTGTCACAAAGGGCCCTTGCACGCACTGCCGCCTGCCCTGGGGCCGCCCCCAGCCCAGCCAAAGTGGCCCAGGCTGGAAGGAATGCCTGGCCCCAGGTGTCTAAGGCAGCCCCACAGGATTTTTAGGAAGAGCTCAGAGCATCAGCAAACGCTGCCCTGCTCTGTGGGCTCAGGGCATTTAAGAATCCTCACTTCAGGAAAGCTTTACTTCCCATTGCTCAGCTCAAGTAGTTCCAAAATTTGCAAACTTGTCAAATTAACAGCAATGGCCGGAGAATGGCCATTGGTTTTGAAGTTTGTTCCCATCTCAAAGCAGCAACACATATGCCTTAACATCATCCACTGGAAGTCACTTTACAAAACATAACACTACAGAGACCCAAAAAGAAGACCATTCTTTGGTTTGCAAATGGTTTTCGATGAAGGGATTACAATCTCCTAATTCTCTTAAGGAATAAAAGCTCTCAAGGAATGAGGACCACTCAGTGTTACAACAGTAACCCAAACAAATGAGGAGATGGCAAAAGGGCTGATCCTCCCCCAGTACAGATATCTAAGTGGCCAATAAAGTACAGCTCTCCCCTCTTGTTCCCTGCAGGAGAAACAGGACCAGTAAAAGAAATAGTCACAGATATTCCTTCTGCCCTCCAACGCCGAAGCTGTGCCAAAGCACGGATGCTGCCTTCAAACTGACTCAAATTCCAGCCCAGACCGCTCAACTTCCAGACAACTCCTTCCCCAACACGCCCACCAACACCAACCTCCCCAAACACCCCCACAGAAGCCCTCAACACCCCGCCAGGACCCCCAGCTGTGCCCGTCCCTCTGCAGAGCTTTCCCAGCCTCCAGCAGAGCCCCTGGTTCCCTGCACGTGCCGTGGGATGGCACTCAGGAGGATCTGCTCCAAGGCCTTCCCTGGCAGCAAAGCCAGGCTGCCAGGCCTGTGGTTCCTGGATCATCCTTCCCAGCGAGCCTTCCTGGGCACGGCTGCTCCATTGGCACATCTGCGCTCAGCTCGGACTGCTCCACTCAGCCAGGGCTGCTGGGAAAGGATCCAGAGCAGCCTGGCCAGCTCTTTCTCCAGCTCCCTCTTCACTCCTGGGGGAGGTAGAACATCCCACAGGAAAGCAACTGGTGCCACAAGGAGTGGGTGGACTCAGGCAGCTCTGGGGAGGCCCCTCAGCACTGCTGTATCCTGAGGGAACGCTGCTGGCCATCCCCTGTGTGTATCTGCAAAAGCTTCAAATCAGCTGCCTCAGCTTCCAGGGCCTCTCTTGGCCAGCATCCTGACGTGGGTGCAGGGCTGCTGCCAGGCACTGCTGGGACCCAGCGGGACAGGACTGGCTGTCTCGTGTCCACGGAGCAGCCCTGACACAGCCAGGGCCATCCCGAAAGCAGACAAACGCTCCCGGCTCAGCAGAGAGGAGCAAGGAGCACTGTGCTGCGCTCAGCGTATCTCAGCTGGGCTCACTCCACCACACGCCCCCATTTTAAGGCTGGCTGATGCCCAGCTGCCAGAAATACCCGCCTTGTTCTCTCCAAGATGCACAGGGAGAGCCAATGAGCAGGACACCTTGGGAGGCCTTTGCTGAGGCCAGGGACACACCAAGATCTGCCAAGGCTCTCCACGCTGCCTGGCCCACACAGCCCAGCTCTGTGCTGGCCCTGGGACACAGCAGCTGCCACCAAGCAGCAGGCAAATGCATATTGCCAGGAGTTGAAACACAGCAGACAGGAAAGCTGTGAAAAGTGTGGGTGTAAAGGCCTTTTAATTCACAGCTCTCACAGAGAGCTTTGGGGCTCATGGCTGGACACAGATGCTCCTGCTCCCCCTCTGTCCAACGGGGGTAACACATCCTGCTGCAGGTGCTTGGGTTGGTTTCCAGAGGTCCAGGCAGATGCCAAACCTGCTCTTCACTGCCTTCTCCCTGCCCCTCTGCCAAGTGCAACAGGCCTCAAGGACTGAAAGGAGCACAGAGAGCCAAAGGGGGACACTCACACCTGCCTCACTGGGAGCTCCCTGGGCAGCACTTCCCTTGAGAAGCAAGCCCCTTTCCTCCAAAGGTGTTTCCCCAAATGTGTGACTTTCCTGGAGAGCACCAACACACCCTTAAGAAACGCTGGCAAGGCTGAATGACTTCAGGTCCTTTCAGGACAGGCACTCCAGCTCTAGCTCCTATTGCCCCAAGTGAGTTTCCAGGTGCAGGGTCAGAGGTGCAGCCCCAGGCCCTCCAGAAACACAAGCTGCCCGCTGCCTCTTCACCTGCCTCAACTCCTGCCTGCGCTCACGGCACCAAAACCAGGCTGTTCCTGGCCAGGGAGCAGAGCCCTGTTCCTGCAGGATGCTCTTGCCAGCACCTTCCAGGACTCTCTGCTGTGCACACACCACTTTTCATGCCCGCTCCCAACAGGCTTTGGAACGCAGAGCCCAACCTGGCTGGCTCTGCCACCAGCACAGCCCAAACACAGGCGGAGGAAGAAGCAGCGGGGGCTGTTTTCTGGCCATGCCCGAGCGAGACTGGAAGGATGCCCTCCCTCTGCTGTCCCTTGGTTGGCTTTCTGGCTGGCTCTGAGCCTGGGGCTGCCGTTCCTCACTTGTGGGGAGCAGAAGCACAGCCGGCATCCCGGCACTGCCTGGCAGCGCTGCGGGCACCGGCACGGCCGCGTGTCCGAGTCTCGGGCACCGTGCTGCTGCTTCATTTGCCCTCAGGCACAGCCAGAGCTCCCTGCTAAGCCCAGATGCTCTCTGCTGCTGCCCTCTTCCTCATCCTGTGCAGGGATGGAGCGCTGCTGTGCTTTCAGGAAGCTATTCTTGAAAGCTTCCAGCATTCCAAGCTCCTTTGCCCTCCGTGGATGCTTGCCATGGAATCCCTCTCAGCTGGCTTCAGAGCATACTCCGGTTGGCTCTTCCAAAATTCAGGGGCTCCAGGGTGCTCAGCAAGATGTGGAACTGCACAGTGCTGTGGAGCTGCACCTTCAGCACAGGGACCTTTCCAGCCTGACCTGCCCCCGTTCCTCTGGGTCTGTGCACAAAACACGGCGTGGCAGAGAACGGCAGCAGGGGCCTGTGTGTCCCAGGGCCCCGGATTTGCTTCAGCTCCACAGGGATGCACGCAAAGTGAAGATCCCAAACTTTTATTAATATAAGGCGAAGCAAAGGGATGAGCTGGGAGGGAAAAAAGGGGACGGGCAGCGTCTGAGGGCTGGAGGGAGGCAGCTGTCTACAGGGAGGGAGAGGGGAGGGAGAAGAAGGTGATGGACAGGCTGAGGGCTGGTGGGACAGAGCCACAGACAGAGAGGTATAGTGGAGAGAAAAACTGGGGATGGGCACTGTGTGAGGGCTGGAGGGAGGGAGCCACCTACAGGGAGGGAGAGTGGAGGGAAAAAATGGGGATGGACAGTGTCTGAGGGCTGGTGGGGCAGAGCTATCAACAGGCAGGGAGAGGGCTGAAGCCACGAGAACTGTGCCCAGCAGCAGCTGTGCCAGGACTTCCAGCAGCGCTGGGAGGCGATGTCCCCTTGGGTGTCTCCTGGTGCTCTTCTTGGGACACCGGTTGAGTGGATCCAGAAGATATCCCTAATTCTTGAGCTCTTGGGGGAAAGTCGGCTTGATTTTCCAGGTCACAGCAGGATGGGCTGGCACGTTGCCTCCGGGCTTGAAGGGCTGAAAGAGAGAGGAGCAGAGCCGTGGCAACAGCCCTGGTCTGCGGGAATCCTACAAGACCTTCGGAAAGGGACCATCCCACCAAGAAGGGAGTAGGAGACATTGGAATCAGCTGGGAGGTACTGGCCATGACTCCCCCAGGTGTCCCTGAAATCTCTGTGTGCTCTGCCCACATCGCTCCTCGTCCGCACAGGGAGCAGAGCCCTCCAAAGCCGGGGCAGGGCCTGCAGCTCCTTCCCGCTGTCAGCCCGCTGCTCTCTCTCACCCTGACAGATGTGCCGGAGCTCTTGCTGCTGCCTCCTCAGGCACCGCCCGGCCATGCCTGTGAACACAGAGCCTGTCAGGGCGCCAGCGGCACAGCTCCCTGCCGGCGGCGCTGCCGGCGCTGTGGCCACACGGGCTGCTGGTCCGGCAGGGCTCAGCCCGGCCCTTGCCGCACGCTGCCGCCCCAGGGCACGGCTGCCAGAGGGCGGCAGCAGCAATGCCCAGGCCGGGCGGGGCTCCACGGCGCCGGGCCCGGCTGGCGCTGCCGGGGCAGCAGGCGGGGCTGGGGCCAAGCTGCGGCGGGCCGGACCGGGGAGGGAGCCCGGGCTCGTGGCTCACCCATGATCCTGACGGCCGCCTCTCGCAGGGGCTCCTGTGGGCTCCGCAGGTAGCGCAGGGCCCGGCGCAGGTGCTCGGCCGCTCTGCTCCTGTCCTCTGCCAGCTGCAGAGAGCGGCAGGAGGGAAGGGTTGGCGCGGGCTCAGCCCCTGGGCCGGGCGCTGCCTGCACTCAGCCCCGGCCTCCCCTGGCCGCACAGGCCTGAGGCGCGGCCAGCAGCCGCTGGCCAAGGGCTCCCGAGGGCAGGGGGCAGAGGGCCGGCTGCTGCCCGGGGAGCCACGGTGCCGCCCCGCAGCCCCGCCGGGCCGGGGCTCCATGGGCACCCGGCTGGGGCCCACGGGAGTCTGGAGCAGAGCCCCCGCGGCCTCTGGCTGCAGCAGCGGGCAGGGGCACAGCTGCCAGGCCCGCACACTGAGCGCCGCCCTCAGGGGCCTTCTCCGGGCTGAGCCTGGGGCTTCCAGGCCCTCCTTACCAGGCACTCATCGACCTTCAACGGTGGCTGCTCCTTCAACAGCTGTACGAGCTTCCTCCTCTTCAGGAACTCGGCCACACGAACCAGTGTTTCCCGAGAGGCCTGGAGAGCAGCACAGACCCAGAGATGGCCCCAGAGCCAAGGGCACTGGACCCACATCCCTGTGCCAAGGCCTGGAGGAGGTGACAGCCCGCAAGGCATCAGGACAGGAGGCAGCCAAGCCCCCTGCCAGAGATCCACCAGCATCACAGAAAACCTCACCTTTGCCACGTCATGGTTCTTATCGTGACAGTAAATTATAAGTGCATAGAGGCTCTTGCTCACAGTTGTCTTCAGGGGCTTTTTTCCCTCATCCACTACCAATTCCACCACCTTGCTGAAGAGTTGAATGGAGAGCAGCTGCATGTGGCTGTTGTCCTAGAGGAAACAAAAAGACTTGCATCAACTATTCCAGTCCCAGCTGGGCAAAGGCCTGCAAATCCAGAAGGCACAAAGTTTCTGGGAAGCACGCGATGCCTGTGGCTCAGGATGCAGAAGCTTACATGGTCAAAGAGCAGCAGGAGTGCCTCAGCCAGCTTTGGGGCAGTGGTGCTGGATACTAGGATGTCTTTGTGCTGCAGCACATTGGTGAAGACAGAGAGGGACATGCTGACCACCTCTCCATCTGCATCATCCAGAAGATCCACAAGCCGTTGAGACAAGATGCAAATTCTCCTGGCCTGTGTGGAACACAAGGCAGTGCTGGGAAGCCACGGACGGCTGCACCGCCACCACCGCCCTGGCGCTGCAAGGCCACCCTGCTGCTGCAGGGCCCACAGGCCAAAGGCCTGAGCCAAAGCACTGGGGCAGGTGAGGCAGGAGAGCTGGGAGCAGCTGCCTCAGCTCCTGAAGCCCTGCCAGCCCAAGGGGCAGCTTTCCACAGCGCAGCTTCAGCCGCTGCCCCCTACTCACCATCAAGAGATCCTTGCTGACCACCACGAGGCCTCTGAGTGCCAGGCGACGCTGCTCACTGCACTTGCTGTGCAGGTACCTTGCCAAAACCTTCAGGACAGTGCCACCACATTTCGTCAAGTCCAGGCACTCGAGGACCTGAAAGGCACAGGGCAGTGACAGGGGAGCCGGCCGGCAGGAGCCCAGAAGCGCACAGGGCTGGGCCCAGGCAGCAGCACAGGGCACGGGCACCGGCCTGGCAGCTGTGGCTGTGAGAGGGCAGAGAGCTGGGAAGCAGCTCAGCCAGGCAGTGCTGGCCACCAGGCTCACCTCCACAAAGAATGCCAGGAAGGGCAGATCCCGGTATGGGTCCTGCCTGTTGAGCTGCCGGAGCAAGTGGAGTGCGATTCGAGAGCACAAAGGGACCATGTTACGGCGCATCTCCCTGGCAGGGGGAAAAAGGCACCAAGACCCTGAGGTGGGGACGGACCTCTCCCAGGACTGACTCACAGAGGTCTGGTCTTTCCCCAGCATCCCTGGAGGGCATGTGGGTGCTCTGGGAGGTGGCCCCTTCTGGGCACCCTCCTCTCCCAGCCTTTTCCAGTCTCCTTGGCCGTCCCTCAGTGACGAGGCTCTCTGGCCCATGACCACAGGCACTGAGTGGGGCACAGGGCACAAATGCCGGGGGCAATGGGGACAAGGGGGTCTCACCTGGCCAGCAGACCCATGGCATAGTGCTGGGTGTGAGAACACAGCAGCGTGTCCCAGCCACGCTTGCGCTCCATAGACATCACCTCATTGTCACAGCGCAGTCGGTAGAGCAGAGCCTTCATGGCCTGCACTGCAAACCTGTGTGCAGAGCAAAGCCCAGGTCACACTTGGAGCGCTGGCGCTGGCCACAAGGGCATGGGAAGGATAGGAGGACTGGGACCTGTTGGACTTGCTGGGAAGGCGGTGTTCCTCCTGGCATGCTCTCCAGAAATGACCAGCTTCCACTGGTGGCATCTGCTGTGTGGTGATGACAATATGGAAGAGCAGAGCCACAAACAGGCGGGAGGAATAAAGGATCATGGCCTCATGGCACTCGGGCACCTGGACAATCACCCAGAGCACCAGAGTTGCCTGCAAAAGAAGCAGCCCAAGACAGCACTCAGTGCCGAGGTGTCCATGGGGCAGGGCCCAAGGGCAGATGCAGGAGGAGCAGCGGGCCTGGTGCCCCCTGAGCCTGCCCCTAGCCCAGGGTTCAGCCCAGCGCCTGAGGCATGGAGAGGATGGAGAGCTGCTGGGGAGGTGACTGAGGGGCAAGCGGAGCCCAGTTCCAGAAACTCACAGCCAGGGCAAAAATGTCCCTGTCGTCCCCATCAGAGGTGCATGCGCTGTGCACAGGCCAATCCTCCATCACACAGAGCAGTGTTGCCAGCACTTTCTCCACGGCTGGTTGCACTGATCCTATAGTTCTCCACATCAGTGCAGCAGCTCTGTGGGATCAGAGCTCTGTGTCAGGGGCATCTCAGTGCCAGTACCACGCCCTGTGCAGCTGTGGGGGCCCAGGTGACAGAGCCCCGGTGCCCTGAGGGGCAGGGAGGGAGCATTGGCAGCAGGCTCGGGAAACAGAGGGGCCCCAGGGTCCTGGACCTCTCTGCCTGTCTGTCAGAGCCTATAGCACAGGCTGTGCAGGGCCGTGGGCCCCAAAGGCTGGTGAGCCCTGAGCTGCGCAGGCACGTGGGCCCCGTACCTGTCACACGTTGGGGCACAGTGCAGGAGGGTCAGCACCACGTCAGCAGGGTGTTCTTCAGCCAGCCTCACAATGTCAATTTGCAGCCTGGCATCCAGAGCGACATGGGACACCAGCCTCTGGTGAATGCTCCTTACAATGGCTGGAACCTGGGGGAGGCGTGGGGGAGATTTTGAGTGCTGTCCAAGGCAGCAACTTGCCCAGCTTCCCCCAAGAAGTGCTTCCCTTCCCGCCACACTGTGCTGGCCTCACAGGCTGAGGGGGCCCAGTGACCATGGCTTGAGGGGACACACGGACCTGGCAGGCTTCCAGGCCTGGCCCCAGGCTGCTTACCTGCTGCTGAGAAGGAACAGCATTGTCTTTGAAAAAATCCTTAGTGGGAGCAGGCATGGTGCCAGTATTTGTGATGCCCTGAATCATTCTGGTGTCGGTGTTTCTGATGGCCTTGCTCTCAGTCATCGCCATGTGAACCGCCTTCACCCTTTGATAATTCATTGCATCATTTCCTGAGGGTGCTGTCCATTCGGGGCTGGCGAGAGGCTTTTCCTGGAACTTGGTCAGCCTGGAGTCACGCTCAGCTTGGACCTCAGCTGCTTTGGTTCCGGATTTTCTATGCCGAATGCGCAGAAACATCCGGATCATCTGCAGAACAAAGGACAGGGAAGGCAGGGATGTTGCATGGTGTGCTCCAAGCGTGGTGCTGGGCTGAGCAGGGACAGCAGGCCCAGCCCAGCTGGGGGGGGCTGCAGGTACCTTCAGGGTTTTGCAGAAGCGGCCAGGGCCGGGTTCCTGCTCTCGTGTCTTGTTCAGGGCTGCATCTGGCAAAGAGCGAGGGCAGCCAGAGCTGAGGGGCTGCGGGAGAGGCCGGAGAACACAGCCCAGCCCTGCTCCCCCTAGGCTGGGAGAGCCCCGGGATGGCCCAGGGGATGGAGCACGGCCCCTGCGGCGTGTCTGCCCAGCCCCTGTTCCATCCTGTCTGTGGGTATGTCCCCAGGGCATGGGATGGGATGGGACGGGATGGGATGGGGCCAAGCTGGCTGCAGCCATCAGCCCTGTGGCCCAGCTCTGTCGCTCACCATTCTTCAGTGGCTGTAACTGCTCCGGTTTTTCAGGCTGTTGTGCTGGGACATCTTCAGGCCTTCTCTTTTTTTTCGGTCTGAAGACTTTGAAGAGGCTAAGGAATCTACCCGCCATTCCAGAGTCTGGTCTCAAGGGCACCTTCTCGAGAGATGGCTCCGGAATGCTCCAAGTCCTCAAGGGCACCTGCAAAACACACCCCCCGGGAAGGCCAGGGGCCACCAAGGCCCGCAGTCTTGCCACGAGGTCACCTGTAGGAACAATGCCACGGAAAAGCTCCGGGAGGGACACGAACGAGCGCACTGTGCGGGGGCTCCTCACAGCACCGCTCTGTCCTGTCCTGTCCCGTCGCCTGCTCCGAGCACTGTGGCCTGCTCCTGTCACTGCCGGCTCCTATGTCACCAAACGTCACAAAGGACACCATGTTCCATTCCATGACACGGTGACCGTGCTGCACTGTGTCACAAAGGGCCCTTGGACACCGGGTTCCGTTCCATGGCACGGTGACCGTGCTGCACTGTGTCACAAAGGGCCCTTGCACGCACTGCCGCCTGCCCTGGGGCCGCCCCCAGCCCAGCCAAAGTGGCCCAGGCTGGAAGGAATGCCTGGCCCCAGGTGTCTAAGGCAGCCCCACAGGATTTTTAGGAAGAGCTCAGAGCATCAGCAAACGCTGCCCTGCTCTGTGGGCTCAGGGCATTTAAGAATCCTCACTTCAGGAAAGCTTTACTTCCCATTGCTCAGCTCAAGTAGTTCCAAAATTTGCAAACTTGTCAAATTAACAGCAATGGCCGGAGAATGGCCATTGGTTTTGAAGTTTGTTCCCATCTCAAAGCAGCAACACATATGCCTTAACATCATCCACTGGAAGTCACTTTACAAAACATAACACTACAGAGACCCAAAAAGAAGACCATTCTTTGGTTTGCAAATGGTTTTCGATGAAGGGATTACAATCTCCTAATTCTCTTAAGGAATAAAAGCTCTCAAGGAATGAGGACCACTCAGTGTTACAACAGTAACCCAAACAAATGAGGAGATGGCAAAAGGGCTGATCCTCCCCCAGTACAGATATCTAAGTGGCCAATAAAGTACAGCTCTCCCCTCTTGTTCCCTGCAGGAGAAACAGGACCAGTAAAAGAAATAGTCACAGATATTCCTTCTGCCCTCCAACGCCGAAGCTGTGCCAAAGCACGGATGCTGCCTTCAAACTGACTCAAATTCCAGCCCAGACCGCTCAACTTCCAGACAACTCCTTCCCCAACACGCCCACCAACACCAACCTCCCCAAACACCCCCACAGAAGCCCTCAACACCCCGCCAGGACCCCCAGCTGTGCCCGTCCCTCTGCAGAGCTTTCCCAGCCTCCAGCAGAGCCCCTGGTTCCCTGCACGTGCCGTGGGATGGCACTCAGGAGGATCTGCTCCAAGGCCTTCCCTGGCAGCAAAGCCAGGCTGCCAGGCCTGTGGTTCCTGGATCATCCTTCCCAGCGAGCCTTCCTGGGCACGGCTGCTCCATTGGCACATCTGCGCTCAGCTCGGACTGCTCCACTCAGCCAGGGCTGCTGGGAAAGGATCCAGAGCAGCCTGGCCAGCTCTTTCTCCAGCTCCCTCTTCACTCCTGGGGGAGGTAGAACATCCCACAGGAAAGCAACTGGTGCCACAAGGAGTGGGTGGACTCAGGCAGCTCTGGGGAGGCCCCTCAGCACTGCTGTATCCTGAGGGAACGCTGCTGGCCATCCCCTGTGTGTATCTGCAAAAGCTTCAAATCAGCTGCCTCAGCTTCCAGGGCCTCTCTTGGCCAGCATCCTGACGTGGGTGCAGGGCTGCTGCCAGGCACTGCTGGGACCCAGCGGGACAGGACTGGCTGTCTCGTGTCCACGGAGCAGCCCTGACACAGCCAGGGCCATCCCGAAAGCAGACAAACGCTCCCGGCTCAGCAGAGAGGAGCAAGGAGCACTGTGCTGCGCTCAGCGTATCTCAGCTGGGCTCACTCCACCACACGCCCCCATTTTAAGGCTGGCTGATGCCCAGCTGCCAGAAATACCCGCCTTGTTCTCTCCAAGATGCACAGGGAGAGCCAATGAGCAGGACACCTTGGGAGGCCTTTGCTGAGGCCAGGGACACACCAAGATCTGCCAAGGCTCTCCACGCTGCCTGGCCCACACAGCCCAGCTCTGTGCTGGCCCTGGGACACAGCAGCTGCCACCAAGCAGCAGGCAAATGCATATTGCCAGGAGTTGAAACACAGCAGACAGGAAAGCTGTGAAAAGTGTGGGTGTAAAGGCCTTTTAATTCACAGCTCTCACAGAGAGCTTTGGGGCTCATGGCTGGACACAGATGCTCCTGCTCCCCCTCTGTCCAACGGGGGTAACACATCCTGCTGCAGGTGCTTGGGTTGGTTTCCAGAGGTCCAGGCAGATGCCAAACCTGCTCTTCACTGCCTTCTCCCTGCCCCTCTGCCAAGTGCAACAGGCCTCAAGGACTGAAAGGAGCACAGAGAGCCAAAGGGGGACACTCACACCTGCCTCACTGGGAGCTCCCTGGGCAGCACTTCCCTTGAGAAGCAAGCCCCTTTCCTCCAAAGGTGTTTCCCCAAATGTGTGACTTTCCTGGAGAGCACCAACACACCCTTAAGAAACGCTGGCAAGGCTGAATGACTTCAGGTCCTTTCAGGACAGGCACTCCAGCTCTAGCTCCTATTGCCCCAAGTGAGTTTCCAGGTGCAGGGTCAGAGGTGCAGCCCCAGGCCCTCCAGAAACACAAGCTGCCCGCTGCCTCTTCACCTGCCTCAACTCCTGCCTGCGCTCACGGCACCAAAACCAGGCTGTTCCTGGCCAGGGAGCAGAGCCCTGTTCCTGCAGGATGCTCTTGCCAGCACCTTCCAGGACTCTCTGCTGTGCACACACCACTTTTCATGCCCGCTCCCAACAGGCTTTGGAACGCAGAGCCCAACCTGGCTGGCTCTGCCACCAGCACAGCCCAAACACAGGCGGAGGAAGAAGCAGCGGGGGCTGTTTTCTGGCCATGCCCGAGCGAGACTGGAAGGATGCCCTCCCTCTGCTGTCCCTTGGTTGGCTTTCTGGCTGGCTCTGAGCCTGGGGCTGCCGTTCCTCACTTGTGGGGAGCAGAAGCACAGCCGGCATCCCGGCACTGCCTGGCAGCGCTGCGGGCACCGGCACGGCCGCGTGTCCGAGTCTCGGGCACCGTGCTGCTGCTTCATTTGCCCTCAGGCACAGCCAGAGCTCCCTGCTAAGCCCAGATGCTCTCTGCTGCTGCCCTCTTCCTCATCCTGTGCAGGGATGGAGCGCTGCTGTGCTTTCAGGAAGCTATTCTTGAAAGCTTCCAGCATTCCAAGCTCCTTTGCCCTCCGTGGATGCTTGCCATGGAATCCCTCTCAGCTGGCTTCAGAGCATACTCCGGTTGGCTCTTCCAAAATTCAGGGGCTCCAGGGTGCTCAGCAAGATGTGGAACTGCACAGTGCTGTGGAGCTGCACCTTCAGCACAGGGACCTTTCCAGCCTGACCTGCCCCCGTTCCTCTGGGTCTGTGCACAAAACACGGCGTGGCAGAGAACGGCAGCAGGGGCCTGTGTGTCCCAGGGCCCCGGATTTGCTTCAGCTCCACAGGGATGCAGGCAAAGTGAAGATCCCAAACTTTTATTAATATAAGGCGAAGCAAAGGGATGAGCTGGGAGGGAAAAAAGGGGACGGGCAGCGTCTGAGGGCTGGAGGGAGGCAGCTGTCTACAGGGAGGGAGAGGGGAGGGAGAAGAAGGTGATGGACAGGCTGAGGGCTGGTGGGACAGAGCCACAGACAGAGAGGTATAGTGGAGAGAAAAACTGGGGATGGGCACTGTGTGAGGGCTGGAGGGAGGGAGCCACCTACAGGGAGGGAGCATGGAGGGAAAAAATGGGGATGGGCAGTGTATGAGGGCTGGAGGGAGGGAGCTACCTACAGGGAGGGAGAGTGGAGGGAAAAAATGGGGATGGACAGTGTCTGAGGGCTGGTGGGGCAGAGCTATCAACAGGCAGGGAGAGGGCTGAAGCCACGAGAACTGTGCCCAGCAGCAGCTGTGCCAGGACTTCCAGCAGCGCTGGGAGGCGATGTCCCCTTGGGTGTCTCCTGGTGCTCTTCTTGGGACACCGGTTGAGTGGATCCAGAAGATATCCCTAATTCTTGAGCTCTTGGGGGAAAGTCGGCTTGATTTTCCAGGTCACAGCAGGATGGGCTGGCACGTTGCCTCCGGGCTTGAAGGGCTGAAAGAGAGAGGAGCAGAGCCGTGGCAACAGCCCTGGTCTGCGGGAATCCTACAAGACCTTCGGAAAGGGACCATCCCACCAAGAAGGGAGTAGGAGACATTGGAATCAGCTGGGAGGTACTGGCCATGACTCCCCCAGGTGTCCCTGAAATCTCTGTGTGCTCTGCCCACATCGCTCCTCGTCCGCACAGGGAGCAGAGCCCTCCAAAGCCGGGGCAGGGCCTGCAGCTCCTTCCCGCTGTCAGCCCGCTGCCCTCTCTCACCCTGACAGATGTGCCGGAGCTCTTGCTGCTGCCTCCTCAGGCACCGCCCGGCCATGCCTGTGAACACAGAGCCTGTCAGGGCGCCAGCGGCACAGCTCCCTGCCGGCGGCGCTGCCGGCGCTGTGGCCACACGGGCTGCTGGTCCGGCAGGGCTCAGCCCGGCCCTTGCCGCACGCTGCCGCCCCAGGGCACGGCTGCCAGAGGGCGGCAGCAGCAATGCCCAGGCCGGGCGGGGCTCCACGGCGCCGGGCCCGGCTGGCGCTGCCGGGGCAGCAGGCGGGGCTGGGGCCGAGCTGCGGCGGGCCGGGCCGGGGAGGGAGCCCGGGCTCGTGGCTCACCCATGATCCTGACGGCCGCCTCTCGCAGGGGCTCCTGTGGGCTCCGCAGGTAGCGCAGGGCCCGGCGCAGGTGCTCGGCCGCTCTGCTCCTGTCCTCTGCCAGCTGCAGAGAGCGGCAGGAGGGAAGGGTTGGCGCGGGCTCAGCCCCTGGGCCGGGCGCTGCCTGCACTCAGCCCCGGCCTCCCCTGGCCGCACAGGCCTGAGGCACGGCCAGCAGCCGCTGGCCAAGGGCTCCCGAGGGCAGGGGGCAGAGGGCCGGCTGCTGCCCGGGGAGCCACGGTGCCGCCCCGCAGCCCCGCCGGGCCGGGGCTCCATGGGCACCCGGCTGGGGCCCACGGGAGTCTGGAGCAGAGCCCCCGCGGCCTCTGGCTGCAGCAGCGGGCAGGGGCACAGCTGCCAGGCCCGCACACTGAGCGCCGCCCTCAGGGGCCTTCTCCGGGCTGAGCCTGGGGCTTCCAGGCCCTCCTTACCAGGCACTCATCGACCTTCAACGGTGGCTGCTCCTTCAACAGCTGTACGAGCTTCCTCCTCTTCAGGAACTCGGCCACACGAACCAGTGTTTCCCGAGAGGCCTGGAGAGCAGCACAGACCCAGAGATGGCCCCAGAGCCAAGGGCACTGGACCCACATCCCTGTGCCAAGGCCTGGAGGAGGTGACAGCCCGCAAGGCATCAGGACAGGAGGCAGCCAAGCTCCCTGCCAGAGATCCACCAGCATCACAGAAAACCTCACCTTTGCCACGTCATGGTTCTTATCGTGACAGTAAATTATAAGTGCATAGAGGCTCTTGCTCACAGTTGTCTTCAGGGGCTTTTTTCCCTCATCCACTACCAATTCCACCACCTTGCTGAAGAGTTGAATGGAGAGCAGCTGCATGTGGCTGTTGTCCTAGAGGAAACAAAAAGACTTGCATCAACTATTCCAGTCCCAGCTGGGCAAAGGCCTGCAAATCCAGAAGGCACAAAGTTTCTGGGAAGCACGCGATGCCTGTGGCTCAGGATGCAGAAGCTTACATGGTCAAAGAGCAGCAGGAGTGCCTCAGCCAGCTTTGGGGCAGTGGTGCTGGATACTAGGATGTCTTTGTGCTGCAGCACATTGGTGAAGACAGAGAGGGACATGCTGACCACCTCTCCATCTGCATCATCCAGAAGATCCACAAGCCGTTGAGACAAGATGCAAATTCTCCTGGCCTGTGTGGAACACAAGGCAGTGCTGGGAAGCCACGGACGGCTGCACCGCCACCACCGCCCTGGCGCTGCAAGGCCACCCTGCTGCTGCAGGGCCCACAGGCCAAAGGCCTGAGCCAAAGCACTGGGGCAGGTGAGGCAGGAGAGCTGGGAGCAGCTGCCTCAGCTCCTGAAGCCCTGCCAGCCCAAGGGGCAGCTTTCCACAGCGCAGCTTCAGCCGCTGCCCCCTACTCACCATCAAGAGATCCTTGCTGACCACCACGAGGCCTCTGAGTGCCAGGCGACGCTGCTCACTGCACTTGCTGTGCAGGTACCTTGCCAAAACCTTCAGGACAGTGCCACCACATTTCGTCAAGTCCAGGCACTCGAGGACCTGAAAGGCACAGGGCAGTGACAGGGGAGCCGGCCGGCAGGAGCCCAGAAGCGCACAGGGCTGGGCCCAGGCAGCAGCACAGGGCACGGGCACCGGCCTGGCAGCTGTGGCTGTGAGAGGGCAGAGAGCTGGGAAGCAGCTCAGCCAGGCAGTGCTGGCCACCAGGCTCACCTCCACAAAGAATGCCAGGAAGGGCAGATCCCGGTATGGGTCCTGCCTGTTGAGCTGCCGGAGCAAGTGGAGTGCGATTCGAGAGCACAAAGGGACCATGTTACGGCGCATCTCCCTGGCAGGGGGAAAGAGGCACCAAGACCCTGAGGTGGGGACGGACCTCTCCCAGGACTGACTCACAGAGGTCTGGTCTTTCCCCAGCATCCCTGGAGGGCATGTGGGTGCTCTGGGAGGTGGCCCCTTCTGGGCACCCTCCTCTCCCAGCCTTTTCCAGTCTCCTTGGCCGTCCCTCAGTGACGAGGCTCTCTGGCCCATGACCACAGGCACTGAGTGGGGCACAGGGCACAAATGCCGGGGGCAATGGGGACAAGGGGGTCTCACCTGGCCAGCAGACCCATGGCATAGTGCTGGGTGTGAGAACACAGCAGCGTGTCCCAGCCACGCTTGCGCTCCATAGACATCACCTCATGGTCACAGCGCAGTCGGTAGAGCAGAGCCTTCATGGCCTGCACTGCAAACCTGTGTGCAGAGCAAAGCCCAGGTCACACTTGGAGCGCTGGCGCTGGCCACAAGGGCATGGGAAGGATAGGAGGACTGGGACCTGTTGGACTTGCTGGGAAGGCGGTGTTCCTCCTGGCATGCTCTCCAGAAATGACCAGCTTCCACTGGTGGCATCTGCTGTGTGGTGATGACAATATGGAAGAGCAGAGCCACAAACAGGCGGGAGGAATAAAGGATCATGGCCTCATGGCACTCGGGCACCTGGACAATCACCCAGAGCACCAGAGTTGCCTGCAAAAGAAGCAGCCCAAGACAGCACTCAGTGCCGAGGTGTCCATGGGGCAGGGCCCAAGGGCAGATGCAGGAGGAGCAGCGGGCCTGGTGCCCCCTGAGCCTGCCCCTAGCCCAGGGTTCAGCCCAGCGCCTGAGGCATGGAGAGGATGGAGAGCTGCTGGGGAGGTGACTGAGGGGCAAGCGGAGCCCAGTTCCAGAAACTCACAGCCAGGGCAAAAATGTCCCTGTCGTCCCCATCAGAGGTGCATGCGCTGTGCACAGGCCAATCCTCCATCACACAGAGCAGTGTTGCCAGCACTTTCTCCACGGCTGGTTGCACTGATCCTATAGTTCTCCACATCAGTGCAGCAGCTCTGTGGGATCAGAGCTCTGTGTCAGGGGCATCTCAGTGCCAGTACCACGCCCTGTGCAGCTGTGGGGGCCCAGGTGACAGAGCCCCGGTGCCCTGAGGGGCAGGGAGGGAGCATTGGCAGCAGGCTCGGGAAACAGAGGGGCCCCAGGGTCCTGGACCTCTCTGCCTGTCTGTCAGAGCCTATAGCACAGGCTGTGCAGGGCCGTGGGCCCCAAAGGCTGGTGAGCCCTGAGCTGCGCAGGCACGTGGGCCCCGTACCTGTCACACGTTGGGGCACAGTGCAGGAGGGTCAGCACCACGTCAGCAGGGTGTTCTTCAGCCAGCCTCACAATGTCAATTTGCAGCCTGGCATCCAGAGCGACATGGGACACCAGCCTCTGGTGAATGCTCCTTACAATGGCTGGAACCTGGGGGAGGCGTGGGGGAGATTTTGAGTGCTGTCCAAGGCAGCAACTTGCCCAGCTTCCCCCAAGAAGTGCTTCCCTTCCCGCCACACTGTGCTGGCCTCACAGGCTGAGGGGGCCCAGTGACCATGGCTTGAGGGGACACACGGACCTGGCAGGCTTCCAGGCCTGGCCCCAGGCTGCTTACCTGCTGCTGAGAAGGAACAGCATTGTCTTTGAAAAAATCCTTAGTGGGAGCAGGCATGGTGCCAGTATTTGTGATGCCCTGAATCATTCTGGTGTCGGTGTTTCTGATGGCCTTGCTCTCAGTCATCGCCATGTGAACCGCCTTCACCCTTTGATAATTCATTGCATCATTTCCTGAGGGTGCTGTCCATTCGGGGCTGGCGAGAGGCTTTTCCTGGAACTTGGTCAGCCTGGAGTCACGCTCAGCTTGGACCTCAGCTGCTTTGGTTCCGGATTTTCTATGCCGAATGCGCAGAAACATCCGGATCATCTGCAGAACAAAGGACAGGGAAGGCAGGGATGTTGCATGGTGTGCTCCAAGCGTGGTGCTGGGCTGAGCAGGGACAGCAGGCCCAGCCCAGCTGGGGGGGGCTGCAGGTACCTTCAGGGTTTTGCAGAAGCGGCCAGGGCCGGGTTCCTGCTCTCGTGTCTTGTTCAGGGCTGCATCTGGCAAAGAGCGAGGGCAGCCAGAGCTGAGGGGCTGCGGGAGAGGCCGGAGAACACAGCCCAGCCCTGCTCCCCCTAGGCTGGGAGAGCCCCGGGATGGCCCAGGGGATGGAGCACGGCCCCTGCGGCGTGTCTGCCCAGCCCCTGTTCCATCCTGTCTGTGGGTATGTCCCCAGGGCATGGGATGGGATGGGACGGGATGGGATGGGGCCAAGCTGGCTGCAGCCATCAGCCCTGTGGCCCAGCTCTGTCGCTCACCATTCTTCAGTGGCTGTAACTGCTCCGGTTTTTCAGGCTGTTGTGCTGGGACATCTTCAGGCCTTCTCTTTTTTTTCGGTCTGAAGACTTTGAAGAGGCTAAGGAATCTACCCGCCATTCCAGAGTCTGGTCTCAAGGGCACCTTCTCGAGAGATGGCTCCGGAATGCTCCAAGTCCTCAAGGGCACCTGCAAAACACACCCCCCGGGAAGGCCAGGGGCCACCAAGGCCCGCAGTCTTGCCACGAGGTCACCTGTAGGAACAATGCCACGGAAAAGCTCCGGGAGGGACACGAACGAGCGCACTGTGCGGGGGCTCCTCACAGCACCGCTCTGTCCTGTCCTGTCCCGTCGCCTGCTCCGAGCACTGTGGCCTGCTCCTGTCACTGCCGGCTCCTATGTCACCAAACGTCACAAAGGACACCATGTTCCATTCCATGACACGGTGACCGTGCTGCACTGTGTCACAAAGGGCCCTTGGACACCGGGTTCCGTTCCATGGCACGGTGACCGTGCTGCACTGTGTCACAAAGGGCCCTTGCACGCACTGCCGCCTGCCCTGGGGCCGCCCCCAGCCCAGCCAAAGTGGCCCAGGCTGGAAGGAATGCCTGGCCCCAGGTGTCTAAGGCAGCCCCACAGGATTTTTAGGAAGAGCTCAGAGCATCAGCAAACGCTGCCCTGCTCTGTGGGCTCAGGGCATTTAAGAATCCTCACTTCAGGAAAGCTTTACTTCCCATTGCTCAGCTCAAGTAGTTCCAAAATTTGCAAACTTGTCAAATTAACAGCAATGGCCGGAGAATGGCCATTGGTTTTGAAGTTTGTTCCCATCTCAAAGCAGCAACACATATGCCTTAACATCATCCACTGGAAGTCACTTTACAAAACATAACACTACAGAGACCCAAAAAGAAGACCATTCTTTGGTTTGCAAATGGTTTTCGATGAAGGGATTACAATCTCCTAATTCTCTTAAGGAATAAAAGCTCTCAAGGAATGAGGACCACTCAGTGTTACAACAGTAACCCAAACAAATGAGGAGATGGCAAAAGGGCTGATCCTCCCCCAGTACAGATATCTAAGTGGCCAATAAAGTACAGCTCTCCCCTCTTGTTCCCTGCAGGAGAAACAGGACCAGTAAAAGAAATAGTCACAGATATTCCTTCTGCCCTCCAACGCCGAAGCTGTGCCAAAGCACGGATGCTGCCTTCAAACTGACTCAAATTCCAGCCCAGACCGCTCAACTTCCAGACAACTCCTTCCCCAACACGCCCACCAACACCAACCTCCCCAAACACCCCCACAGAAGCCCTCAACACCCCGCCAGGACCCCCAGCTGTGCCCGTCCCTCTGCAGAGCTTTCCCAGCCTCCAGCAGAGCCCCTGGTTCCCTGCACGTGCCGTGGGATGGCACTCAGGAGGATCTGCTCCAAGGCCTTCCCTGGCAGCAAAGCCAGGCTGCCAGGCCTGTGGTTCCTGGATCATCCTTCCCAGCGAGCCTTCCTGGGCACGGCTGCTCCATTGGCACATCTGCGCTCAGCTCGGACTGCTCCACTCAGCCAGGGCTGCTGGGAAAGGATCCAGAGCAGCCTGGCCAGCTCTTTCTCCAGCTCCCTCTTCACTCCTGGGGGAGGTAGAACATCCCACAGGAAAGCAACTGGTGCCACAAGGAGTGGGTGGACTCAGGCAGCTCTGGGGAGGCCCCTCAGCACTGCTGTATCCTGAGGGAACGCTGCTGGCCATCCCCTGTGTGTATCTGCAAAAGCTTCAAATCAGCTGCCTCAGCTTCCAGGGCCTCTCTTGGCCAGCATCCTGACGTGGGTGCAGGGCTGCTGCCAGGCACTGCTGGGACCCAGCGGGACAGGACTGGCTGTCTCGTGTCCACGGAGCAGCCCTGACACAGCCAGGGCCATCCCGAAAGCAGACAAACGCTCCCGGCTCAGCAGAGAGGAGCAAGGAGCACTGTGCTGCGCTCAGCGTATCTCAGCTGGGCTCACTCCACCACACGCCCCCATTTTAAGGCTGGCTGATGCCCAGCTGCCAGAAATACCCGCCTTGTTCTCTCCAAGATGCACAGGGAGAGCCAATGAGCAGGACACCTTGGGAGGCCTTTGCTGAGGCCAGGGACACACCAAGATCTGCCAAGGCTCTCCACGCTGCCTGGCCCACACAGCCCAGCTCTGTGCTGGCCCTGGGACACAGCAGCTGCCACCAAGCAGCAGGCAAATGCATATTGCCAGGAGTTGAAACACAGCAGACAGGAAAGCTGTGAAAAGTGTGGGTGTAAAGGCCTTTTAATTCACAGCTCTCACAGAGAGCTTTGGGGCTCATGGCTGGACACAGATGCTCCTGCTCCCCCTCTGTCCAACGGGGGTAACACATCCTGCTGCAGGTGCTTGGGTTGGTTTCCAGAGGTCCAGGCAGATGCCAAACCTGCTCTTCACTGCCTTCTCCCTGCCCCTCTGCCAAGTGCAACAGGCCTCAAGGACTGAAAGGAGCACAGAGAGCCAAAGGGGGACACTCACACCTGCCTCACTGGGAGCTCCCTGGGCAGCACTTCCCTTGAGAAGCAAGCCCCTTTCCTCCAAAGGTGTTTCCCCAAATGTGTGACTTTCCTGGAGAGCACCAACACACCCTTAAGAAACGCTGGCAAGGCTGAATGACTTCAGGTCCTTTCAGGACAGGCACTCCAGCTCTAGCTCCTATTGCCCCAAGTGAGTTTCCAGGTGCAGGGTCAGAGGTGCAGCCCCAGGCCCTCCAGAAACACAAGCTGCCCGCTGCCTCTTCACCTGCCTCAACTCCTGCCTGCGCTCACGGCACCAAAACCAGGCTGTTCCTGGCCAGGGAGCAGAGCCCTGTTCCTGCAGGATGCTCTTGCCAGCACCTTCCAGGACTCTCTGCTGTGCACACACCACTTTTCATGCCCGCTCCCAACAGGCTTTGGAACGCAGAGCCCAACCTGGCTGGCTCTGCCACCAGCACAGCCCAAACACAGGCGGAGGAAGAAGCAGCGGGGGCTGTTTTCTGGCCATGCCCGAGCGAGACTGGAAGGATGCCCTCCCTCTGCTGTCCCTTGGTTGGCTTTCTGGCTGGCTCTGAGCCTGGGGCTGCCGTTCCTCACTTGTGGGGAGCAGAAGCACAGCCGGCATCCCGGCACTGCCTGGCAGCGCTGCGGGCACCGGCACGGCCGCGTGTCCGAGTCTCGGGCACCGTGCTGCTGCTTCATTTGCCCTCAGGCACAGCCAGAGCTCCCTGCTAAGCCCAGATGCTCTCTGCTGCTGCCCTCTTCCTCATCCTGTGCAGGGATGGAGCGCTGCTGTGCTTTCAGGAAGCTATTCTTGAAAGCTTCCAGCATTCCAAGCTCCTTTGCCCTCCGTGGATGCTTGCCATGGAATCCCTCTCAGCTGGCTTCAGAGCATACTCCGGTTGGCTCTTCCAAAATTCAGGGGCTCCAGGGTGCTCAGCAAGATGTGGAACTGCACAGTGCTGTGGAGCTGCACCTTCAGCACAGGGACCTTTCCAGCCTGACCTGCCCCCGTTCCTCTGGGTCTGTGCACAAAACACGGCGTGGCAGAGAACGGCAGCAGGGGCCTGTGTGTCCCAGGGCCCCGGATTTGCTTCAGCTCCACAGGGATGCAGGCAAAGTGAAGATCCCAAACTTTTATTAATATAAGGCGAAGCAAAGGGATGAGCTGGGAGGGAAAAAAGGGGACGGGCAGCGTCTGAGGGCTGGAGGGAGGCAGCTGTCTACAGGGAGGGAGAGGGGAGGGAGAAGAAGGTGATGGACAGGCTGAGGGCTGGTGGGACAGAGCCACAGACAGAGAGGTATAGTGGAGAGAAAAACTGGGGATGGGCACTGTGTGAGGGCTGGAGGGAGGGAGCCACCTACAGGGAGGGAGCATGGAGGGAAAAAATGGGGATGGGCAGTGTATGAGGGCTGGAGGGAGGGAGCTACCTACAGGGAGGGAGAGTGGAGGGAAAAAATGGGGATGGACAGTGTCTGAGGGCTGGTGGGGCAGAGCTATCAACAGGCAGGGAGAGGGCTGAAGCCACGAGAACTGTGCCCAGCAGCAGCTGTGCCAGGACTTCCAGCAGCGCTGGGAGGCGATGTCCCCTTGGGTGTCTCCTGGTGCTCTTCTTGGGACACCGGTTGAGTGGATCCAGAAGATATCCCTAATTCTTGAGCTCTTGGGGGAAAGTCGGCTTGATTTTCCAGGTCACAGCAGGATGGGCTGGCACGTTGCCTCCGGGCTTGAAGGGCTGAAAGAGAGAGGAGCAGAGCCGTGGCAACAGCCCTGGTCTGCGGGAATCCTACAAGACCTTCGGAAAGGGACCATCCCACCAAGAAGGGAGTAGGAGACATTGGAATCAGCTGGGAGGTACTGGCCATGACTCCCCCAGGTGTCCCTGAAATCTCTGTGTGCTCTGCCCACATCGCTCCTCGTCCGCACAGGGAGCAGAGCCCTCCAAAGCCGGGGCAGGGCCTGCAGCTCCTTCCCGCTGTCAGCCCGCTGCCCTCTCTCACCCTGACAGATGTGCCGGAGCTCTTGCTGCTGCCTCCTCAGGCACCGCCCGGCCATGCCTGTGAACACAGAGCCTGTCAGGGCGCCAGCGGCACAGCTCCCTGCCGGCGGCGCTGCCGGCGCTGTGGCCACACGGGCTGCTGGTCCGGCAGGGCTCAGCCCGGCCCTTGCCGCACGCTGCCGCCCCAGGGCACGGCTGCCAGAGGGCGGCAGCAGCAATGCCCAGGCCGGGCGGGGCTCCACGGCGCCGGGCCCGGCTGGCGCTGCCGGGGCAGCAGGCGGGGCTGGGGCCGAGCTGCGGCGGGCCGGGCCGGGGAGGGAGCCCGGGCTCGTGGCTCACCCATGATCCTGACGGCCGCCTCTCGCAGGGGCTCCTGTGGGCTCCGCAGGTAGCGCAGGGCCCGGCGCAGGTGCTCGGCCGCTCTGCTCCTGTCCTCTGCCAGCTGCAGAGAGCGGCAGGAGGGAAGGGTTGGCGCGGGCTCAGCCCCTGGGCCGGGCGCTGCCTGCACTCAGCCCCGGCCTCCCCTGGCCGCACAGGCCTGAGGCACGGCCAGCAGCCGCTGGCCAAGGGCTCCCGAGGGCAGGGGGCAGAGGGCCGGCTGCTGCCCGGGGAGCCACGGTGCCGCCCCGCAGCCCCGCCGGGCCGGGGCTCCATGGGCACCCGGCTGGGGCCCACGGGAGTCTGGAGCAGAGCCCCCGCGGCCTCTGGCTGCAGCAGCGGGCAGGGGCACAGCTGCCAGGCCCGCACACTGAGCGCCGCCCTCAGGGGCCTTCTCCGGGCTGAGCCTGGGGCTTCCAGGCCCTCCTTACCAGGCACTCATCGACCTTCAACGGTGGCTGCTCCTTCAACAGCTGTACGAGCTTCCTCCTCTTCAGGAACTCGGCCACACGAACCAGTGTTTCCCGAGAGGCCTGGAGAGCAGCACAGACCCAGAGATGGCCCCAGAGCCAAGGGCACTGGACCCACATCCCTGTGCCAAGGCCTGGAGGAGGTGACAGCCCGCAAGGCATCAGGACAGGAGGCAGCCAAGCTCCCTGCCAGAGATCCACCAGCATCACAGAAAACCTCACCTTTGCCACGTCATGGTTCTTATCGTGACAGTAAATTATAAGTGCATAGAGGCTCTTGCTCACAGTTGTCTTCAGGGGCTTTTTTCCCTCATCCACTACCAATTCCACCACCTTGCTGAAGAGTTGAATGGAGAGCAGCTGCATGTGGCTGTTGTCCTAGAGGAAACAAAAAGACTTGCATCAACTATTCCAGTCCCAGCTGGGCAAAGGCCTGCAAATCCAGAAGGCACAAAGTTTCTGGGAAGCACGCGATGCCTGTGGCTCAGGATGCAGAAGCTTACATGGTCAAAGAGCAGCAGGAGTGCCTCAGCCAGCTTTGGGGCAGTGGTGCTGGATACTAGGATGTCTTTGTGCTGCAGCACATTGGTGAAGACAGAGAGGGACATGCTGACCACCTCTCCATCTGCATCATCCAGAAGATCCACAAGCCGTTGAGACAAGATGCAAATTCTCCTGGCCTGTGTGGAACACAAGGCAGTGCTGGGAAGCCACGGACGGCTGCACCGCCACCACCGCCCTGGCGCTGCAAGGCCACCCTGCTGCTGCAGGGCCCACAGGCCAAAGGCCTGAGCCAAAGCACTGGGGCAGGTGAGGCAGGAGAGCTGGGAGCAGCTGCCTCAGCTCCTGAAGCCCTGCCAGCCCAAGGGGCAGCTTTCCACAGCGCAGCTTCAGCCGCTGCCCCCTACTCACCATCAAGAGATCCTTGCTGACCACCACGAGGCCTCTGAGTGCCAGGCGACGCTGCTCACTGCACTTGCTGTGCAGGTACCTTGCCAAAACCTTCAGGACAGTGCCACCACATTTCGTCAAGTCCAGGCACTCGAGGACCTGAAAGGCACAGGGCAGTGACAGGGGAGCCGGCCGGCAGGAGCCCAGAAGCGCACAGGGCTGGGCCCAGGCAGCAGCACAGGGCACGGGCACCGGCCTGGCAGCTGTGGCTGTGAGAGGGCAGAGAGCTGGGAAGCAGCTCAGCCAGGCAGTGCTGGCCACCAGGCTCACCTCCACAAAGAATGCCAGGAAGGGCAGATCCCGGTATGGGTCCTGCCTGTTGAGCTGCCGGAGCAAGTGGAGTGCGATTCGAGAGCACAAAGGGACCATGTTACGGCGCATCTCCCTGGCAGGGGGAAAGAGGCACCAAGACCCTGAGGTGGGGACGGACCTCTCCCAGGACTGACTCACAGAGGTCTGGTCTTTCCCCAGCATCCCTGGAGGGCATGTGGGTGCTCTGGGAGGTGGCCCCTTCTGGGCACCCTCCTCTCCCAGCCTTTTCCAGTCTCCTTGGCCGTCCCTCAGTGACGAGGCTCTCTGGCCCATGACCACAGGCACTGAGTGGGGCACAGGGCACAAATGCCGGGGGCAATGGGGACAAGGGGGTCTCACCTGGCCAGCAGACCCATGGCATAGTGCTGGGTGTGAGAACACAGCAGCGTGTCCCAGCCACGCTTGCGCTCCATAGACATCACCTCATGGTCACAGCGCAGTCGGTAGAGCAGAGCCTTCATGGCCTGCACTGCAAACCTGTGTGCAGAGCAAAGCCCAGGTCACACTTGGAGCGCTGGCGCTGGCCACAAGGGCATGGGAAGGATAGGAGGACTGGGACCTGTTGGACTTGCTGGGAAGGCGGTGTTCCTCCTGGCATGCTCTCCAGAAATGACCAGCTTCCACTGGTGGCATCTGCTGTGTGGTGATGACAATATGGAAGAGCAGAGCCACAAACAGGCGGGAGGAATAAAGGATCATGGCCTCATGGCACTCGGGCACCTGGACAATCACCCAGAGCACCAGAGTTGCCTGCAAAAGAAGCAGCCCAAGACAGCACTCAGTGCCGAGGTGTCCATGGGGCAGGGCCCAAGGGCAGATGCAGGAGGAGCAGCGGGCCTGGTGCCCCCTGAGCCTGCCCCTAGCCCAGGGTTCAGCCCAGCGCCTGAGGCATGGAGAGGATGGAGAGCTGCTGGGGAGGTGACTGAGGGGCAAGCGGAGCCCAGTTCCAGAAACTCACAGCCAGGGCAAAAATGTCCCTGTCGTCCCCATCAGAGGTGCATGCGCTGTGCACAGGCCAATCCTCCATCACACAGAGCAGTGTTGCCAGCACTTTCTCCACGGCTGGTTGCACTGATCCTATAGTTCTCCACATCAGTGCAGCAGCTCTGTGGGATCAGAGCTCTGTGTCAGGGGCATCTCAGTGCCAGTACCACGCCCTGTGCAGCTGTGGGGGCCCAGGTGACAGAGCCCCGGTGCCCTGAGGGGCAGGGAGGGAGCATTGGCAGCAGGCTCGGGAAACAGAGGGGCCCCAGGGTCCTGGACCTCTCTGCCTGTCTGTCAGAGCCTATAGCACAGGCTGTGCAGGGCCGTGGGCCCCAAAGGCTGGTGAGCCCTGAGCTGCGCAGGCACGTGGGCCCCGTACCTGTCACACGTTGGGGCACAGTGCAGGAGGGTCAGCACCACGTCAGCAGGGTGTTCTTCAGCCAGCCTCACAATGTCAATTTGCAGCCTGGCATCCAGAGCGACATGGGACACCAGCCTCTGGTGAATGCTCCTTACAATGGCTGGAACCTGGGGGAGGCGTGGGGGAGATTTTGAGTGCTGTCCAAGGCAGCAACTTGCCCAGCTTCCCCCAAGAAGTGCTTCCCTTCCCGCCACACTGTGCTGGCCTCACAGGCTGAGGGGGCCCAGTGACCATGGCTTGAGGGGACACACGGACCTGGCAGGCTTCCAGGCCTGGCCCCAGGCTGCTTACCTGCTGCTGAGAAGGAACAGCATTGTCTTTGAAAAAATCCTTAGTGGGAGCAGGCATGGTGCCAGTATTTGTGATGCCCTGAATCATTCTGGTGTCGGTGTTTCTGATGGCCTTGCTCTCAGTCATCGCCATGTGAACCGCCTTCACCCTTTGATAATTCATTGCATCGTTTCCTGAGGGTGCTGTCCATTCGGGGCTGGCGAGAGGCTTTTCCTGGAACTTGGTCAGCCTGGAGTCACGCTCAGCTTGGACCTCAGCTGCTTTGGTTCCGGATTTTCTATGCCGAATGCGCAGAAACATCCGGATCATCTGCAGAACAAAGGACAGGGAAGGCAGGGATGTTGCATGGTGTGCTCCAAGCGTGGTGCTGGGCTGAGCAGGGACAGCAGGCCCAGCCCAGCTGGGGGGGGCTGCAGGTACCTTCAGGGTTTTGCAGAAGCGGCCAGGGCCGGGTTCCTGCTCTCGTGTCTTGTTCAGGGCTGCATCTGGCAAAGAGCGAGGGCAGCCAGAGCTGAGGGGCTGCGGGAGAGGCCGGAGAACACAGCCCAGCCCTGCTCCCCCTAGGCTGGGAGAGCCCCGGGATGGCCCAGGGGATGGAGCACGGCCCCTGCGGCGTGTCTGCCCAGCCCCTGTTCCATCCTGTCTGTGGGTATGTCCCCAGGGCATGGGATGGGATGGGATGGGATGGGATGGGGCCAAGCTGGCTGCAGCCATCAGCCCTGTGGCCCAGCTCTGTCGCTCACCATTCTTCAGTGGCTGTAACTGCTCCGGTTTTTCAGGCTGTTGTGCTGGGACATCTTCAGGCCTTCTCTTTTTTTTCGGTCTGAAGACTTTGAAGAGGCTAAGGAATCTACCCGCCATTCCAGAGTCTGGTCTCAAGGGCACCTTCTCGAGAGATGGCTCCGGAATGCTCCAAGTCCTCAAGGGCACCTGCAAAACACACCCCCCGGGAAGGCCAGGGGCCACCAAGGCCCGCAGTCTTGCCACGAGGTCACCTGTAGGAACAATGCCACGGAAAAGCTCCGGGAGGGACACGAACGAGCGCACTGTGCGGGGGCTCCTCACAGCACCGCTCTGTCCTGTCCTGTCCCGTCGCCTGCTCCGAGCACTGTGGCCTGCTCCTGTCACTGCCGGCTCCTATGTCACCAAACGTCACAAAGGACACCATGTTCCATTCCATGACACGGTGACCGTGCTGCACTGTGTCACAAAGGGCCCTTGGACACCGGGTTCCGTTCCATGGCACGGTGACCGTGCTGCACTGTGTCACAAAGGGCCCTTGCACGCACTGCCGCCTGCCCTGGGGCCGCCCCCAGCCCAGCCAAAGTGGCCCAGGCTGGAAGGAATGCCTGGCCCCAGGTGTCTAAGGCAGCCCCACAGGATTTTTAGGAAGAGCTCAGAGCATCAGCAAACGCTGCCCTGCTCTGTGGGCTCAGGGCATTTAAGAATCCTCACTTCAGGAAAGCTTTACTTCCCATTGCTCAGCTCAAGTAGTTCCAAAATTTGCAAACTTGTCAAATTAACAGCAATGGCCGGAGAATGGCCATTGGTTTTGAAGTTTGTTCCCATCTCAAAGCAGCAACACATATGCCTTAACATCATCCACTGGAAGTCACTTTACAAAACATAACACTACAGAGACCCAAAAAGAAGACCATTCTTTGGTTTGCAAATGGTTTTCGATGAAGGGATTACAATCTCCTAATTCTCTTAAGGAATAAAAGCTCTCAAGGAATGAGGACCACTCAGTGTTACAACAGTAACCCAAACAAATGAGGAGATGGCAAAAGGGCTGATCCTCCCCCAGTACAGATATCTAAGTGGCCAATAAAGTACAGCTCTCCCCTCTTGTTCCCTGCAGGAGAAACAGGACCAGTAAAAGAAATAGTCACAGATATTCCTTCTGCCCTCCAACGCCGAAGCTGTGCCAAAGCACGGATGCTGCCTTCAAACTGACTCAAATTCCAGCCCAGACCGCTCAACTTCCAGACAACTCCTTCCCCAACACGCCCACCAACACCAACCTCCCCAAACACCCCCACAGAAGCCCTCAACACCCCGCCAGGACCCCCAGCTGTGCCCGTCCCTCTGCAGAGCTTTCCCAGCCTCCAGCAGAGCCCCTGGTTCCCTGCACGTGCCGTGGGATGGCACTCAGGAGGATCTGCTCCAAGGCCTTCCCTGGCAGCAAAGCCAGGCTGCCAGGCCTGTGGTTCCTGGATCATCCTTCCCAGCGAGCCTTCCTGGGCACGGCTGCTCCATTGGCACATCTGCGCTCAGCTCGGACTGCTCCACTCAGCCAGGGCTGCTGGGAAAGGATCCAGAGCAGCCTGGCCAGCTCTTTCTCCAGCTCCCTCTTCACTCCTGGGGGAGGTAGAACATCCCACAGGAAAGCAACTGGTGCCACAAGGAGTGGGTGGACTCAGGCAGCTCTGGGGAGGCCCCTCAGCACTGCTGTATCCTGAGGGAACGCTGCTGGCCATCCCCTGTGTGTATCTGCAAAAGCTTCAAATCAGCTGCCTCAGCTTCCAGGGCCTCTCTTGGCCAGCATCCTGACGTGGGTGCAGGGCTGCTGCCAGGCACTGCTGGGACCCAGCGGGACAGGACCGGCTGTCTCGTGTCCACGGAGCAGCCCTGACACAGCCAGGGCCATCCCGAAAGCAGACAAACGCTCCCGGCTCAGCAGAGAGGAGCAAGGAGCACTGGGCTGCGCTCAGCGTATCTCAGCTGGGCTCACTCCACCACACGCCCCCATTTTAAGGCTGGCTGATGCCCAGCTGCCAGAAATACCCGCCTTGTTCTCTCCAAGATGCACAGGGAGAGCCAATGAGCAGGACACCTTGGGAGGCCTTTGCTGAGGCCAGGGACACACCAAGATCTGCCAAGGCTCTCCACGCTGCCTGGCCCACACAGCCCAGCTCTGTGCTGGCCCTGGGACACAGCAGCTGCCACCAAGCAGCAGGCAAATGCATATTGCCAGGAGTTGAAACACAGCAGACAGGAAAGCTGTGAAAAGTGTGGGTGTAAAGGCCTTTTAATTCACAGCTCTCACAGAGAGCTTTGGGGCTCATGGCTGGACACAGATGCTCCTGTTCCCCCTCTGTCCAACGGGGGTAACACATCCTGCTGCAGGTGCTTGGGTTGGTTTCCAGAGGTCCAGGCAGATGCCAAACCTGCTCTTCACTGCCTTCTCCCTGCCCCTCTGCCAAGTGCAACAGGCCTCAAGGACTGAAAGGAGCACAGAGAGCCAAAGGGGGACACTCACACCTGCCTCACTGGGAGCTCCCTGGGCAGCACTTCCCTTGAGAAGCAAGCCCCTTTCCTCCAAAGGTGTTTCCCCAAATGTGTGACTTTCCTGGAGAGCACCAACACACCCTTAAGAAACGCTGGCAAGGCTGAATGACTTCAGGTCCTTTCAGGACAGGCACTCCAGCTCTAGCTCCTATTGCCCCAAGTGAGTTTCCAGGTGCAGGGTCAGAGGTGCAGCCCCAGGCCCTCCAGAAACACAAGCTGCCCGCTGCCTCTTCACCTGCCTCAACTCCTGCCTGCGCTCACGGCACCAAAACCAGGCTGTTCCTGGCCAGGGAGCAGAGCCCTGTTCCTGCAGGATGCTCTTGCCAGCACCTTCCAGGACTCTCTGCTGTGCACACACCACTTTTCATGCCCGCTCCCAACAGGCTTTGGAACGCAGAGCCCAACCTGGCTGGCTCTGCCACCAGCACAGCCCAAACACAGGCGGAGGAAGAAGCAGCGGGGGCTGTTTTCTGGCCATGCCCGAGCGAGACTGGAAGGATGCCCTCCCTCTGCTGTCCCTTGGTTGGCTTTCTGGCTGGCTCTGAGCCTGGGGCTGCCGTTCCTCACTTGTGGGGAGCAGAAGCACAGCCGGCATCCCGGCACTGCCTGGCAGCGCTGCGGGCACCGGCACGGCCGCGTGTCCGAGTCTCGGGCACCGTGCTGCTGCTTCATTTGCCCTCAGGCACAGCCAGAGCTCCCTGCTAAGCCCGGATGCTCTCTGCTGCTGCCCTCTTCCTCATCCTGTGCAGGGATGGAGCGCTGCTGTGCTTTCAGGAAGCTATTCTTGAAAGCTTCCAGCATTCCAAGCTCCTTTGCCCTCCGTGGATGCTTGCCATGGAATCCCTCTCAGCTGGCTTCAGAGCATACTCCGGTTGGCTCTTCCAAAATTCAGGGGCTCCAGGGTGCTCAGCAAGATGTGGAACTGCACAGTGCTGTGGAGCTGCACCTTCAGCACAGGGACCTTTCCAGCCTGACCTGCCCCCGTTCCTCTGGGTCTGTGCACAAAACACGGCGTGGCAGAGAACGGCAGCAGGGGCCTGTGTGTCCCAGGGCCCCGGATTTGCTTCAGCTCCACAGGGATGCAGGCAAAGTGAAGATCCCAAACTTTTATTAATATAAGGCGAAGCAAAGGGATGAGCTGGGAGGGAAAAAAGGGGACGGGCAGCGTCTGAGGGCTGGAGGGAGGCAGCTGTCTACAGGGAGGGAGAGGGGAGGGAGAAGAAGGTGATGGACAGGCTGAGGGCTGGTGGGACAGAGCCACAGACAGAGAGGTATAGTGGAGAGAAAAACTGGGGATGGGCACTGTGTGAGGGCTGGAGGGAGGGAGCCACCTACAGGGAGGGAGCATGGAGGGAAAAAATGGGGATGGGCAGTGTATGAGGGCTGGAGGGAGGGAGCTACCTACAGGGAGGGAGAGTGGAGGGAAAAAATGGGGATGGACAGTGTCTGAGGGCTGGTTAAGGCAGAGCTATTAACAGGCAGGGAGAGGGCTGAAGCCACAAGAACTGTGCCCAGCAGCAGCTGTGCCAGGACTTCCAGCAGCGCTGGGAGGCGATGTCCCCTTGGGTGTCTCCTGGTGCTCTTCTTGGGACACCGGTTGAGTGGATCCAGAAGATATCCCTAAGTCTTGAGCTCTTGGGGGAAAGTCGGCTTGATTTTCCAGGTCACAGCAGGATGGGCTGGCACGTTGCCTCCGGGCTTGAAGGGCTGAAAGAGAGAGGAGCAGAGCCGTGGCAACAGCCCTGGTCTGCGGGAATCCTACAAGACCTTCGGAAAGGGACCATCCCACCAAGAAGGGAGTAGGAGACATTGGAATCAGCTGGGAGGTACTGGCCATGACTCCCCCAGGTGTCCCTGAAATCTCTGTGTGCTCTGCCCACATCGCTCCTCGTCCGCACAGGGAGCAGAGCCCTCCAAAGCCGGGGCAGGGCCTGCAGCTCCTTCCCGCTGTCAGCCCGCTGCCCTCTCTCACCCTGACAGATGTGCCGGAGCTCTTGCTGCTGCCTCCTCAGGCACCGCCCGGCCATGCCTGTGAACACAGAGCCTGTCAGGGCGCCAGCGGCACAGCTCCCTGCCGGCGGCGCTGCCGGCGCTGTGGCCACACGGGCTGCTGGTCCGGCAGGGCTCAGCCCGGCCCTTGCCGCACGCTGCCGCCCCAGGGCACGGCTGCCAGAGGGCGGCAGCAGCAATGCCCAGGCCGGGCGGGGCTCCACGGCGCCGGGCCCGGCTGGCGCTGCCGGGGCAGCAGGCGGGGCTGGGGCCGAGCTGCGGCGGGCCGGGCCGGGGAGGGAGCCCGGGCTCGTGGCTCACCCATGATCCTGACGGCCGCCTCTCGCAGGGGCTCCTGTGGGCTCCGCAGGTAGCGCAGGGCCCGGCGCAGGTGCTCGGCCGCTCTGCTCCTGTCCTCTGCCAGCTGCAGAGAGCGGCAGGAGGGAAGGGTTGGCGCGGGCTCAGCCCCTGGGCCGGGCGCTGCCTGCACTCAGCCCCGGCCTCCCCTGGCCGCACAGGCCTGAGGCGCGGCCAGCAGCCGCTGGCCAAGGGCTCCCGAGGGCAGGGGGCAGAGGGCCGGCTGCTGCCCGGGGAGCCACGGTGCCGCCCCGCAGCCCCGCCGGGCCGGGGCTCCATGGGCACCCGGCTGGGGCCCACGGGAGTCTGGAGCAGAGCCCCCGCGGCCTCTGGCTGCAGCAGCGGGCAGGGGCACAGCTGCCAGGCCCGCACACTGAGCGCCGCCCTCAGGGGCCTTCTCCGGGCTGAGCCTGGGGCTTCCAGGCCCTCCTTACCAGGCACTCATCGACCTTCAACGGTGGCTGCTCCTTCAACAGCTGTACGAGCTTCCTCCTCTTCAGGAACTCGGCCACACGAACCAGTGTTTCCCGAGAGGCCTGGAGAGCAGCACAGACCCAGAGATGGCCCCAGAGCCAAGGGCACTGGACCCACATCCCTGTGCCAAGGCCTGGAGGAGGTGACAGCCCGCAAGGCATCAGGGCAGGAGGCAGCCAAGCCCCCTGCCAGAGATCCACCAGCATCACAGAAAACCTCACCTTTGCCACGTCATGGTTCTTATCGTGACAGTAAATTATAAGTGCATAGAGGCTCTTGCTCACAGTTGTCTTCAGGGGCTTTTTTCCCTCATCCACTACCAATTCCACCACCTTGCTGAAGAGTTGAATGGAGAGCAGCTGCATGTGGCTGTTGTCCTAGAGGAAACAAAAAGACTTGCATCAACTATTCCAGTCCCAGCTGGGCAAAGGCCTGCAAATCCAGAAGGCACAAAGTTTCTGGGAAGCACGCGATGCCTGTGGCTCAGGATGCAGAAGCTTACATGGTCAAAGAGCAGCAGGAGTGCCTCAGCCAGCTTTGGGGCAGTGGTGCTGGATACTAGGATGTCTTTGTGCTGCAGCACATTGGTGAAGACAGAGAGGGACATGCTGACCACCTCTCCATCTGCATCATCCAGAAGATCCACAAGCCGTTGAGACAAGATGCAAATTCTTCTGGCCTGTGTGGAACACAAGGCAGTGCTGGGAAGCCACGGACGGCTGCACCGCCACCACCGCCCTGGCGCTGCAAGGCCACCCTGCTGCTGCAGGGCCCACAGGCCAAAGGCCTGAGCCAAAGCACTGGGGCAGGTGAGGCAGGAGAGCTGGGAGCAGCTGCCTCAGCTCCTGAAGCCCTGCCAGCCCAAGGGGCAGCTTTCCACAGCGCAGCTTCAGCCGCTGCCCCCTACTCACCATCAAGAGATCCTTGCTGACCACCACGAGGCCTCTGAGTGCCAGGCGACGCTGCTCACTGCACTTGCTGTGCAGGTACCTTGCCAAAACCTTCAGGACAGTGCCACCACATTTCGTCAAGTCCAGGCACTCGAGGACCTGAAAGGCACAGGGCAGTGACAGGGGAGCCGGCCGGCAGGAGCCCAGAAGCGCACAGGGCTGGGCCCAGGCAGCAGCACAGGGCACGGGCACCGGCCTGGCAGCTGTGGCTGTGAGAGGGCAGAGAGCTGGGAAGCAGCTCAGCCAGGCAGTGCTGGCCACCAGGCTCACCTCCACAAAGAATGCCAGGAAGGGCAGATCCCGGTATGGGTCCTGCCTGTTGAGCTGCCGGAGCAAGTGGAGTGCGATTCGAGAGCACAAAGGGACCATGTTACGGCGCATCTCCCTGGCAGGGGGAAAAAGGCACCAAGACCCTGAGGTGGGGACGGACCTCTCCCAGGACTGACTCACAGAGGTCTGGTCTTTCCCCAGCATCCCTGGAGGGCATGTGGGTGCTCTGGGAGGTGGCCCCTTCTGGGCACCCTCCTCTCCCAGCCTTTTCCAGTCTCCTTGGCCGTCCCTCAGTGACGAGGCTCTCTGGCCCATGACCACAGGCACTGAGTGGGGCACAGGGCACAAATGCCGGGGGCAATGGGGACAAGGGGGTCTCACCTGGCCAGCAGACCCATGGCATAGTGCTGGGTGTGAGAACACAGCAGCGTGTCCCAGCCACGCTTGCGCTCCATAGACATCACCTCATGGTCACAGCGCAGTCGGTAGAGCAGAGCCTTCATGGCCTGCACTGCAAACCTGTGTGCAGAGCAAAGCCCAGGTCACACTTGGAGCGCTGGCGCTGGCCACAAGGGCATGGGAAGGATAGGAGGACTGGGACCTGTTGGACTTGCTGGGAAGGCGGTGTTCCTCCTGGCATGCTCTCCAGAAATGACCAGCTTCCACTGGTGGCATCTGCTGTGTGGTGATGACAATATGGAAGAGCAGAGCCACAAACAGGCGGGAGGAATAAAGGATCATGGCCTCATGGCACTCGGGCACCTGGACAATCACCCAGAGCACCAGAGTTGCCTGCAAAAGAAGCAGCCCAAGACAGCACTCAGTGCCGAGGTGTCCATGGGGCAGGGCCCAAGGGCAGATGCAGGAGGAGCAGCGGGCCTGGTGCCCCCTGAGCCTGCCCCTAGCCCAGGGTTCAGCCCAGCGCCTGAGGCATGGAGAGGATGGAGAGCTGCTGGGGAGGTGACTGAGGGGCAAGCGGAGCCCAGTTCCAGAAACTCACAGCCAGGGCAAAAATGTCCCTGTCGTCCCCATCAGAGGTGCATGCGCTGTGCACAGGCCAATCCTCCATCACACAGAGCAGTGTTGCCAGCACTTTCTCCACGGCTGGTTGCACTGATCCTATAGTTCTCCACATCAGTGCAGCAGCTCTGTGGGATCAGAGCTCTGTGTCAGGGGCATCTCAGTGCCAGTACCACGCCCTGTGCAGCTGTGGGGGCCCAGGTGACAGAGCCCCGGTGCCCTGAGGGGCAGGGAGGGAGCATTGGCAGCAGGCTCGGGAAACAGAGGGGCCCCAGGGTCCTGGACCTCTCTGCCTGTCTGTCAGAGCCTATAGCACAGGCTGTGCAGGGCCGTGGGCCCCAAAGGCTGGTGAGCCCTGAGCTGCGCAGGCACGTGGGCCCCGTACCTGTCACACGTTGGGGCACAGTGCAGGAGGGTCAGCACCACGTCAGCAGGGTGTTCTTCAGCCAGCCTCACAATGTCAATTTGCAGCCTGGCATCCAGAGCGACATGGGACACCAGCCTCTGGTGAATGCTCCTTACAATGGCTGGAACCTGGGGGAGGCGTGGGGGAGATTTTGAGTGCTGTCCAAGGCAGCAACTTGCCCAGCTTCCCCCAAGAAGTGCTTCCCTTCCCGCCACACTGTGCTGGCCTCACAGGCTGAGGGGGCCCAGTGACCATGGCTTGAGGGGACACACGGACCTGGCAGGCTTCCAGGCCTGGCCCCAGGCTGCTTACCTGCTGCTGAGAAGGAACAGCATTGTCTTTGAAAAAATCCTTAGTGGGAGCAGGCATGGTGCCAGTATTTGTGATGCCCTGAATCATTCTGGTGTCGGTGTTTCTGATGGCCTTGCTCTCAGTCATCGCCATGTGAACCGCCTTCACCCTCTGATAATTCATTGCATCGTTTCCTGAGGGTGCTGTCCATTCGGGGCTGGCGAGAGGCTTTTCCTGGAACTTGGTCAGCCTGGAGTCACGCTCAGCTTGGACCTCAGCTGCTTTGGTTCCGGATTTTCTATGCCGAATGCGCAGAAACATCCGGATCATCTGCAGAACAAAGGACAGGGAAGGCAGGGATGTTGCATGGTGTGCTCCAAGCGTGGTGCTGGGCTGAGCAGGGACAGCAGGCCCAGCCCAGCTGGGGGGGGCTGCAGGTACCTTCAGGGTTTTGCAGAAGCGGCCAGGGCCGGGTTCCTGCTCTCGTGTCTTGTTCAGGGCTGCATCTGGCAAAGAGCGAGGGCAGCCAGAGCTGAGGGGCTGCGGGAGAGGCCGGAGAACACAGCCCAGCCCTGCTCCCCCTAGGCTGGGAGAGCCCCGGGATGGCCCAGGGGATGGAGCATGGCCCCTGCGGCGTGTCTGCCCAGCCCCTGTTCCATCCTGTCTGTGGGTATGTCCCCAGGGCATGGGATGGGATGGGATGGGATGGGATGGGATGGGGCCAAGCTGGCTGCAGCCATCAGCCCTGTGGCCCAGCTCTGTCGCTCACCATTCTTCAGTGGCTGTAACTGCTCCGGTTTTTCAGGCTGTTGTGCTGGGACATCTTCAGGCCTTCTCTTTTTTTTCGGTCTGAAGACTTTGAAGAGGCTAAGGAATCTACCCGCCATTCCAGAGTCTGGTCTCAAGGGCACCTTCTCGAGAGATGGCTCCGGAATGCTCCAAGTCCTCAAGGGCACCTGCAAAACACACCCCCCGGGAAGGCCAGGGGCCACCAAGGCCCGCAGTCTTGCCACGAGGTCACCTGTAGGAACAATGCCACGGAAAAGCTCCGGGAGGGACACGAACGAGCGCACTGTGCGGGGGCTCCTCACAGCACCGCTCTGTCCTGTCCTGTCCCGTCGCCTGCTCCGAGCACTGTGGCCTGCTCCTGTCACTGCCGGCTCCTATGTCACCAAACGTCACAAAGGACACCATGTTCCATTCCATGACACGGTGACCGTGCTGCACTGTGTCACAAAGGGCCCTTGGACACCGGGTTCCGTTCCATGGCACGGTGACCGTGCTGCACTGTGTCACAAAGGGCCCTTGCACGCACTGCCGCCTGCCCTGGGGCCGCCCCCAGCCCAGCCAAAGTGGCCCAGGCTGGAAGGAATGCCTGGCCCCAGGTGTCTAAGGCAGCCCCACAGGATTTTTAGGAAGAGCTCAGAGCATCAGCAAACGCTGCCCTGCTCTGTGGGCTCAGGGCATTTAAGAATCCTCACTTCAGGAAAGCTTTACTTCCTATTGCTCAGCTCAAGTAGTTCCAAAATTTGCAAACTTGTCAAATTAACAGCAATGGCCGGAGAATGGCCATTGGTTTTGAAGTTTGTTCCCATCTCAAAGCAGCAACACATATGCCTTAACATCATCCACTGGAAGTCACTTTACAAAACATAACACTACAGAGACCCAAAAAGAAGACCATTCTTTGGTTTGCAAATGGTTTTCGATGAAGGGATTACAATCTCCTAATTCTCTTAAGGAATAAAAGCTCTCAAGGAATGAGGACCACTCAGTGTTACAACAGTAACCCAAACAAATGAGGAGATGGCAAAAGGGCTGATCCTCCCCCAGTACAGATATCTAAGTGGCCAATAAAGTACAGCTCTCCCCTCTTGTTCCCTGCAGGAGAAACAGGACCAGTAAAAGAAATAGTCACAGATATTCCTTCTGCCCTCCAACGCCGAAGCTGTGCCAAAGCACGGATGCTGCCTTCAAACTGACTCAAATTCCAGCCCAGACCGCTCAACTTCCAGACAACTCCTTCCCCAACACGCCCACCAACACCAACCTCCCCAAACACCCCCACAGAAGCCCTCAACACCCCGCCAGGACCCCCAGCTGTGCCCGTCCCTCTGCAGAGCTTTCCCATCCTCCAGCAGAGCCCCTGGTTCCCTGCACGTGCCGTGGGATGGCACTCAGGAGGATCTGCTCCAAGGCCTTCCCTGGCAGCAAAGCCAGGCTGCCAGGCCTGTGGTTCCTGGATCATCCTTCCCAGCGAGCCTTCCTGGGCACGGCTGCTCCATTGGCACATCTGCGCTCAGCTCGGACTGCTCCACTCAGCCAGGGCTGCTGGGAAAGGATCCAGAGCAGCCTGGCCAGCTCTTTCTCCAGCTCCCTCTTCACTCCTGGGGGAGGTAGAACATCCCACAGGAAAGCAACTGGTGCCACAAGGAGTGGGTGGACTCAGGCAGCTCTGGGGAGGCCCCTCAGCACTGCTGTATCCTGAGGGAACGCTGCTGGCCATCCCCTGTGTGTATCTGCAAAAGCTTCAAATCAGCTGCCTCAGCTTCCAGGGCCTCTCTTGGCCAGCATCCTGACGTGGGTGCAGGGCTGCTGCCAGGCACTGCTGGGACCCAGCGGGACAGGACCGGCTGTCTCGTGTCCACGGAGCAGCCCTGACACAGCCAGGGCCATCCCGAAAGCAGACAAACGCTCCCGGCTCAGCAGAGAGGAGCAAGGAGCACTGTGCTGCGCTCAGCGTATCTCAGCTGGGCTCACTCCACCACACGCCCCCATTTTAAGGCTGGCTGATGCCCAGCTGCCAGAAATACCCGCCTTGTTCTCTCCAAGATGCACAGGGAGAGCCAATGAGCAGGACACCTTGGGAGGCCTTTGCTGAGGCCAGGGACACACCAAGATCTGCCAAGGCTCTCCACGCTGCCTGGCCCACACAGCCCAGCTCTGTGCTGGCCCTGGGACACAGCAGCTGCCACCAAGCAGCAGGCAAATGCATATTGCCAGGAGTTGAAACACAGCAGACAGGAAAGCTGTGAAAAGTGTGGGTGTAAAGGCCTTTTAATTCACAGCTCTCACAGAGAGCTTTGGGGCTCATGGCTGGACACAGATGCTCCTGCTCCCCCTCTGTCCAACGGGGGTAACACATCCTGCTGCAGGTGCTTGGGTTGGTTTCCAGAGGTCCAGGCAGATGCCAAACCTGCTCTTCACTGCCTTCTCCCTGCCCCTCTGCCAAGTGCAACAGGCCTCAAGGACTGAAAGGAGCACAGAGAGCCAAAGGGGGACACTCACACCTGCCTCACTGGGAGCTCCCTGGGCAGCACTTCCCTTGAGAAGCAAGCCCCTTTCCTCCAAAGGTGTTTCCCCAAATGTGTGACTTTCCTGGAGAGCACCAACACACCCTTAAGAAACGCTGGCAAGGCTGAATGACTTCAGGTCCTTTCAGGACAGGCACTCCAGCTCTAGCTCCTATTGCCCCAAGTGAGTTTCCAGGTGCAGGGTCAGAGGTGCAGCCCCAGGCCCTCCAGAAACACAAGCTGCCCGCTGCCTCTTCACCTGCCTCAACTCCTGCCTGCGCTCACGGCACCAAAACCAGGCTGTTCCTGGCCAGGGAGCAGAGCCCTGTTCCTGCAGGATGCTCTTGCCAGCACCTTCCAGGACTCTCTGCTGTGCACACACCACTTTTCATGCCCGCTCCCAACAGGCTTTGGAACGCAGAGCCCAACCTGGCTGGCTCTGCCACCAGCACAGCCCAAACACAGGCGGAGGAAGAAGCAGCGGGGGCTGTTTTCTGGCCATGCCCGAGCGAGACTGGAAGGATGCCCTCCCTCTGCTGTCCCTTGGTTGGCTTTCTGGCTGGCTCTGAGCCTGGGGCTGCCGTTCCTCACTTGTGGGGAGCAGAAGCACAGCCGGCATCCCGGCACTGCCTGGCAGCGCTGCGGGCACCGGCACGGCCGCGTGTCCGAGTCTCGGGCACCGTGCTGCTGCTTCATTTGCCCTCAGGCACAGCCAGAGCTCCCTGCTAAGCCCGGATGCTCTCTGCTGCTGCCCTCTTCCTCATCCTGTGCAGGGATGGAGCGCTGCTGTGCTTTCAGGAAGCTATTCTTGAAAGCTTCCAGCATTCCAAGCTCCTTTGCCCTCCGTGGATGCTTGCCATGGAATCCCTCTCAGCTGGCTTCAGAGCATACTCCGGCTGGCTCTTCCAAAATTCAGGGGCTCCAGGGTGCTCAGCAAGATGTGGAACTGCACAGTGCTGTGGAGCTGCACCTTCAGCACAGGGACCTTTCCAGCCTGACCTGCCCCCGTTCCTCTGGGTCTGTGCACAAAACACGGCGTGGCAGAGAACGGCAGCAGGGGCCTGTGTGTCCCAGGGCCCCGGATTTGCTTCAGCTCCACAGGGATGCAGGCAAAGTGAAGATCCCAAACTTTTATTAATATAAGGCGAAGCAAAGGGATGAGCTGGGAGGGAAAAAAGGGGACGGGCAGCGTCTGAGGGCTGGAGGGAGGCAGCTGTCTACAGGGAGGGAGAGGGGAGGGAGAAGAAGGTGATGGACAGGCTGAGGGCTGGTGGGACAGAGCCACAGACAGAGAGGTATAGTGGAGAGAAAAACTGGGGATGGGCACTGTGTGAGGGCTGGAGGGAGGGAGCCACCTACAGGGAGGGAGCATGGAGGGAAAAAATGGGGATGGGCAGTGTATGAGGGCTGGAGGGAGGGAGCTACCTACAGGGAGGGAGAGTGGAGGGAAAAAATGGGGATGGACAGTGTCTGAGGGCTGGTGGGGCAGAGCTATCAACAGGCAGGGAGAGGGCTGAAGCCACGAGAACTGTGCCCAGCAGCAGCTGTGCCAGGACTTCCAGCAGCGCTGGGAGGCGATGTCCCCTTGGGTGTCTCCTGGTGCTCTTCTTGGGACACCGGTTGAGTGGATCCAGAAGATATCCCTAATTCTTGAGCTCTTGGGGGAAAGTCGGCTTGATTTTCCAGGTCACAGCAGGATGGGCTGGCACGTTGCCTCCGGGCTTGAAGGGCTGAAAGAGAGAGGAGCAGAGCCGTGGCAACAGCCCTGGTCTGCGGGAATCCTACAAGACCTTCGGAAAGGGACCATCCCACCAAGAAGGGAGTAGGAGACATTGGAATCAGCTGGGAGGTACTGGCCATGACTCCCCCAGGTGTCCCTGAAATCTCTGTGTGCTCTGCCCACATCGCTCCTCGTCCGCACAGGGAGCAGAGCCCTCCAAAGCCGGGGCAGGGCCTGCAGCTCCTTCCCGCTGTCAGCCCGCTGCCCTCTCTCACCCTGACAGATGTGCCGGAGCTCTTGCTGCTGCCTCCTCAGGCACCGCCCGGCCATGCCTGTGAACACAGAGCCTGTCAGGGCGCCAGCGGCACAGCTCCCTGCCGGCGGCGCTGCCGGCGCTGTGGCCACACGGGCTGCTGGTCCGGCAGGGCTCAGCCCGGCCCTTGCCGCACGCTGCCGCCCCAGGGCACGGCTGCCAGAGGGCGGCAGCAGCAATGCCCAGGCCGGGCGGGGCTCCACGGCGCCGGGCCCGGCTGGCGCTGCCGGGGCAGCAGGCGGGGCTGGGGCCGAGCTGCGGCGGGCCGGGCCGGGGAGGGAGCCCGGGCTCGTGGCTCACCCATGATCCTGACGGCCGCCTCTCGCAGGGGCTCCTTTGGGCTCCGCAGGTAGCGCAGGGCCCGGCGCAGGTGCTCGGCCGCTCTGCTCCTGTCCTCTGCCAGCTGCAGAGAGCGGCAGGAGGGAAGGGTTGGCGCGGGCTCAGCCCCTGGGCCGGGCGCTGCCTGCACTCAGCCCCGGCCTCCCCTGGCCGCACAGGCCTGAGGCGCGGCCAGCAGCCGCTGGCCAAGGGCTCCCGAGGGCAGGGGGCAGAGGGCCGGCTGCTGCCCGGGGAGCCACGGTGCCGCCCCGCAGCCCCGCCGGGCCGGGGCTCCATGGGCACCCGGCTGGGGCCCACGGGAGTCTGGAGCAGAGCCCCCGCGGCCTCTGGCTGCAGCAGCGGGCAGGGGCACAGCTGCCAGGCCCGCACACTGAGCGCCGCCCTCAGGGGCCTTCTCCGGGCTGAGCCTGGGGCTTCCAGGCCCTCCTTACCAGGCACTCATCGACCTTCAACGGTGGCTGCTCCTTCAACAGCTGTACGAGCTTCCTCCTCTTCAGGAACTCGGCCACACGAACCAGTGTTTCCCGAGAGGCCTGGAGAGCAGCACAGACCCAGAGATGGCCCCAGAGCCAAGGGCACTGGACCCACATCCCTGTGCCAAGGCCTGGAGGAGGTGACAGCCCGCAAGGCATCAGGGCAGGAGGCAGCCAAGCCCCCTGCCAGAGATCCACCAGCATCACAGAAAACCTCACCTTTGCCACGTCATGGTTCTTATCGTGACAGTAAATTATAAGTGCATAGAGGCTCTTGCTCACAGTTGTCTTCAGGGGCTTTTTTCCCTCATCCACTACCAATTCCACCACCTTGCTGAAGAGTTGAATGGAGAGCAGCTGCATGTGGCTGTTGTCCTAGAGGAAACAAAAAGACTTGCATCAACTATTCCAGTCCCAGCTGGGCAAAGGCCTGCAAATCCAGAAGGCACAAAGTTTCTGGGAAGCACGCGATGCCTGTGGCTCAGGATGCAGAAGCTTACATGGTCAAAGAGCAGCAGGAGTGCCTCAGCCAGCTTTGGGGCAGTGGTGCTGGATACTAGGATGTCTTTGTGCTGCAGCACATTGGTGAAGACAGAGAGGGACATGCTGACCACCTCTCCATCTGCATCATCCAGAAGATCCACAAGCCGTTGAGACAAGATGCAAATTCTCCTGGCCTGTGTGGAACACAAGGCAGTGCTGGGAAGCCACGGACGGCTGCACCGCCACCACCGCCCTGGCACTGCAAGGCCACCCTGCTGCTGCAGGGCCCACAGGCCAAAGGCCTGAGCCAAAGCACTGGGGCAGGTGAGGCAGGAGAGCTGGGAGCAGCTGCCTCAGCTCCTGAAGCCCTGCCAGCCCAAGGGGCAGCTTTCCACAGCGCAGCTTCAGCCGCTGCCCCCTACTCACCATCAAGAGATCCTTGCTGACCACCACGAGGCCTCTGAGTGCCAGGCGACGCTGCTCACTGCACTTGCTGTGCAGGTACCTTGCCAAAACCTTCAGGACAGTGCCACCACATTTCGTCAAGTCCAGGCACTCGAGGACCTGAAAGGCACAGGGCAGTGCCAGGGGAGCCGGCCGGCAGGAGCCCAGAAGCGCACAGGGCTGGGCCCAGGCAGCAGCACAGGGCACGGGCACCGTCCTGGCAGCTGTGGCTGTGAGAGGGCAGAGAGCTGGGAAGCAGCTCAGCCAGGCAGTGCTGGCCACCAGGCTCACCTCCACAAAGAATGCCAGGAAGGGCAGATCCCGGTATGGGTCCTGCCTGTTGAGCTGCCGGAGCAAGTGGAGTGCGATTCGAGAGCACAAAGGGACCATGTTACGGCGCATCTCCCTGGCAGGGGGAAAAAGGCACCAAGACCCTGAGGTGGGGACGGACCTCTCCCAGGACTGACTCACAGAGGTCTGGTCTTTCCCCAGCATCCCTGGAGGGCATGTGGGTGCTCTGGGAGGTGGCCCCTTCTGGGCACCCTCCTCTCCCAGCCTTTTCCAGTCTCCTTGGCCGTCCCTCAGTGACAAGGCTCTCTGGCCCATGACCACAGGCACTGAGTGGGGCACAGGGCACAAATGCCGGGGGCAATGGGGACAAGGGGGTCTCACCTGGCCAGCAGACCCATGGCATAGTGCTGGGTGTGAGAACACAGCAGCGTGTCCCAGCCACGCTTGCGCTCCATAGACATCACCTCATGGTCACAGCGCAGTCGGTAGAGCAGAGCCTTCATGGCCTGCACTGCAAACCTGTGTGCAGAGCAAAGCCCAGGTCACACTTGGAGCGCTGGCGCTGGCCACAAGGGCATGGGAAGGATAGGAGGACTGGGACCTGTTGGACTTGCTGGGAAGGCGGTGTTCCTCCTGGCATGCTCTCCAGAAATGACCAGCTTCCACTGGTGGCATCTGCTGTGTGGTGATGACAATATGGAAGAGCAGAGCCACAAACAGGCGGGAGGAATAAAGGATCATGGCCTCATGGCACTCGGGCACCTGGACAATCACCCAGAGCACCAGAGTTGCCTGCAAAAGAAGCAGCCCAAGACAGCACTCAGTGCCGAGGTGTCCATGGGGCAGGGCCCAAGGGCAGATGCAGGAGGAGCAGCGGGCCTGGTGCCCCCTGAGCCTGCCCCTAGCCCAGGGTTCAGCCCAGCGCCTGAGGCATGGAGAGGATGGAGAGCTGCTGGGGAGGTGACTGAGGGGCAAGCGGAGCCCAGTTCCAGAAACTCACAGCCAGGGCAAAAATGTCCCTGTCATCCCCATCAGAGGTGCATGCGCTGTGCACAGGCCAATCCTCCATCACACAGAGCAGTGTTGCCAGCACTTTCTCCACGGCTGGTTGCACTGATCCTATAGTTCTCCACATCAGTGCAGCAGCTCTGTGGGATCAGAGCTCTGTGTCAGGGGCATCTCAGTGCCAGTACCACGCCCTGTGCAGCTGTGGGGGCCCAGGTGACAGAGCCCCGGTGCCCTGAGGGGCAGGGAGGGAGCATTGGCAGCAGGCTCGGGAAACAGAGGGGCCCCAGGGTCCTGGACCTCTCTGCCTGTCTGTCAGAGCCTATAGCACAGGCTGTGCAGGGCCGTGGGCCCCAAAGGCTGGTGAGCCCTGAGCTGCGCAGGCACGTGGGCCCCGTACCTGTCACACGTTGGGGCACAGTGCAGGAGGGTCAGCACCACGTCAGCAGGGTGTTCTTCAGCCAGCCTCACAATGTCAATTTGCAGCCTGGCATCCAGAGCGACATGGGACACCAGCCTCTGGTGAATGCTCCTTACAATGGCTGGAACCTGGGGGAGGCGTGGGGGAGATTTTGAGTGCTGTCCAAGGCAGCAACTTGCCCAGCTTCCCCCAAGAAGTGCTTCCCTTCCCGCCACACTGTGCTGGCCTCACAGGCTGAGGGGGCCCAGTGACCATGGCTTGAGGGGACACACGGACCTGGCAGGCTTCCAGGCCTGGCCCCAGGCTGCTTACCTGCTGCTGAGAAGGAACAGCATTGTCTTTGAAAAAATCCTTAGTGGGAGCAGGCATGGTGCCAGTATTTGTGATGCCCTGAATCATTCTGGTGTCGGTGTTTCTGATGGCCTTGCTCTCAGTCATCGCCATGTGAACCGCCTTCACCCTCTGATAATTCATTGCATCGTTTCCTGAGAGTGCTGTCCATTCGGGGCTGGCGAGAGGCTTTTCCTGGAACTTGGTCAGCCTGGAGTCACGCTCAGCTTGGACCTCAGCTGCTTTGGTTCCGGATTTTCTATGCCGAATGCGCAGAAACATCCGGATCATCTGCAGAACAAAGGACAGGGAAGGCAGGGATGTTGCATGGTGTGCTCCAAGCGTGGTGCTGGGCTGAGCAGGGACAGCAGGCCCAGCCCAGCTGGGGGGGGCTGCAGGTACCTTCAGGGTTTTGCAGAAGCGGCCAGGGCCGGGTTCCTGCTCTCGTGTCTTGTTCAGGGCTGCATCTGGCAAAGAGCGAGGGCAGCCAGAGCTGAGGGGCTGCGGGAGAGGCCGGAGAACACAGCCCAGCCCTGCTCCCCCTAGGCTGGGAGAGCCCCGGGATGGCCCAGGGGATGGAGCACGGCCCCTGCGGCGTGTCTGCCCAGCCCCTGTTCCATCCTGTCTGTGGGTATGTCCCCAGGGCATGGGATGGGATGGGATGGGATGGGATGGGATGGGGCCAAGCTGGCTGCAGCCATCAGCCCTGTGGCCCAGCTCTGTCGCTCACCATTCTTCAGTGGCTGTAACTGCTCCGGTTTTTCAGGCTGTTGTGCTGGGACATCTTCAGGCCTTCTCTTTTTTTTCGGTCTGAAGACTTTGAAGAGGCTAAGGAATCTACCCGCCATTCCAGAGTCTGGTCTCAAGGGCACCTTCTCGAGAGATGGCTCCGGAATGCTCCAAGTCCTCAAGGGCACCTGCAAAACACACCCCCCGGGAAGGCCAGGGGCCACCAAGGCCCGCAGTCTTGCCACGAGGTCACCTGTAGGAACAATGCCACGGAAAAGCTCCGGGAGGGACACGAACGAGCGCACTGTGCGGGGGCTCCTCACAGCACCGCTCTGTCCTGTCCTGTCCCGTCGCCTGCTCCGAGCACTGTGGCCTGCTCCTGTCACTGCCGGCTCCTATGTCACCAAACGTCACAAAGGACACCATGTTCCATTCCATGACACGGTGACCGTGCTGCACTGTGTCACAAAGGGCCCTTGGACACCGGGTTCCGTTCCATGGCACGGTGACCGTGCTGCACTGTGTCACAAAGGGCCCTTGCACGCACTGCCGCCTGCCCTGGGGCCGCCCCCAGCCCAGCCAAAGTGGCCCAGGCTGGAAGGAATGCCTGGCCCCAGGTGTCTAAGGCAGCCCCACAGGATTTTTAGGAAGAGCTCAGAGCATCAGCAAACGCTGCCCTGCTCTGTGGGCTCAGGGCATTTAAGAATCCTCACTTCAGGAAAGCTTTACTTCCCATTGCTCAGCTCAAGTAGTTCCAAAATTTGCAAACTTGTCAAATTAACAGCAATGGCCGGAGAATGGCCATTGGTTTTGAAGTTTGTTCCCATCTCAAAGCAGCAACACATATGCCTTAACATCATCCACTGGAAGTCACTTTACAAAACATAACACTACAGAGACCCAAAAAGAAGACCATTCTTTGGTTTGCAAATGGTTTTCGATGAAGGGATTACAATCTCCTAATTCTCTTAAGGAATAAAAGCTCTCAAGGAATGAGGACCACTCAGTGTTACAACAGTAACCCAAACAAATGAGGAGATGGCAAAAGGGCTGATCCTCCCCCAGTACAGATATCTAAGTGGCCAATAAAGTACAGCTCTCCCCTCTTGTTCCCTGCAGGAGAAACAGGACCAGTAAAAGAAATAGTCACAGATATTCCTTCTGCCCTCCAACGCCGAAGCTGTGCCAAAGCACGGATGCTGCCTTCAAACTGACTCAAATTCCAGCCCAGACCGCTCAACTTCCAGACAACTCCTTCCCCAACACGCCCACCAACACCAACCTCCCCAAACACCCCCACAGAAGCCCTCAACACCCCGCCAGGACCCCCAGCTGTGCCCGTCCCTCTGCAGAGCTTTCCCAGCCTCCAGCAGAGCCCCTGGTTCCCTGCATGTGCCGTGGGATGGCACTCAGGAGGATCTGCTCCAAGGCCTTCCCTGGCAGCAAAGCCAGGCTGCCAGGCCTGTGGTTCCTGGATCATCCTTCCCAGCGAGCCTTCCTGGGCACGGCTGCTCCATTGGCACATCTGCGCTCAGCTCGGACTGCTCCACTCAGCCAGGGCTGCTGGGAAAGGATCCAGAGCAGCCTGGCCAGCTCTTTCTCCAGCTCCCTCTTCACTCCTGGGGGAGGTAGAACATCCCACAGGAAAGCAACTGGTGCCACAAGGAGTGGGTGGACTCAGGCAGCTCTGGGGAGGCCCCTCAGCACTGCTGTATCCTGAGGGAACGCTGCTGGCCATCCCCTGTGTGTATCTGCAAAAGCTTCAAATCAGCTGCCTCAGCTTCCAGGGCCTCTCTTGGCCAGCATCCTGACGTGGGTGCAGGGCTGCTGCCAGGCACTGCTGGGACCCAGCGGGACAGGACCGGCTGTCTCGTGTCCACGGAGCAGCCCTGACACAGCCAGGGCCATCCCGAAAGCAGACAAACGCTCCCGGCTCAGCAGAGAGGAGCAAGGAGCACTGGGCTGCGCTCAGCGTATCTCAGCTGGGCTCACTCCACCACACGCCCCCATTTTAAGGCTGGCTGATGCCCAGCTGCCAGAAATGCCCGCCTTGTTCTCTCCAAGATGCACAGGGAGAGCCAATGAGCAGGACACCTTGGGAGGCCTTTGCTGAGGCCAGGGACACACCAAGATCTGCCAAGGCTCTCCACGCTGCCTGGCCCACACAGCCCAGCTCTGTGCTGGCCCTGGGACACAGCAGCTGCCACCAAGCAGCAGGCAAATGCATATTGCCAGGAGTTGAAACACAGCAGACAGGAAAGCTGTGAAAAGTGTGGGTGTAAAGGCCTTTTAATTCACAGCTCTCACAGAGAGCTTTGGGGCTCATGGCTGGACACAGATGCTCCTGCTCCCCCTCTGTCCAACGGGGGTAACACATCCTGCTGCAGGTGCTTGGGTTGGTTTCCAGAGGTCCAGGCAGATGCCAAACCTGCTCTTCACTGCCTTCTCCCTGCCCCTCTGCCAAGTGCAACAGGCCTCAAGGACTGAAAGGAGCACAGAGAGCCAAAGGGGGACACTCACACCTGCCTCACTGGGAGCTCCCTGGGCAGCACTTCCCTTGAGAAGCAAGCCCCTTTCCTCCAAAGGTGTTTCCCCAAATGTGTGACTTTCCTGGAGAGCACCAACACACCCTTAAGAAACGCTGGCAAGGCTGAATGACTTCAGGTCCTTTCAGGACAGGCACTCCAGCTCTAGCTCCTATTGCCCCAAGTGAGTTTCCAGGTGCAGGGTCAGAGGTGCAGCCCCAGGCCCTCCACAAACACAAGCTGCCCGCTGCCTCTTCACCTGCCTCAACTCCTGCCTGCGCTCACGGCACCAAAACCAGGCTGTTCCTGGCCAGGGAGCAGAGCCCTGTTCCTGCAGGATGCTCTTGCCAGCACCTTCCAGGACTCTCTGCTGTGCACACACCACTTTTCATGCCCGCTCCCAACAGGCTTTGGAACGCAGAGCCCAACCTGGCTGGCTCTGCCACCAGCACAGCCCAAACACAGGCGGAGGAAGAAGCAGCGGGGGCTGTTTTCTGGCCATGCCCGAGCGAGACTGGAAGGATGCCCTCCCTCTGCTGTCCCTTGGTTGGCTTTCTGGCTGGCTCTGAGCCTGGGGCTGCCGTTCCTCACTTGTGGGGAGCAGAAGCACAGCCGGCATCCCGGCACTGCCTGGCAGCGCTGCGGGCACCGGCACGGCCGCGTGTCCGAGTCTCGGGCACCGTGCTGCTGCTTCATTTGCCCTCAGGCACAGCCAGAGCTCCCTGCTAAGCCCGGATGCTCTCTGCTGCTGCCCTCTTCCTCATCCTGTGCAGGGATGGAGCGCTGCTGTGCTTTCAGGAAGCTATTCTTGAAAGCTTCCAGCATTCCAAGCTCCTTTGCCCTCCGTGGATGCTTGCCATGGAATCCCTCTCAGCTGGCTTCAGAGCATACTCCGGTTGGCTCTTCCAAAATTCAGGGGCTCCAGGGTGCTCAGCAAGATGTGGAACTGCACAGTGCTGTGGAGCTGCACCTTCAGCACAGGGACCTTTCCAGCCTGACCTGCCCCCGTTCCTCTGGGTCTGTGCACAAAACACGGCGTGGCAGAGAACGGCAGCAGGGGCCTGTGTGTCCCAGGGCCCCGGATTTGCTTCAGCTCCACAGGGATGCAGGCAAAGTGAAGATCCCAAACTTTTATTAATATAAGGCGAAGCAAAGGGATGAGCTGGGAGGGAAAAAAGGGGACGGGCAGCGTCTGAGGGCTGGAGGGAGGCAGCTGTCTACAGGGAGGGAGAGGGGAGGGAGAAGAAGGTGATGGACAGGCTGAGGGCTGGTGGGACAGAGCCACAGACAGAGAGGTATAGTGGAGAGAAAAACTGGGGATGGGCACTGTGTGAGGGCTGGAGGGAGGGAGCCACCTACAGGGAGGGAGCATGGAGGGAAAAAATGGGGATGGGCAGTGTATGAGGGCTGGAGGGAGGGAGCTACCTACAGGGAGGGAGAGTGGAGGGAAAAAATGGGGATGGACAGTGTCTGAGGGCTGGTGGGGCAGAGCTATCAACAGGCAGGGAGAGGGCTGAAGCCACGAGAACTGTGCCCAGCAGCAGCTGTGCCAGGACTTCCAGCAGCGCTGGGAGGCGATGTCCCCTTGGGTGTCTCCTGGTGCTCTTCTTGGGACACCGGTTGAGTGGATCCAGAAGATATCCCTAATTCTTGAGCTCTTGGGGGAAAGTCGGCTTGATTTTCCAGGTCACAGCAGGATGGGCTGGCACGTTGCCTCCGGGCTTGAAGGGCTGAAAGAGAGAGGAGCAGAGCCGTGGCAACAGCCCTGGTCTGCGGGAATCCTACAAGACCTTCGGAAAGGGACCATCCCACCAAGAAGGGAGTAGGAGACATTGGAATCAGCTGGGAGGTACTGGCCATGACTCCCCCAGGTGTCCCTGAAATCTCTGTGTGCTCTGCCCACATCGCTCCTCGTCCGCACAGGGAGCAGAGCCCTCCAAAGCCGGGGCAGGGCCTGCAGCTCCTTCCCGCTGTCAGCCCGCTGCCCTCTCTCACCCTGACAGATGTGCCGGAGCTCTTGCTGCTGCCTCCTCAGGCACCGCCCGGCCATGCCTGTGAACACAGAGCCTGTCAGGGCGCCAGCGGCACAGCTCCCTGCCGGCGGCGCTGCCGGCGCTGTGGCCACACGGGCTGCTGGTCCGGCAGGGCTCAGCCCGGCCCTTGCCGCACGCTGCCGCCCCAGGGCACGGCTGCCAGAGGGCGGCAGCAGCAATGCCCAGGCCGGGCGGGGCTCCACGGCGCCGGGCCCGGCTGGCGCTGCCGGGGCAGCAGGCGGGGCTGGGGCCGAGCTGCGGCGGGCCGGGCCGGGGAGGGAGCCCGGGCTCGTGGCTCACCCATGATCCTGACGGCCGCCTCTCGCAGGGGCTCCTGTGGGCTCCGCAGGTAGCGCAGGGCCCGGCGCAGGTGCTCGGCCGCTCTGCTCCTGTCCTCTGCCAGCTGCAGAGAGCGGCAGGAGGGAAGGGTTGGCGCGGGCTCAGCCCCTGGGCCGGGCGCTGCCTGCACTCAGCCCCGGCCTCCCCTGGCCGCACAGGCCTGAGGCGCGGCCAGCAGCCGCTGGCCAAGGGCTCCCGAGGGCAGGGGGCAGAGGGCCGGCTGCTGCCCGGGGAGCCACGGTGCCGCCCCGCAGCCCCGCCGGGCCGGGGCTCCATGGGCACCCGGCTGGGGCCCACGGGAGTCTGGAGCAGAGCCCCCGCGGCCTCTGGCTGCAGCAGCGGGCAGGGGCACAGCTGCCAGGCCCGCACACTGAGCGCCGCCCTCAGGGGCCTTCTCCGGGCTGAGCCTGGGGCTTCCAGGCCCTCCTTACCAGGCACTCATCGACCTTCAACGGTGGCTGCTCCTTCAACAGCTGTACGAGCTTCCTCCTCTTCAGGAACTCGGCCACACGAACCAGTGTTTCCCGAGAGGCCTGGAGAGCAGCACAGACCCAGAGATGGCCCCAGAGCCAAGGGCACTGGACCCACATCCCTGTGCCAAGGCCTGGAGGAGGTGACAGCCCGCAAGGCATCAGGGCAGGAGGCAGCCAAGCCCCCTGCCAGAGATCCACCAGCATCACAGAAAACCTCACCTTTGCCACGTCATGGTTCTTATCGTGACAGTAAATTATAAGTGCATAGAGGCTCTTGCTCACAGTTGTCTTCAGGGGCTTTTTTCCCTCATCCACTACCAATTCCACCACCTTGCTGAAGAGTTGAATGGAGAGCAGCTGCATGTGGCTGTTGTCCTAGAGGAAACAAAAAGACTTGCATCAACTATTCCAGTCCCAGCTGGGCAAAGGCCTGCAAATCCAGAAGGCACAAAGTTTCTGGGAAGCACGCGATGCCTGTGGCTCAGGATGCAGAAGCTTACATGGTCAAAGAGCAGCAGGAGTGCCTCAGCCAGCTTTGGGGCAGTGGTGCTGGATACTAGGATGTCTTTGTGCTGCAGCACATTGGTGAAGACAGAGAGGGACATGCTGACCACCTCTCCATCTGCATCATCCAGAAGATCCACAAGCCGTTGAGACAAGATGCAAATTCTCCTGGCCTGTGTGGAACACAAGGCAGTGCTGGGAAGCCACGGACGGCTGCACCGCCACCACCGCCCTGGCACTGCAAGGCCACCCTGCTGCTGCAGGGCCCACAGGCCAAAGGCCTGAGCCAAAGCACTGGGGCAGGTGAGGCAGGAGAGCTGGGAGCAGCTGCCTCAGCTCCTGAAGCCCTGCCAGCCCAAGGGGCAGCTTTCCACAGCGCAGCTTCAGCCGCTGCCCCCTACTCACCATCAAGAGATCCTTGCTGACCACCACGAGGCCTCTGAGTGCCAGGCGACGCTGCTCACTGCACTTGCTGTGCAGGTACCTTGCCAAAACCTTCAGGACAGTGCCACCACATTTCGTCAAGTCCAGGCACTCGAGGACCTGAAAGGCACAGGGCAGTGCCAGGGGAGCCGGCCGGCAGGAGCCCAGAAGCGCACAGGGCTGGGCCCAGGCAGCAGCACAGGGCACGGGCACCGTCCTGGCAGCTGTGGCTGTGAGAGGGCAGAGAGCTGGGAAGCAGCTCAGCCAGGCAGTGCTGGCCACCAGGCTCACCTCCACAAAGAATGCCAGGAAGGGCAGATCCCGGTATGGGTCCTGCCTGTTGAGCTGCCGGAGCAAGTGGAGTGCGATTCGAGAGCACAAAGGGACCATGTTACGGCGCATCTCCCTGGCAGGGGGAAAAAGGCACCAAGACCCTGAGGTGGGGACGGACCTCTCCCAGGACTGACTCACAGAGGTCTGGTCTTTCCCCAGCATCCCTGGAGGGCATGTGGGTGCTCTGGGAGGTGGCCCCTTCTGGGCACCCTCCTCTCCCAGCCTTTTCCAGTCTCCTTGGCCGTCCCTCAGTGACGAGGCTCTCTGGCCCATGACCACAGGCACTGAGTGGGGCACAGGGCACAAATGCCGGGGGCAATGGGGACAAGGGGGTCTCACCTGGCCAGCAGACCCATGGCATAGTGCTGGGTGTGAGAACACAGCAGCGTGTCCCAGCCACGCTTGCGCTCCATAGACATCACCTCATTGTCACAGCGCAGTCGGTAGAGCAGAGCCTTCATGGCCTGCACTGCAAACCTGTGTGCAGAGCAAAGCCCAGGTCACACTTGGAGCGCTGGCGCTGGCCACAAGGGCATGGGAAGGATAGGAGGACTGGGACCTGTTGGACTTGCTGGGAAGGCGGTGTTCCTCCTGGCATGCTCTCCAGAAATGACCAGCTTCCACTGGTGGCATCTGCTGTGTGGTGATGACAATATGGAAGAGCAGAGCCACAAACAGGCGGGAGGAATAAAGGATCATGGCCTCATGGCACTCGGGCACCTGGACAATCACCCAGAGCACCAGAGTTGCCTGCAAAAGAAGCAGCCCAAGACAGCACTCAGTGCCGAGGTGTCCATGGGGCAGGGCCCAAGGGCAGATGCAGGAGGAGCAGCGGGCCTGGTGCCCCCTGAGCCTGCCCCTAGCCCAGGGTTCAGCCCAGCGCCTGAGGCATGGAGAGGATGGAGAGCTGCTGGGGAGGTGACTGAGGGGCAAGCGGAGCCCAGTTCCAGAAACTCACAGCCAGGGCAAAAATGTCCCTGTCGTCCCCATCAGAGGTGCATGCGCTGTGCACAGGCCAATCCTCCATCACACAGAGCAGTGTTGCCAGCACTTTCTCCACGGCTGGTTGCACTGATCCTATAGTTCTCCACATCAGTGCAGCAGCTCTGTGGGATCAGAGCTCTGTGTCAGGGGCATCTCAGTGCCAGTACCACGCCCTGTGCAGCTGTGGGGGCCCAGGTGACAGAGCCCCGGTGCCCTGAGGGGCAGGGAGGGAGCATTGGCAGCAGGCTCGGGAAACAGAGGGGCCCCAGGGTCCTGGACCTCTCTGCCTGTCTGTCAGAGCCTATAGCACAGGCTGTGCAGGGCCGTGGGCCCCAAAGGCTGGTGAGCCCTGAGCTGCGCAGGCACGTGGGCCCCGTACCTGTCACACGTTGGGGCACAGTGCAGGAGGGTCAGCACCACGTCAGCAGGGTGTTCTTCAGCCAGCCTCACAATGTCAATTTGCAGCCTGGCATCCAGAGCGACATGGGACACCAGCCTCTGGTGAATGCTCCTTACAATGGCTGGAACCTGGGGGAGGCGTGGGGGAGATTTTGAGTGCTGTCCAAGGCAGCAACTTGCCCAGCTTCCCCCAAGAAGTGCTTCCCTTCCCGCCACACTGTGCTGGCCTCACAGGCTGAGGGGGCCCAGTGACCATGGCTTGAGGGGACACACGGACCTGGCAGGCTTCCAGGCCTGGCCCCAGGCTGCTTACCTGCTGCTGAGAAGGAACAGCATTGTCTTTGAAAAAATCCTTAGTGGGAGCAGGCATGGTGCCAGTATTTGTGATGCCCTGAATCATTCTGGTGTCGGTGTTTCTGATGGCCTTGCTCTCAGTCATCGCCATGTGAACCGCCTTCACCCTCTGATAATTCATTGCATCGTTTCCTGAGAGTGCTGTCCATTCGGGGCTGGCGAGAGGCTTTTCCTGGAACTTGGTCAGCCTGGAGTCACGCTCAGCTTGGACCTCAGCTGCTTTGGTTCCGGATTTTCTATGCCGAATGCGCAGAAACATCCGGATCATCTGCAGAACAAAGGACAGGGAAGGCAGGGATGTTGCATGGTGTGCTCCAAGCGTGGTGCTGGGCTGAGCAGGGACAGCAGGCCCAGCCCAGCTGGGGGGGGCTGCAGGTACCTTCAGGGTTTTGCAGAAGCGGCCAGGGCCGGGTTCCTGCTCTCGTGTCTTGTTCAGGGCTGCATCTGGCAAAGAGCGAGGGCAGCCAGAGCTGAGGGGCTGCGGGAGAGGCCGGAGAACACAGCCCAGCCCTGCTCCCCCTAGGCTGGGAGAGCCCCGGGATGGCCCAGGGGATGGAGCACGGCCCCTGCGGCGTGTCTGCCCAGCCCCTGTTCCATCCTGTCTGTGGGTATGTCCCCAGGGCATGGGATGGGATGGGATGGGATGGGATGGGATGGGATGGGATGGGATGGGATGGGATGGGATGGGATGGGGCCAAGCTGGCTGCAGCCATCAGCCCTGTGGCCCAGCTCTGTCGCTCACCATTCTTCAGTGGCTGTAACTGCTCCGGTTTTTCAGGCTGTTGTGCTGGGACATCTTCAGGCCTTCTCTTTTTTTTCGGTCTGAAGACTTTGAAGAGGCTAAGGAATCTACCCGCCATTCCAGAGTCTGGTCTCAAGGGCACCTTCTCGAGAGATGGCTCCGGAATGCTCCAAGTCCTCAAGGGCACCTGCAAAACACACCCCCCGGGAAGGCCAGGGGCCACCAAGGCCCGCAGTCTTGCCACGAGGTCACCTGTAGGAACAATGCCACGGAAAAGCTCCGGGAGGGACACGAACGAGCACACTGTGCGGGGGCTCCTCACAGCACCGCTCTGTCCTGTCCTGTCCCGTCGCCTGCTCCGAGCACTGTGGCCTGCTCCTGTCACTGCCGGCTCCTATGTCACCAAACGTCACAAAGGACACCATGTTCCATTCCATGACACGGTGACCGTGCTGCACTGTGTCACAAAGGGCCCTTGGACACCGGGTTCCGTTCCATGGCACGGTGACCGTGCTGCACTGTGTCACAAAGGGCCCTTGCACGCACTGCCGCCTGCCCTGGGGCCGCCCCCAGCCCAGCCAAAGTGGCCCAGGCTGGAAGGAATGCCTGGCCCCAGGTGTCTAAGGCAGCCCCACAGGATTTTTAGGAAGAGCTCAGAGCATCAGCAAACGCTGCCCTGCTCTGTGGGCTCAGGGCATTTAAGAATCCTCACTTCAGGAAAGCTTTACTTCCCATTGCTCAGCTCAAGTAGTTCCAAAATTTGCAAACTTGTCAAATTAACAGCAATGGCCGGAGAATGGCCATTGGTTTTGAAGTTTGTTCCCATCTCAAAGCAGCAACACATATGCCTTAACATCATCCACTGGAAGTCACTTTACAAAACATAACACTACAGAGACCCAAAAAGAAGACCATTCTTTGGTTTGCAAATGGTTTTCGATGAAGGGATTACAATCTCCTAATTCTCTTAAGGAATAAAAGCTCTCAAGGAATGAGGACCACTCAGTGTTACAACAGTAACCCAAACAAATGAGGAGATGGCAAAAGGGCTGATCCTCCCCCAGTACAGATATCTAAGTGGCCAATAAAGTACAGCTCTCCCCTCTTGTTCCCTGCAGGAGAAACAGGACCAGTAAAAGAAATAGTCACAGATATTCCTTCTGCCCTCCAACGCCGAAGCTGTGCCAAAGCACGGATGCTGCCTTCAAACTGACTCAAATTCCAGCCCAGACCGCTCAACTTCCAGACAACTCCTTCCCCAACACGCCCACCAACACCAACCTCCCCAAACACCCCCACAGAAGCCCTCAACACCCCGCCAGGACCCCCAGCTGTGCCCGTCCCTCTGCAGAGCTTTCCCAGCCTCCAGCAGAGCCCCTGGTTCCCTGCACGTGCCGTGGGATGGCACTCAGGAGGATCTGCTCCAAGGCCTTCCCTGGCAGCAAAGCCAGGCTGCCAGGCCTGTGGTTCCTGGATCATCCTTCCCAGCGAGCCTTCCTGGGCACGGCTGCTCCATTGGCACATCTGCGCTCAGCTCGGACTGCTCCACTCAGCCAGGGCTGCTGGGAAAGGATCCAGAGCAGCCTGGCCAGCTCTTTCTCCAGCTCCCTCTTCACTCCTGGGGGAGGTAGAACATCCCACAGGAAAGCAACTGGTGCCACAAGGAGTGGGTGGACTCAGGCAGCTCTGGGGAGGCCCCTCAGCACTGCTGTATCCTGAGGGAACGCTGCTGGCCATCCCCTGTGTGTATCTGCAAAAGCTTCAAATCAGCTGCCTCAGCTTCCAGGGCCTCTCTTGGCCAGCATCCTGACGTGGGTGCAGGGCTGCTGCCAGGCACTGCTGGGACCCAGCGGGACAGGACCGGCTGTCTCGTGTCCACGGAGCAGCCCTGACACAGCCAGGGCCATCCCGAAAGCAGACAAACGCTCCCGGCTCAGCAGAGAGGAGCAAGGAGCACTGGGCTGCGCTCAGCGTATCTCAGCTGGGCTCACTCCACCACACGCCCCCATTTTAAGGCTGGCTGATGCCCAGCTGCCAGAAATGCCCGCCTTGTTCTCTCCAAGATGCACAGGGAGAGCCAATGAGCAGGACACCTTGGGAGGCCTTTGCTGAGGCCAGGGACACACCAAGATCTGCCAAGGCTCTCCACGCTGCCTGGCCCACACAGCCCAGCTCTGTGCTGGCCCTGGGACACAGCAGCTGCCACCAAGCAGCAGGCAAATGCATATTGCCAGGAGTTGAAACACAGCAGACAGGAAAGCTGTGAAAAGTGTGGGTGTAAAGGCCTTTTAATTCACAGCTCTCACAGAGAGCTTTGGGGCTCATGGCTGGACACAGATGCTCCTGCTCCCCCTCTGTCCAACGGGGGTAACACATCCTGCTGCAGGTGCTTGGGTTGGTTTCCAGAGGTCCAGGCAGATGCCAAACCTGCTCTTCACTGCCTTCTCCCTGCCCCTCTGCCAAGTGCAACAGGCCTCAAGGACTGAAAGGAGCACAGAGAGCCAAAGGGGGACACTCACACCTGCCTCACTGGGAGCTCCCTGGGCAGCACTTCCCTTGAGAAGCAAGCCCCTTTCCTCCAAAGGTGTTTCCCCAAATGTGTGACTTTCCTGGAGAGCACCAACACACCCTTAAGAAACGCTGGCAAGGCTGAATGACTTCAGGTCCTTTCAGGACAGGCACTCCAGCTCTAGCTCCTATTGCCCCAAGTGAGTTTCCAGGTGCAGGGTCAGAGGTGCAGCCCCAGGCCCTCCAGAAACACAAGCTGCCCGCTGCCTCTTCACCTGCCTCAACTCCTGCCTGCGCTCACGGCACCAAAACCAGGCTGTTCCTGGCCAGGGAGCAGAGCCCTGTTCCTGCAGGATGCTCTTGCCAGCACCTTCCAGGACTCTCTGCTGTGCACACACCACTTTTCATGCCCGCTCCCAACAGGCTTTGGAACGCAGAGCCCAACCTGGCTGGCTCTGCCACCAGCACAGCCCAAACACAGGCGGAGGAAGAAGCAGCGGGGGCTGTTTTCTGGCCATGCCCGAGCGAGACTGGAAGGATGCCCTCCCTCTGCTGTCCCTTGGTTGGCTTTCTGGCTGGCTCTGAGCCTGGGGCTGCCGTTCCTCACTTGTGGGGAGCAGAAGCACAGCCGGCATCCCGGCACTGCCTGGCAGCGCTGCGGGCACCGGCACGGCCGCGTGTCCGAGTCTCGGGCACCGTGCTGCTGCTTCATTTGCCCTCAGGCACAGCCAGAGCTCCCTGCTAAGCCCGGATGCTCTCTGCTGCTGCCCTCTTCCTCATCCTGTGCAGGGATGGAGCGCTGCTGTGCTTTCAGGAAGCTATTCTTGAAAGCTTCCAGCATTCCAAGCTCCTTTGCCCTCCGTGGATGCTTGCCATGGAATCCCTCTCAGCTGGCTTCAGAGCATACTCCGGTTGGCTCTTCCAAAATTCAGGGGCTCCAGGGTGCTCAGCAAGATGTGGAACTGCACAGTGCTGTGGAGCTGCACCTTCAGCACAGGGACCTTTCCAGCCTGACCTGCCCCCGTTCCTCTGGGTCTGTGCACAAAACACGGCGTGGCAGAGAACGGCAGCAGGGGCCTGTGTGTCCCAGGGCCCCGGATTTGCTTCAGCTCCACAGGGATGCAGGCAAAGTGAAGATCCCAAACTTTTATTAATATAAGGCGAAGCAAAGGGATGAGCTGGGAGGGAAAAAAGGGGACGGGCAGCGTCTGAGGGCTGGAGGGAGGCAGCTGTCTACAGGGAGGGAGAGGGGAGGGAGAAGAAGGTGATGGACAGGCTGAGGGCTGGTGGGACAGAGCCACAGACAGAGAGGTATAGTGGAGAGAAAAACTGGGGATGGGCACTGTGTGAGGGCTGGAGGGAGGGAGCCACCTACAGGGAGGGAGCATGGAGGGAAAAAATGGGGATGGGCAGTGTATGAGGGCTGGAGGGAGGGAGCTACCTACAGGGAGGGAGAGTGGAGGGAAAAAATGGGGATGGACAGTGTCTGAGGGCTGGTGGGGCAGAGCTATCAACAGGCAGGGAGAGGGCTGAAGCCACGAGAACTGTGCCCAGCAGCAGCTGTGCCAGGACTTCCAGCAGCGCTGGGAGGCGATGTCCCCTTGGGTGTCTCCTGGTGCTCTTCTTGGGACACCGGTTGAGTGGATCCAGAAGATATCCCTAATTCTTGAGCTCTTGGGGGAAAGTCGGCTTGATTTTCCAGGTCACAGCAGGATGGGCTGGCACGTTGCCTCCGGGCTTGAAGGGCTGAAAGAGAGAGGAGCAGAGCCGTGGCAACAGCCCTGGTCTGCGGGAATCCTACAAGACCTTCGGAAAGGGACCATCCCACCAAGAAGGGAGTAGGAGACATTGGAATCAGCTGGGAGGTACTGGCCATGACTCCCCCAGGTGTCCCTGAAATCTCTGTGTGCTCTGCCCACATCGCTCCTCGTCCGCACAGGGAGCAGAGCCCTCCAAAGCCGGGGCAGGGCCTGCAGCTCCTTCCCGCTGTCAGCCCGCTGCCCTCTCTCACCCTGACAGATGTGCCGGAGCTCTTGCTGCTGCCTCCTCAGGCACCGCCCGGCCATGCCTGTGAACACAGAGCCTGTCAGGGCGCCAGCGGCACAGCTCCCTGCCGGCGGCGCTGCCGGCGCTGTGGCCACACGGGCTGCTGGTCCGGCAGGGCTCAGCCCGGCCCTTGCCGCACGCTGCCGCCCCAGGGCACGGCTGCCAGAGGGCGGCAGCAGCAATGCCCAGGCCGGGCGGGGCTCCACGGCGCCGGGCCCGGCTGGCGCTGCCGGGGCAGCAGGCGGGGCTGGGGCCGAGCTGCGGCGGGCCGGGCCGGGGAGGGAGCCCGGGCTCGTGGCTCACCCATGATCCTGACGGCCGCCTCTCGCAGGGGCTCCTGTGGGCTCCGCAGGTAGCGCAGGGCCCGGCGCAGGTGCTCGGCCGCTCTGCTCCTGTCCTCTGCCAGCTGCAGAGAGCGGCAGGAGGGAAGGGTTGGCGCGGGCTCAGCCCCTGGGCCGGGCGCTGCCTGCACTCAGCCCCGGCCTCCCCTGGCCGCACAGGCCTGAGGCGCGGCCAGCAGCCGCTGGCCAAGGGCTCCCGAGGGCAGGGGGCAGAGGGCCGGCTGCTGCCCGGGGAGCCACGGTGCCGCCCCGCAGCCCCGCCGGGCCGGGGCTCCATGGGCACCCGGCTGGGGCCCACGGGAGTCTGGAGCAGAGCCCCCGCGGCCTCTGGCTGCAGCAGCGGGCAGGGGCACAGCTGCCAGGCCCGCACACTGAGCGCCGCCCTCAGGGGCCTTCTCCGGGCTGAGCCTGGGGCTTCCAGGCCCTCCTTACCAGGCACTCATCGACCTTCAACGGTGGCTGCTCCTTCAACAGCTGTACGAGCTTCCTCCTCTTCAGGAACTCGGCCACACGAACCAGTGTTTCCCGAGAGGCCTGGAGAGCAGCACAGACCCAGAGATGGCCCCAGAGCCAAGGGCACTGGACCCACATCCCTGTGCCAAGGCCTGGAGGAGGTGACAGCCCGCAAGGCATCAGGGCAGGAGGCAGCCAAGCCCCCTGCCAGAGATCCACCAGCATCACAGAAAACCTCACCTTTGCCACGTCATGGTTCTTATCGTGACAGTAAATTATAAGTGCATAGAGGCTCTTGCTCACAGTTGTCTTCAGGGGCTTTTTTCCCTCATCCACTACCAATTCCACCACCTTGCTGAAGAGTTGAATGGAGAGCAGCTGCATGTGGCTGTTGTCCTAGAGGAAACAAAAAGACTTGCATCAACTATTCCAGTCCCAGCTGGGCAAAGGCCTGCAAATCCAGAAGGCACAAAGTTTCTGGGAAGCACGCGATGCCTGTGGCTCAGGATGCAGAAGCTTACATGGTCAAAGAGCAGCAGGAGTGCCTCAGCCAGCTTTGGGGCAGTGGTGCTGGATACTAGGATGTCTTTGTGCTGCAGCACATTGGTGAAGACAGAGAGGGACATGCTGACCACCTCTCCATCTGCATCATCCAGAAGATCCACAAGCCGTTGAGACAAGATGCAAATTCTCCTGGCCTGTGTGGAACACAAGGCAGTGCTGGGAAGCCACGGACGGCTGCACCGCCACCACCGCCCTGGCACTGCAAGGCCACCCTGCTGCTGCAGGGCCCACAGGCCAAAGGCCTGAGCCAAAGCACTGGGGCAGGTGAGGCAGGAGAGCTGGGAGCAGCTGCCTCAGCTCCTGAAGCCCTGCCAGCCCAAGGGGCAGCTTTCCACAGCGCAGCTTCAGCCGCTGCCCCCTACTCACCATCAAGAGATCCTTGCTGACCACCACGAGGCCTCTGAGTGCCAGGCGACGCTGCTCACTGCACTTGCTGTGCAGGTACCTTGCCAAAACCTTCAGGACAGTGCCACCACATTTCGTCAAGTCCAGGCACTCGAGGACCTGAAAGGCACAGGGCAGTGACAGGGGAGCCGGCCGGCAGGAGCCCAGAAGCGCACAGGGCTGGGCCCAGGCAGCAGCACAGGGCACGGGCACCGTCCTGGCAGCTGTGGCTGTGAGAGGGCAGAGAGCTGGGAAGCAGCTCAGCCAGGCAGTGCTGGCCACCAGGCTCACCTCCACAAAGAATGCCAGGAAGGGCAGATCCCGGTATGGGTCCTGCCTGTTGAGCTGCCGGAGCAAGTGGAGTGCGATTCGAGAGCACAAAGGGACCATGTTACGGCGCATCTCCCTGGCAGGGGGAAAAAGGCACCAAGACCCTGAGGTGGGGACGGACCTCTCCCAGGACTGACTCACAGAGGTCTGGTCTTTCCCCAGCATCCCTGGAGGGCATGTGGGTGCTCTGGGAGGTGGCCCCTTCTGGGCACCCTCCTCTCCCAGCCTTTTCCAGTCTCCTTGGCCGTCCCTCAGTGACGAGGCTCTCTGGCCCATGACCACAGGCACTGAGTGGGGCACAGGGCACAAATGCCGGGGGCAATGGGGACAAGGGGGTCTCACCTGGCCAGCAGACCCATGGCATAGTGCTGGGTGTGAGAACACAGCAGCGTGTCCCAGCCACGCTTGCGCTCCATAGACATCACCTCATTGTCACAGCGCAGTCGGTAGAGCAGAGCCTTCATGGCCTGCACTGCAAACCTGTGTGCAGAGCAAAGCCCAGGTCACACTTGGAGCGCTGGCGCTGGCCACAAGGGCATGGGAAGGATAGGAGGACTGGGACCTGTTGGACTTGCTGGGAAGGCGGTGTTCCTCCTGGCATGCTCTCCAGAAATGACCAGCTTCCACTGGTGGCATCTGCTGTGTGGTGATGACAATATGGAAGAGCAGAGCCACAAACAGGCGGGAGGAATAAAGGATCATGGCCTCATGGCACTCGGGCACCTGGACAATCACCCAGAGCACCAGAGTTGCCTGCAAAAGAAGCAGCCCAAGACAGCACTCAGTGCCGAGGTGTCCATGGGGCAGGGCCCAAGGGCAGATGCAGGAGGAGCAGCGGGCCTGGTGCCCCCTGAGCCTGCCCCTAGCCCAGGGTTCAGCCCAGCGCCTGAGGCATGGAGAGGATGGAGAGCTGCTGGGGAGGTGACTGAGGGGCAAGCGGAGCCCAGTTCCAGAAACTCACAGCCAGGGCAAAAATGTCCCTGTCGTCCCCATCAGAGGTGCATGCGCTGTGCACAGGCCAATCCTCCATCACACAGAGCAGTGTTGCCAGCACTTTCTCCACGGCTGGTTGCACTGATCCTATAGTTCTCCACATCAGTGCAGCAGCTCTGTGGGATCAGAGCTCTGTGTCAGGGGCATCTCAGTGCCAGTACCACGCCCTGTGCAGCTGTGGGGGCCCAGGTGACAGAGCCCCGGTGCCCTGAGGGGCAGGGAGGGAGCATTGGCAGCAGGCTCGGGAAACAGAGGGGCCCCAGGGTCCTGGACCTCTCTGCCTGTCTGTCAGAGCCTATAGCACAGGCTGTGCAGGGCCGTGGGCCCCAAAGGCTGGTGAGCCCTGAGCTGCGCAGGCACGTGGGCCCCGTACCTGTCACACGTTGGGGCACAGTGCAGGAGGGTCAGCACCACGTCAGCAGGGTGTTCTTCAGCCAGCCTCACAATGTCAATTTGCAGCCTGGCATCCAGAGCGACATGGGACACCAGCCTCTGGTGAATGCTCCTTACAATGGCTGGAACCTGGGGGAGGCGTGGGGGAGATTTTGAGTGCTGTCCAAGGCAGCAACTTGCCCAGCTTCCCCCAAGAAGTGCTTCCCTTCCCGCCACACTGTGCTGGCCTCACAGGCTGAGGGGGCCCAGTGACCATGGCTTGAGGGGACACACGGACCTGGCAGGCTTCCAGGCCTGGCCCCAGGCTGCTTACCTGCTGCTGAGAAGGAACAGCATTGTCTTTGAAAAAATCCTTAGTGGGAGCAGGCATGGTGCCAGTATTTGTGATGCCCTGAATCATTCTGGTGTCGGTGTTTCTGATGGCCTTGCTCTCAGTCATCGCCATGTGAACCGCCTTCACCCTCTGATAATTCATTGCATCGTTTCCTGAGAGTGCTGTCCATTCGGGGCTGGCGAGAGGCTTTTCCTGGAACTTGGTCAGCCTGGAGTCACGCTCAGCTTGGACCTCAGCTGCTTTGGTTCCGGATTTTCTATGCCGAATGCGCAGAAACATCCGGATCATCTGCAGAACAAAGGACAGGGAAGGCAGGGATGTTGCATGGTGTGCTCCAAGCGTGGTGCTGGGCTGAGCAGGGACAGCAGGCCCAGCCCAGCTGGGGGGGGCTGCAGGTACCTTCAGGGTTTTGCAGAAGCGGCCAGGGCCGGGTTCCTGCTCTCGTGTCTTGTTCAGGGCTGCATCTGGCAAAGAGCGAGGGCAGCCAGAGCTGAGGGGCTGCGGGAGAGGCCGGAGAACACAGCCCAGCCCTGCTCCCCCTAGGCTGGGAGAGCCCCGGGATGGCCCAGGGGATGGAGCACGGCCCCTGCGGCGTGTCTGCCCAGCCCCTGTTCCATCCTGTCTGTGGGTATGTCCCCAGGGCATGGGATGGGATGGGATGGGATGGGATGGGATGGGATGGGATGGGATGGGATGGGATGGGATGGGATGGGATGGGATGGGATGGGGCCAAGCTGGCTGCAGCCATCAGCCCTGTGGCCCAGCTCTGTCGCTCACCATTCTTCAGTGGCTGTAACTGCTCCGGTTTTTCAGGCTGTTGTGCTGGGACATCTTCAGGCCTTCTCTTTTTTTTCGGTCTGAAGACTTTGAAGAGGCTAAGGAATCTACCCGCCATTCCAGAGTCTGGTCTCAAGGGCACCTTCTCGAGAGATGGCTCCGGAATGCTCCAAGTCCTCAAGGGCACCTGCAAAACACACCCCCCGGGAAGGCCAGGGGCCACCAAGGCCCGCAGTCTTGCCACGAGGTCACCTGTAGGAACAATGCCACGGAAAAGCTCCGGGAGGGACACGAACGAGCGCACTGTGCGGGGGCTCCTCACAGCACCGCTCTGTCCTGTCCTGTCCCGTCGCCTGCTCCGAGCACTGTGGCCTGCTCCTGTCACTGCCGGCTCCTATGTCACCAAACGTCACAAAGGACACCATGTTCCATTCCATGACACGGTGACCGTGCTGCACTGTGTCACAAAGGGCCCTTGGACACCGGGTTCCGTTCCATGGCACGGTGACCGTGCTGCACTGTGTCACAAAGGGCCCTTGCACGCACTGCCGCCTGCCCTGGGGCCGCCCCCAGCCCAGCCAAAGTGGCCCAGGCTGGAAGGAATGCCTGGCCCCAGGTGTCTAAGGCAGCCCCACAGGATTTTTAGGAAGAGCTCAGAGCATCAGCAAACGCTGCCCTGCTCTGTGGGCTCAGGGCATTTAAGAATCCTCACTTCAGGAAAGCTTTACTTCCCATTGCTCAGCTCAAGTAGTTCCAAAATTTGCAAACTTGTCAAATTAACAGCAATGGCCGGAGAATGGCCATTGGTTTTGAAGTTTGTTCCCATCTCAAAGCAGCAACACATATGCCTTAACATCATCCACTGGAAGTCACTTTACAAAACATAACACTACAGAGACCCAAAAAGAAGACCATTCTTTGGTTTGCAAATGGTTTTCGATGAAGGGATTACAATCTCCTAATTCTCTTAAGGAATAAAAGCTCTCAAGGAATGAGGACCACTCAGTGTTACAACAGTAACCCAAACAAATGAGGAGATGGCAAAAGGGCTGATCCTCCCCCAGTACAGATATCTAAGTGGCCAATAAAGTACAGCTCTCCCCTCTTGTTCCCTGCAGGAGAAACAGGACCAGTAAAAGAAATAGTCACAGATATTCCTTCTGCCCTCCAACGCCGAAGCTGTGCCAAAGCACGGATGCTGCCTTCAAACTGACTCAAATTCCAGCCCAGACCGCTCAACTTCCAGACAACTCCTTCCCCAACACGCCCACCAACACCAACCTCCCCAAACACCCCCACAGAAGCCCTCAACACCCCGCCAGGACCCCCAGCTGTGCCCGTCCCTCTGCAGAGCTTTCCCAGCCTCCAGCAGAGCCCCTGGTTCCCTGCACGTGCCGTGGGATGGCACTCAGGAGGATCTGCTCCAAGGCCTTCCCTGGCAGCAAAGCCAGGCTGCCAGGCCTGTGGTTCCTGGATCATCCTTCCCAGCGAGCCTTCCTGGGCACGGCTGCTCCATTGGCACATCTGCGCTCAGCTCGGACTGCTCCACTCAGCCAGGGCTGCTGGGAAAGGATCCAGAGCAGCCTGGCCAGCTCTTTCTCCAGCTCCCTCTTCACTCCTGGGGGAGGTAGAACATCCCACAGGAAAGCAACTGGTGCCACAAGGAGTGGGTGGACTCAGGCAGCTCTGGGGAGGCCCCTCAGCACTGCTGTATCCTGAGGGAACGCTGCTGGCCATCCCCTGTGTGTATCTGCAAAAGCTTCAAATCAGCTGCCTCAGCTTCCAGGGCCTCTCTTGGCCAGCATCCTGACGTGGGTGCAGGGCTGCTGCCAGGCACTGCTGGGACCCAGCGGGACAGGACCGGCTGTCTCGTGTCCACGGAGCAGCCCTGACACAGCCAGGGCCATCCCGAAAGCAGACAAACGCTCCCGGCTCAGCAGAGAGGAGCAAGGAGCACTGGGCTGCGCTCAGCGTATCTCAGCTGGGCTCACTCCACCACACGCCCCCATTTTAAGGCTGGCTGATGCCCAGCTGCCAGAAATGCCCGCCTTGTTCTCTCCAAGATGCACAGGGAGAGCCAATGAGCAGGACACCTTGGGAGGCCTTTGCTGAGGCCAGGGACACACCAAGATCTGCCAAGGCTCTCCACGCTGCCTGGCCCACACAGCCCAGCTCTGTGCTGGCCCTGGGACACAGCAGCTGCCACCAAGCAGCAGGCAAATGCATATTGCCAGGAGTTGAAACACAGCAGACAGGAAAGCTGTGAAAAGTGTGGGTGTAAAGGCCTTTTAATTCACAGCTCTCACAGAGAGCTTTGGGGCTCATGGCTGGACACAGATGCTCCTGCTCCCCCTCTGTCCAACGGGGGTAACACATCCTGCTGCAGGTGCTTGGGTTGGTTTCCAGAGGTCCAGGCAGATGCCAAACCTGCTCTTCACTGCCTTCTCCCTGCCCCTCTGCCAAGTGCAACAGGCCTCAAGGACTGAAAGGAGCACAGAGAGCCAAAGGGGGACACTCACACCTGCCTCACTGGGAGCTCCCTGGGCAGCACTTCCCTTGAGAAGCAAGCCCCTTTCCTCCAAAGGTGTTTCCCCAAATGTGTGACTTTCCTGGAGAGCACCAACACACCCTTAAGAAACGCTGGCAAGGCTGAATGACTTCAGGTCCTTTCAGGACAGGCACTCCAGCTCTAGCTCCTATTGCCCCAAGTGAGTTTCCAGGTGCAGGGTCAGAGGTGCAGCCCCAGGCCCTCCAGAAACACAAGCTGCCCGCTGCCTCTTCACCTGCCTCAACTCCTGCCTGCGCTCACGGCACCAAAACCAGGCTGTTCCTGGCCAGGGAGCAGAGCCCTGTTCCTGCAGGATGCTCTTGCCAGCACCTTCCAGGACTCTCTGCTGTGCACACACCACTTTTCATGCCCGCTCCCAACAGGCTTTGGAACGCAGAGCCCAACCTGGCTGGCTCTGCCACCAGCACAGCCCAAACACAGGCGGAGGAAGAAGCAGCGGGGGCTGTTTTCTGGCCATGCCCGAGCGAGACTGGAAGGATGCCCTCCCTCTGCTGTCCCTTGGTTGGCTTTCTGGCTGGCTCTGAGCCTGGGGCTGCCGTTCCTCACTTGTGGGGAGCAGAAGCACAGCCGGCATCCCGGCACTGCCTGGCAGCGCTGCGGGCACCGGCACGGCCGCGTGTCCGAGTCTCGGGCACCGTGCTGCTGCTTCATTTGCCCTCAGGCACAGCCAGAGCTCCCTGCTAAGCCCGGATGCTCTCTGCTGCTGCCCTCTTCCTCATCCTGTGCAGGGATGGAGCGCTGCTGTGCTTTCAGGAAGCTATTCTTGAAAGCTTCCAGCATTCCAAGCTCCTTTGCCCTCCGTGGATGCTTGCCATGGAATCCCTCTCAGCTGGCTTCAGAGCATACTCCGGTTGGCTCTTCCAAAATTCAGGGGCTCCAGGGTGCTCAGCAAGATGTGGAACTGCACAGTGCTGTGGAGCTGCACCTTCAGCACAGGGACCTTTCCAGCCTGACCTGCCCCCGTTCCTCTGGGTCTGTGCACAAAACACGGCGTGGCAGAGAACGGCAGCAGGGGCCTGTGTGTCCCAGGGCCCCGGATTTGCTTCAGCTCCACAGGGATGCAGGCAAAGTGAAGATCCCAAACTTTTATTAATATAAGGCGAAGCAAAGGGATGAGCTGGGAGGGAAAAAAGGGGACGGGCAGCGTCTGAGGGCTGGAGGGAGGCAGCTGTCTACAGGGAGGGAGAGGGGAGGGAGAAGAAGGTGATGGACAGGCTGAGGGCTGGTGGGACAGAGCCACAGACAGAGAGGTATAGTGGAGAGAAAAACTGGGGATGGGCACTGTGTGAGGGCTGGAGGGAGGGAGCCACCTACAGGGAGGGAGCATGGAGGGAAAAAATGGGGATGGGCAGTGTATGAGGGCTGGAGGGAGGGAGCTACCTACAGGGAGGGAGAGTGGAGGGAAAAAATGGGGATGGACAGTGTCTGAGGGCTGGTGGGGCAGAGCTATCAACAGGCAGGGAGAGGGCTGAAGCCACGAGAACTGTGCCCAGCAGCAGCTGTGCCAGGACTTCCAGCAGCGCTGGGAGGCGATGTCCCCTTGGGTGTCTCCTGGTGCTCTTCTTGGGACACCGGTTGAGTGGATCCAGAAGATATCCCTAATTCTTGAGCTCTTGGGGGAAAGTCGGCTTGATTTTCCAGGTCACAGCAGGATGGGCTGGCACGTTGCCTCCGGGCTTGAAGGGCTGAAAGAGAGAGGAGCAGAGCCGTGGCAACAGCCCTGGTCTGCGGGAATCCTACAAGACCTTCGGAAAGGGACCATCCCACCAAGAAGGGAGTAGGAGACATTGGAATCAGCTGGGAGGTACTGGCCATGACTCCCCCAGGTGTCCCTGAAATCTCTGTGTGCTCTGCCCACATCGCTCCTCGTCCGCACAGGGAGCAGAGCCCTCCAAAGCCGGGGCAGGGCCTGCAGCTCCTTCCCGCTGTCAGCCCGCTGCCCTCTCTCACCCTGACAGATGTGCCGGAGCTCTTGCTGCTGCCTCCTCAGGCACCGCCCGGCCATGCCTGTGAACACAGAGCCTGTCAGGGCGCCAGCGGCACAGCTCCCTGCCGGCGGCGCTGCCGGCGCTGTGGCCACACGGGCTGCTGGTCCGGCAGGGCTCAGCCCGGCCCTTGCCGCACGCTGCCGCCCCAGGGCACGGCTGCCAGAGGGCGGCAGCAGCAATGCCCAGGCCGGGCGGGGCTCCACGGCGCCGGGCCCGGCTGGCGCTGCCGGGGCAGCAGGCGGGGCTGGGGCCGAGCTGCGGCGGGCCGGGCCGGGGAGGGAGCCCGGGCTCGTGGCTCACCCATGATCCTGACGGCCGCCTCTCGCAGGGGCTCCTGTGGGCTCCGCAGGTAGCGCAGGGCCCGGCGCAGGTGCTCGGCCGCTCTGCTCCTGTCCTCTGCCAGCTGCAGAGAGCGGCAGGAGGGAAGGGTTGGCGCGGGCTCAGCCCCTGGGCCGGGCGCTGCCTGCACTCAGCCCCGGCCTCCCCTGGCCGCACAGGCCTGAGGCGCGGCCAGCAGCCGCTGGCCAAGGGCTCCCGAGGGCAGGGGGCAGAGGGCCGGCTGCTGCCCGGGGAGCCACGGTGCCGCCCCGCAGCCCCGCCGGGCCGGGGCTCCATGGGCACCCGGCTGGGGCCCACGGGAGTCTGGAGCAGAGCCCCCGCGGCCTCTGGCTGCAGCAGCGGGCAGGGGCACAGCTGCCAGGCCCGCACACTGAGCGCCGCCCTCAGGGGCCTTCTCCGGGCTGAGCCTGGGGCTTCCAGGCCCTCCTTACCAGGCACTCATCGACCTTCAACGGTGGCTGCTCCTTCAACAGCTGTACGAGCTTCCTCCTCTTCAGGAACTCGGCCACACGAACCAGTGTTTCCCGAGAGGCCTGGAGAGCAGCACAGACCCAGAGATGGCCCCAGAGCCAAGGGCACTGGACCCACATCCCTGTGCCAAGGCCTGGAGGAGGTGACAGCCCGCAAGGCATCAGGGCAGGAGGCAGCCAAGCCCCCTGCCAGAGATCCACCAGCATCACAGAAAACCTCACCTTTGCCACGTCATGGTTCTTATCGTGACAGTAAATTATAAGTGCATAGAGGCTCTTGCTCACAGTTGTCTTCAGGGGCTTTTTTCCCTCATCCACTACCAATTCCACCACCTTGCTGAAGAGTTGAATGGAGAGCAGCTGCATGTGGCTGTTGTCCTAGAGGAAACAAAAAGACTTGCATCAACTATTCCAGTCCCAGCTGGGCAAAGGCCTGCAAATCCAGAAGGCACAAAGTTTCTGGGAAGCACGCGATGCCTGTGGCTCAGGATGCAGAAGCTTACATGGTCAAAGAGCAGCAGGAGTGCCTCAGCCAGCTTTGGGGCAGTGGTGCTGGATACTAGGATGTCTTTGTGCTGCAGCACATTGGTGAAGACAGAGAGGGACATGCTGACCACCTCTCCATCTGCATCATCCAGAAGATCCACAAGCCGTTGAGACAAGATGCAAATTCTCCTGGCCTGTGTGGAACACAAGGCAGTGCTGGGAAGCCACGGACGGCTGCACCGCCACCACCGCCCTGGCACTGCAAGGCCACCCTGCTGCTGCAGGGCCCACAGGCCAAAGGCCTGAGCCAAAGCACTGGGGCAGGTGAGGCAGGAGAGCTGGGAGCAGCTGCCTCAGCTCCTGAAGCCCTGCCAGCCCAAGGGGCAGCTTTCCACAGCGCAGCTTCAGCCGCTGCCCCCTACTCACCATCAAGAGATCCTTGCTGACCACCACGAGGCCTCTGAGTGCCAGGCGACGCTGCTCACTGCACTTGCTGTGCAGGTACCTTGCCAAAACCTTCAGGACAGTGCCACCACATTTCGTCAAGTCCAGGCACTCGAGGACCTGAAAGGCACAGGGCAGTGACAGGGGAGCCGGCCGGCAGGAGCCCAGAAGCGCACAGGGCTGGGCCCAGGCAGCAGCACAGGGCACGGGCACCGTCCTGGCAGCTGTGGCTGTGAGAGGGCAGAGAGCTGGGAAGCAGCTCAGCCAGGCAGTGCTGGCCACCAGGCTCACCTCCACAAAGAATGCCAGGAAGGGCAGATCCCGGTATGGGTCCTGCCTGTTGAGCTGCCGGAGCAAGTGGAGTGCGATTCGAGAGCACAAAGGGACCATGTTACGGCGCATCTCCCTGGCAGGGGGAAAAAGGCACCAAGACCCTGAGGTGGGGACGGACCTCTCCCAGGACTGACTCACAGAGGTCTGGTCTTTCCCCAGCATCCCTGGAGGGCATGTGGGTGCTCTGGGAGGTGGCCCCTTCTGGGCACCCTCCTCTCCCAGCCTTTTCCAGTCTCCTTGGCCGTCCCTCAGTGACGAGGCTCTCTGGCCCATGACCACAGGCACTGAGTGGGGCACAGGGCACAAATGCCGGGGGCAATGGGGACAAGGGGGTCTCACCTGGCCAGCAGACCCATGGCATAGTGCTGGGTGTGAGAACACAGCAGCGTGTCCCAGCCACGCTTGCGCTCCATAGACATCACCTCATTGTCACAGCGCAGTCGGTAGAGCAGAGCCTTCATGGCCTGCACTGCAAACCTGTGTGCAGAGCAAAGCCCAGGTCACACTTGGAGCGCTGGCGCTGGCCACAAGGGCATGGGAAGGATAGGAGGACTGGGACCTGTTGGACTTGCTGGGAAGGCGGTGTTCCTCCTGGCATGCTCTCCAGAAATGACCAGCTTCCACTGGTGGCATCTGCTGTGTGGTGATGACAATATGGAAGAGCAGAGCCACAAACAGGCGGGAGGAATAAAGGATCATGGCCTCATGGCACTCGGGCACCTGGACAATCACCCAGAGCACCAGAGTTGCCTGCAAAAGAAGCAGCCCAAGACAGCACTCAGTGCCGAGGTGTCCATGGGGCAGGGCCCAAGGGCAGATGCAGGAGGAGCAGCGGGCCTGGTGCCCCCTGAGCCTGCCCCTAGCCCAGGGTTCAGCCCAGCGCCTGAGGCATGGAGAGGATGGAGAGCTGCTGGGGAGGTGACTGAGGGGCAAGCGGAGCCCAGTTCCAGAAACTCACAGCCAGGGCAAAAATGTCCCTGTCGTCCCCATCAGAGGTGCATGCGCTGTGCACAGGCCAATCCTCCATCACACAGAGCAGTGTTGCCAGCACTTTCTCCACGGCTGGTTGCACTGATCCTATAGTTCTCCACATCAGTGCAGCAGCTCTGTGGGATCAGAGCTCTGTGTCAGGGGCATCTCAGTGCCAGTACCACGCCCTGTGCAGCTGTGGGGGCCCAGGTGACAGAGCCCCGGTGCCCTGAGGGGCAGGGAGGGAGCATTGGCAGCAGGCTCGGGAAACAGAGGGGCCCCAGGGTCCTGGACCTCTCTGCCTGTCTGTCAGAGCCTATAGCACAGGCTGTGCAGGGCCGTGGGCCCCAAAGGCTGGTGAGCCCTGAGCTGCGCAGGCACGTGGGCCCCGTACCTGTCACACGTTGGGGCACAGTGCAGGAGGGTCAGCACCACGTCAGCAGGGTGTTCTTCAGCCAGCCTCACAATGTCAATTTGCAGCCTGGCATCCAGAGCGACATGGGACACCAGCCTCTGGTGAATGCTCCTTACAATGGCTGGAACCTGGGGGAGGCGTGGGGGAGATTTTGAGTGCTGTCCAAGGCAGCAACTTGCCCAGCTTCCCCCAAGAAGTGCTTCCCTTCCCGCCACACTGTGCTGGCCTCACAGGCTGAGGGGGCCCAGTGACCATGGCTTGAGGGGACACACGGACCTGGCAGGCTTCCAGGCCTGGCCCCAGGCTGCTTACCTGCTGCTGAGAAGGAACAGCATTGTCTTTGAAAAAATCCTTAGTGGGAGCAGGCATGGTGCCAGTATTTGTGATGCCCTGAATCATTCTGGTGTCGGTGTTTCTGATGGCCTTGCTCTCAGTCATCGCCATGTGAACCGCCTTCACCCTCTGATAATTCATTGCATCGTTTCCTGAGGGTGCTGTCCATTCGGGGCTGGCGAGAGGCTTTTCCTGGAACTTGGTCAGCCTGGAGTCACGCTCAGCTTGGACCTCAGCTGCTTTGGTTCCGGATTTTCTATGCCGAATGCGCAGAAACATCCGGATCATCTGCAGAACAAAGGACAGGGAAGGCAGGGATGTTGCATGGTGTGCTCCAAGCGTGGTGCTGGGCTGAGCAGGGACAGCAGGCCCAGCCCAGCTGGGGGGGGCTGCAGGTACCTTCAGGGTTTTGCAGAAGCGGCCAGGGCCGGGTTCCTGCTCTCGTGTCTTGTTCAGGGCTGCATCTGGCAAAGAGCGAGGGCAGCCAGAGCTGAGGGGCTGCGGGAGAGGCCGGAGAACACAGCCCAGCCCTGCTCCCCCTAGGCTGGGAGAGCCCCGGGATGGCCCAGGGGATGGAGCACGGCCCCTGCGGCGTGTCTGCCCAGCCCCTGTTCCATCCTGTCTGTGGGTATGTCCCCAGGGCATGGGATGGGATGGGATGGGATGGGATGGGATGGGATGGGATGGGATGGGATGGGATGGGATGGGATGGGATGGGATGGGATGGGGCCAAGCTGGCTGCAGCCATCAGCCCTGTGGCCCAGCTCTGTCGCTCACCATTCTTCAGTGGCTGTAACTGCTCCGGTTTTTCAGGCTGTTGTGCTGGGACATCTTCAGGCCTTCTCTTTTTTTTCGGTCTGAAGACTTTGAAGAGGCTAAGGAATCTACCCGCCATTCCAGAGTCTGGTCTCAAGGGCACCTTCTCGAGAGATGGCTCCGGAATGCTCCAAGTCCTCAAGGGCACCTGCAAAACACACCCCCCGGGAAGGCCAGGGGCCACCAAGGCCCGCAGTCTTGCCACGAGGTCACCTGTAGGAACAATGCCACGGAAAAGCTCCGGGAGGGACACGAACGAGCGCACTGTGCGGGGGCTCCTCACAGCACCGCTCTGTCCTGTCCTGTCCCGTCGCCTGCTCCGAGCACTGTGGCCTGCTCCTGTCACTGCCGGCTCCTATGTCACCAAACGTCACAAAGGACACCATGTTCCATTCCATGACACGGTGACCGTGCTGCACTGTGTCACAAAGGGCCCTTGGACACCGGGTTCCGTTCCATGGCACGGTGACCGTGCTGCACTGTGTCACAAAGGGCCCTTGCACGCACTGCCGCCTGCCCTGGGGCCGCCCCCAGCCCAGCCAAAGTGGCCCAGGCTGGAAGGAATGCCTGGCCCCAGGTGTCTAAGGCAGCCCCACAGGATTTTTAGGAAGAGCTCAGAGCATCAGCAAACGCTGCCCTGCTCTGTGGGCTCAGGGCATTTAAGAATCCTCACTTCAGGAAAGCTTTACTTCCCATTGCTCAGCTCAAGTAGTTCCAAAATTTGCAAACTTGTCAAATTAACAGCAATGGCCGGAGAATGGCCATTGGTTTTGAAGTTTGTTCCCATCTCAAAGCAGCAACACATATGCCTTAACATCATCCACTGGAAGTCACTTTACAAAACATAACACTACAGAGACCCAAAAAGAAGACCATTCTTTGGTTTGCAAATGGTTTTCGATGAAGGGATTACAATCTCCTAATTCTCTTAAGGAATAAAAGCTCTCAAGGAATGAGGACCACTCAGTGTTACAACAGTAACCCAAACAAATGAGGAGATGGCAAAAGGGCTGATCCTCCCCCAGTACAGATATCTAAGTGGCCAATAAAGTACAGCTCTCCCCTCTTGTTCCCTGCAGGAGAAACAGGACCAGTAAAAGAAATAGTCACAGATATTCCTTCTGCCCTCCAACGCCGAAGCTGTGCCAAAGCACGGATGCTGCCTTCAAACTGACTCAAATTCCAGCCCAGACCGCTCAACTTCCAGACAACTCCTTCCCCAACACGCCCACCAACACCAACCTCCCCAAACACCCCCACAGAAGCCCTCAACACCCCGCCAGGACCCCCAGCTGTGCCCGTCCCTCTGCAGAGCTTTCCCAGCCTCCAGCAGAGCCCCTGGTTCCCTGCATGTGCCGTGGGATGGCACTCAGGAGGATCTGCTCCAAGGCCTTCCCTGGCAGCAAAGCCAGGCTGCCAGGCCTGTGGTTCCTGGATCATCCTTCCCAGCGAGCCTTCCTGGGCACGGCTGCTCCATTGGCACATCTGCGCTCAGCTCGGACTGCTCCACTCAGCCAGGGCTGCTGGGAAAGGATCCAGAGCAGCCTGGCCAGCTCTTTCTCCAGCTCCCTCTTCACTCCTGGGGGAGGTAGAACATCCCACAGGAAAGCAACTGGTGCCACAAGGAGTGGGTGGACTCAGGCAGCTCTGGGGAGGCCCCTCAGCACTGCTGTATCCTGAGGGAACGCTGCTGGCCATCCCCTGTGTGTATCTGCAAAAGCTTCAAATCAGCTGCCTCAGCTTCCAGGGCCTCTCTTGGCCAGCATCCTGACGTGGGTGCAGGGCTGCTGCCAGGCACTGCTGGGACCCAGCGGGACAGGACCGGCTGTCTCGTGTCCACGGAGCAGCCCTGACACAGCCAGGGCCATCCCGAAAGCAGACAAACGCTCCCGGCTCAGCAGAGAGGAGCAAGGAGCACTGGGCTGCGCTCAGCGTATCTCAGCTGGGCTCACTCCACCACACGCCCCCATTTTAAGGCTGGCTGATGCCCAGCTGCCAGAAATGCCCGCCTTGTTCTCTCCAAGATGCACAGGGAGAGCCAATGAGCAGGACACCTTGGGAGGCCTTTGCTGAGGCCAGGGACACACCAAGATCTGCCAAGGCTCTCCACGCTGCCTGGCCCACACAGCCCAGCTCTGTGCTGGCCCTGGGACACAGCAGCTGCCACCAAGCAGCAGGCAAATGCATATTGCCAGGAGTTGAAACACAGCAGACAGGAAAGCTGTGAAAAGTGTGGGTGTAAAGGCCTTTTAATTCACAGCTCTCACAGAGAGCTTTGGGGCTCATGGCTGGACACAGATGCTCCTGCTCCCCCTCTGTCCAACGGGGGTAACACATCCTGCTGCAGGTGCTTGGGTTGGTTTCCAGAGGTCCAGGCAGATGCCAAACCTGCTCTTCACTGCCTTCTCCCTGCCCCTCTGCCAAGTGCAACAGGCCTCAAGGACTGAAAGGAGCACAGAGAGCCAAAGGGGGACACTCACACCTGCCTCACTGGGAGCTCCCTGGGCAGCACTTCCCTTGAGAAGCAAGCCCCTTTCCTCCAAAGGTGTTTCCCCAAATGTGTGACTTTCCTGGAGAGCACCAACACACCCTTAAGAAACGCTGGCAAGGCTGAATGACTTCAGGTCCTTTCAGGACAGGCACTCCAGCTCTAGCTCCTATTGCCCCAAGTGAGTTTCCAGGTGCAGGGTCAGAGGTGCAGCCCCAGGCCCTCCAGAAACACAAGCTGCCCGCTGCCTCTTCACCTGCCTCAACTCCTGCCTGCGCTCACGGCACCAAAACCAGGCTGTTCCTGGCCAGGGAGCAGAGCCCTGTTCCTGCAGGATGCTCTTGCCAGCACCTTCCAGGACTCTCTGCTGTGCACACACCACTTTTCATGCCCGCTCCCAACAGGCTTTGGAACGCAGAGCCCAACCTGGCTGGCTCTGCCACCAGCACAGCCCAAACACAGGCGGAGGAAGAAGCAGCGGGGGCTGTTTTCTGGCCATGCCCGAGCGAGACTGGAAGGATGCCCTCCCTCTGCTGTCCCTTGGTTGGCTTTCTGGCTGGCTCTGAGCCTGGGGCTGCCGTTCCTCACTTGTGGGGAGCAGAAGCACAGCCGGCATCCCGGCACTGCCTGGCAGCGCTGCGGGCACCGGCACGGCCGTGTGTCCGAGTCTCGGGCACCGTGCTGCTGCTTCATTTGCCCTCAGGCACAGCCAGAGCTCCCTGCTAAGCCCGGATGCTCTCTGCTGCTGCCCTCTTCCTCATCCTGTGCAGGGATGGAGCGCTGCTGTGCTTTCAGGAAGCTATTCTTGAAAGCTTCCAGCATTCCAAGCTCCTTTGCCCTCCGTGGATGCTTGCCATGGAATCCCTCTCAGCTGGCTTCAGAGCATACTCCGGTTGGCTCTTCCAAAATTCAGGGGCTCCAGGGTGCTCAGCAAGATGTGGAACTGCACAGTGCTGTGGAGCTGCACCTTCAGCACAGGGACCTTTCCAGCCTGACCTGCCCCCGTTCCTCTGGGTCTGTGCACAAAACACGGCGTGGCAGAGAACGGCAGCAGGGGCCTGTGTGTCCCAGGGCCCCGGATTTGCTTCAGCTCCACAGGGATGCAGGCAAAGTGAAGATCCCAAACTTTTATTAATATAAGGCGAAGCAAAGGGATGAGCTGGGAGGGAAAAAAGGGGACGGGCAGCGTCTGAGGGCTGGAGGGAGGCAGCTGTCTACAGGGAGGGAGAGGGGAGGGAGAAGAAGGTGATGGACAGGCTGAGGGCTGGTGGGACAGAGCCACAGACAGAGAGGTATAGTGGAGAGAAAAACTGGGGATGGGCACTGTGTGAGGGCTGGAGGGAGGGAGCCACCTACAGGGAGGGAGCATGGAGGGAAAAAATGGGGATGGGCAGTGTATGAGGGCTGGAGGGAGGGAGCTACCTACAGGGAGGGAGAGTGGAGGGAAAAAATGGGGATGGACAGTGTCTGAGGGCTGGTGGGGCAGAGCTATCAACAGGCAGGGAGAGGGCTGAAGCCACGAGAACTGTGCCCAGCAGCAGCTGTGCCAGGACTTCCAGCAGCGCTGGGAGGCGATGTCCCCTTGGGTGTCTCCTGGTGCTCTTCTTGGGACACCGGTTGAGTGGATCCAGAAGATATCCCTAATTCTTGAGCTCTTGGGGGAAAGTCGGCTTGATTTTCCAGGTCACAGCAGGATGGGCTGGCACGTTGCCTCCGGGCTTGAAGGGCTGAAAGAGAGAGGAGCAGAGCCGTGGCAACAGCCCTGGTCTGCGGGAATCCTACAAGACCTTCGGAAAGGGACCATCCCACCAAGAAGGGAGTAGGAGACATTGGAATCAGCTGGGAGGTACTGGCCATGACTCCCCCAGGTGTCCCTGAAATCTCTGTGTGCTCTGCCCACATCGCTCCTCGTCCGCACAGGGAGCAGAGCCCTCCAAAGCCGGGGCAGGGCCTGCAGCTCCTTCCCGCTGTCAGCCCGCTGCCCTCTCTCACCCTGACAGATGTGCCGGAGCTCTTGCTGCTGCCTCCTCAGGCACCGCCCGGCCATGCCTGTGAACACAGAGCCTGTCAGGGCGCCAGCGGCACAGCTCCCTGCCGGCGGCGCTGCCGGCGCTGTGGCCACACGGGCTGCTGGTCCGGCAGGGCTCAGCCCGGCCCTTGCCGCACGCTGCCGCCCCAGGGCACGGCTGCCAGAGGGCGGCAGCAGCAATGCCCAGGCCGGGCGGGGCTCCACGGCGCCGGGCCCGGCTGGCGCTGCCGGGGCAGCAGGCGGGGCTGGGGCCGAGCTGCGGCGGGCCGGGCCGGGGAGGGAGCCCGGGCTCGTGGCTCACCCATGATCCTGACGGCCGCCTCTCGCAGGGGCTCCTGTGGGCTCCGCAGGTAGCGCAGGGCCCGGCGCAGGTGCTCGGCCGCTCTGCTCCTGTCCTCTGCCAGCTGCAGAGAGCGGCAGGAGGGAAGGGTTGGCGCGGGCTCAGCCCCTGGGCCGGGCGCTGCCTGCACTCAGCCCCGGCCTCCCCTGGCCGCACAGGCCTGAGGCGCGGCCAGCAGCCGCTGGCCAAGGGCTCCCGAGGGCAGGGGGCAGAGGGCCGGCTGCTGCCCGGGGAGCCACGGTGCCGCCCCGCAGCCCCGCCGGGCCGGGGCTCCATGGGCACCCGGCTGGGGCCCACGGGAGTCTGGAGCAGAGCCCCCGCGGCCTCTGGCTGCAGCAGCGGGCAGGGGCACAGCTGCCAGGCCCGCACACTGAGCGCCGCCCTCAGGGGCCTTCTCCGGGCTGAGCCTGGGGCTTCCAGGCCCTCCTTACCAGGCACTCATCGACCTTCAACGGTGGCTGCTCCTTCAACAGCTGTACGAGCTTCCTCCTCTTCAGGAACTCGGCCACACGAACCAGTGTTTCCCGAGAGGCCTGGAGAGCAGCACAGACCCAGAGATGGCCCCAGAGCCAAGGGCACTGGACCCACATCCCTGTGCCAAGGCCTGGAGGAGGTGACAGCCCGCAAGGCATCAGGGCAGGAGGCAGCCAAGCCCCCTGCCAGAGATCCACCAGCATCACAGAAAACCTCACCTTTGCCACGTCATGGTTCTTATCGTGACAGTAAATTATAAGTGCATAGAGGCTCTTGCTCACAGTTGTCTTCAGGGGCTTTTTTCCCTCATCCACTACCAATTCCACCACCTTGCTGAAGAGTTGAATGGAGAGCAGCTGCATGTGGCTGTTGTCCTAGAGGAAACAAAAAGACTTGCATCAACTATTCCAGTCCCAGCTGGGCAAAGGCCTGCAAATCCAGAAGGCACAAAGTTTCTGGGAAGCACGCGATGCCTGTGGCTCAGGATGCAGAAGCTTACATGGTCAAAGAGCAGCAGGAGTGCCTCAGCCAGCTTTGGGGCAGTGGTGCTGGATACTAGGATGTCTTTGTGCTGCAGCACATTGGTGAAGACAGAGAGGGACATGCTGACCACCTCTCCATCTGCATCATCCAGAAGATCCACAAGCCGTTGAGACAAGATGCAAATTCTCCTGGCCTGTGTGGAACACAAGGCAGTGCTGGGAAGCCACGGACGGCTGCACCGCCACCACCGCCCTGGCACTGCAAGGCCACCCTGCTGCTGCAGGGCCCACAGGCCAAAGGCCTGAGCCAAAGCACTGGGGCAGGTGAGGCAGGAGAGCTGGGAGCAGCTGCCTCAGCTCCTGAAGCCCTGCCAGCCCAAGGGGCAGCTTTCCACAGCGCAGCTTCAGCCGCTGCCCCCTACTCACCATCAAGAGATCCTTGCTGACCACCACGAGGCCTCTGAGTGCCAGGCGACGCTGCTCACTGCACTTGCTGTGCAGGTACCTTGCCAAAACCTTCAGGACAGTGCCACCACATTTCGTCAAGTCCAGGCACTCGAGGACCTGAAAGGCACAGGGCAGTGACAGGGGAGCCGGCCGGCAGGAGCCCAGAAGCGCACAGGGCTGGGCCCAGGCAGCAGCACAGGGCACGGGCACCGGCCTGGCAGCTGTGGCTGTGAGAGGGCAGAGAGCTGGGAAGCAGCTCAGCCAGGCAGTGCTGGCCACCAGGCTCACCTCCACAAAGAATGCCAGGAAGGGCAGATCCCGGTATGGGTCCTGCCTGTTGAGCTGCCGGAGCAAGTGGAGTGCGATTCGAGAGCACAAAGGGACCATGTTACGGCGCATCTCCCTGGCAGGGGGAAAAAGGCACCAAGACCCTGAGGTGGGGACGGACCTCTCCCAGGACTGACTCACAGAGGTCTGGTCTTTCCCCAGCATCCCTGGAGGGCATGTGGGTGCTCTGGGAGGTGGCCCCTTCTGGGCACCCTCCTCTCCCAGCCTTTTCCAGTCTCCTTGGCCGTCCCTCAGTGACGAGGCTCTCTGGCCCATGACCACAGGCACTGAGTGGGGCACAGGGCACAAATGCCGGGGGCAATGGGGACAAGGGGGTCTCACCTGGCCAGCAGACCCATGGCATAGTGCTGGGTGTGAGAACACAGCAGCGTGTCCCAGCCACGCTTGCGCTCCATAGACATCACCTCATTGTCACAGCGCAGTCGGTAGAGCAGAGCCTTCATGGCCTGCACTGCAAACCTGTGTGCAGAGCAAAGCCCAGGTCACACTTGGAGCGCTGGCGCTGGCCACAAGGGCATGGGAAGGATAGGAGGACTGGGACCTGTTGGACTTGCTGGGAAGGCGGTGTTCCTCCTGGCATGCTCTCCAGAAATGACCAGCTTCCACTGGTGGCATCTGCTGTGTGGTGATGACAATATGGAAGAGCAGAGCCACAAACAGGCGGGAGGAATAAAGGATCATGGCCTCATGGCACTCGGGCACCTGGACAATCACCCAGAGCACCAGAGTTGCCTGCAAAAGAAGCAGCCCAAGACAGCACTCAGTGCCGAGGTGTCCATGGGGCAGGGCCCAAGGGCAGATGCAGGAGGAGCAGCGGGCCTGGTGCCCCCTGAGCCTGCCCCTAGCCCAGGGTTCAGCCCAGCGCCTGAGGCATGGAGAGGATGGAGAGCTGCTGGGGAGGTGACTGAGGGGCAAGCGGAGCCCAGTTCCAGAAACTCACAGCCAGGGCAAAAATGTCCCTGTCGTCCCCATCAGAGGTGCATGCGCTGTGCACAGGCCAATCCTCCATCACACAGAGCAGTGTTGCCAGCACTTTCTCCACGGCTGGTTGCACTGATCCTATAGTTCTCCACATCAGTGCAGCAGCTCTGTGGGATCAGAGCTCTGTGTCAGGGGCATCTCAGTGCCAGTACCACGCCCTGTGCAGCTGTGGGGGCCCAGGTGACAGAGCCCCGGTGCCCTGAGGGGCAGGGAGGGAGCATTGGCAGCAGGCTCGGGAAACAGAGGGGCCCCAGGGTCCTGGACCTCTCTGCCTGTCTGTCAGAGCCTATAGCACAGGCTGTGCAGGGCCGTGGGCCCCAAAGGCTGGTGAGCCCTGAGCTGCGCAGGCACGTGGGCCCCGTACCTGTCACACGTTGGGGCACAGTGCAGGAGGGTCAGCACCACGTCAGCAGGGTGTTCTTCAGCCAGCCTCACAATGTCAATTTGCAGCCTGGCATCCAGAGCGACATGGGACACCAGCCTCTGGTGAATGCTCCTTACAATGGCTGGAACCTGGGGGAGGCGTGGGGGAGATTTTGAGTGCTGTCCAAGGCAGCAACTTGCCCAGCTTCCCCCAAGAAGTGCTTCCCTTCCCGCCACACTGTGCTGGCCTCACAGGCTGAGGGGGCCCAGTGACCATGGCTTGAGGGGACACACGGACCTGGCAGGCTTCCAGGCCTGGCCCCAGGCTGCTTACCTGCTGCTGAGAAGGAACAGCATTGTCTTTGAAAAAATCCTTAGTGGGAGCAGGCATGGTGCCAGTATTTGTGATGCCCTGAATCATTCTGGTGTCGGTGTTTCTGATGGCCTTGCTCTCAGTCATCGCCATGTGAACCGCCTTCACCCTCTGATAATTCATTGCATCGTTTCCTGAGGGTGCTGTCCATTCGGGGCTGGCGAGAGGCTTTTCCTGGAACTTGGTCAGCCTGGAGTCACGCTCAGCTTGGACCTCAGCTGCTTTGGTTCCGGATTTTCTATGCCGAATGCGCAGAAACATCCGGATCATCTGCAGAACAAAGGACAGGGAAGGCAGGGATGTTGCATGGTGTGCTCCAAGCGTGGTGCTGGGCTGAGCAGGGACAGCAGGCCCAGCCCAGCTGGGGGGGGCTGCAGGTACCTTCAGGGTTTTGCAGAAGCGGCCAGGGCCGGGTTCCTGCTCTCGTGTCTTGTTCAGGGCTGCATCTGGCAAAGAGCGAGGGCAGCCAGAGCTGAGGGGCTGCGGGAGAGGCCGGAGAACACAGCCCAGCCCTGCTCCCCCTAGGCTGGGAGAGCCCCGGGATGGCCCAGGGGATGGAGCACGGCCCCTGCGGCGTGTCTGCCCAGCCTCTGTTCCATCCTTTCTGTGGGTATGTCCCCAGGGCATGGGATGGGATGGGATGGGATGGGATGGGATGGGATGGGATGGGATGGGATGGGATGGGATGGGGCCAAGCTGGCTGCAGCCATCAGCCCTGTGGCCCAGCTCTGTCGCTCACCATTCTTCAGTGGCTGTAACTGCTCCGGTTTTTCAGGCTGTTGTGCTGGGACATCTTCAGGCCTTCTCTTTTTTTTCGGTCTGAAGACTTTGAAGAGGCTAAGGAATCTACCCGCCATTCCAGAGTCTGGTCTCAAGGGCACCTTCTCGAGAGATGGCTCCGGAATGCTCCAAGTCCTCAAGGGCACCTGCAAAACACACCCCCCGGGAAGGCCAGGGGCCACCAAGGCCCGCAGTCTTGCCACGAGGTCACCTGTAGGAACAATGCCACGGAAAAGCTCCGGGAGGGACACGAACGAGCGCACTGTGCGGGGGCTCCTCACAGCACCGCTCTGTCCTGTCCTGTCCCGTCGCCTGCTCCGAGCACTGTGGCCTGCTCCTGTCACTGCCGGCTCCTATGTCACCAAACGTCACAAAGGACACCATGTTCCATTCCATGACACGGTGACCGTGCTGCACTGTGTCACAAAGGGCCCTTGGACACCGGGTTCCGTTCCATGGCACGGTGACCGTGCTGCACTGTGTCACAAAGGGCCCTTGCACGCACTGCCGCCTGCCCTGGGGCCGCCCCCAGCCCAGCCAAAGTGGCCCAGGCTGGAAGGAATGCCTGGCCCCAGGTGTCTAAGGCAGCCCCACAGGATTTTTAGGAAGAGCTCAGAGCATCAGCAAACGCTGCCCTGCTCTGTGGGCTCAGGGCATTTAAGAATCCTCACTTCAGGAAAGCTTTACTTCCCATTGCTCAGCTCAAGTAGTTCCAAAATTTGCAAACTTGTCAAATTAACAGCAATGGCCGGAGAATGGCCATTGGTTTTGAAGTTTGTTCCCATCTCAAAGCAGCAACACATATGCCTTAACATCATCCACTGGAAGTCACTTTACAAAACATAACACTACAGAGACCCAAAAAGAAGACCATTCTTTGGTTTGCAAATGGTTTTCGATGAAGGGATTACAATCTCCTAATTCTCTTAAGGAATAAAAGCTCTCAAGGAATGAGGACCACTCAGTGTTACAACAGTAACCCAAACAAATGAGGAGATGGCAAAAGGGCTGATCCTCCCCCAGTACAGATATCTAAGTGGCCAATAAAGTACAGCTCTCCCCTCTTGTTCCCTGCAGGAGAAACAGGACCAGTAAAAGAAATAGTCACAGATATTCCTTCTGCCCTCCAACGCCGAAGCTGTGCCAAAGCACGGATGCTGCCTTCAAACTGACTCAAATTCCAGCCCAGCCCGCTCAACTTCCAGACAACTCCTTCCCCAACACGCCCACCAACACCAACCTCCCCAAACACCCCCACAGAAGCCCTCAACACCCCGCCAGGACCCCCAGCTGTGCCCGTCCCTCTGCAGAGCTTTCCCAGCCTCCAGCAGAGCCCCTGGTTCCCTGCACGTGCCGTGGGATGGCACTCAGGAGGATCTGCTCCAAGGCCTTCCCTGGCAGCAAAGCCAGGCTGCCAGGCCTGTGGTTCCTGGATCATCCTTCCCAGCGAGCCTTCCTGGGCACGGCTGCTCCATTGGCACATCTGCGCTCAGCTCGGACTGCTCCACTCAGCCAGGGCTGCTGGGAAAGGATCCAGAGCAGCCTGGCCAGCTCTTTCTCCAGCTCCCTCTTCACTCCTGGGGGAGGTAGAACATCCCACAGGAAAGCAACTGGTGCCACAAGGAGTGGGTGGACTCAGGCAGCTCTGGGGAGGCCCCTCAGCACTGCTGTATCCTGAGGGAACGCTGCTGGCCATCCCCTGTGTGTATCTGCAAAAGCTTCAAATCAGCTGCCTCAGCTTCCAGGGCCTCTCTTGGCCAGCATCCTGACGTGGGTGCAGGGCTGCTGCCAGGCACTGCTGGGACCCAGCGGGACAGGACCGGCTGTCTCGTGTCCACGGAGCAGCCCTGACACAGCCAGGGCCATCCCGAAAGCAGACAAACGCTCCCGGCTCAGCAGAGAGGAGCAAGGAGCACTGGGCTGCGCTCAGCGTATCTCAGCTGGGCTCACTCCACCACACGCCCCCATTTTAAGGCTGGCTGATGCCCAGCTGCCAGAAATGCCCGCCTTGTTCTCTCCAAGATGCACAGGGAGAGCCAATGAGCAGGACACCTTGGGAGGCCTTTGCTGAGGCCAGGGACACACCAAGATCTGCCAAGGCTCTCCACGCTGCCTGGCCCACACAGCCCAGCTCTGTGCTGGCCCTGGGACACAGCAGCTGCCACCAAGCAGCAGGCAAATGCATATTGCCAGGAGTTGAAACACAGCAGACAGGAAAGCTGTGAAAAGTGTGGGTGTAAAGGCCTTTTAATTCACAGCTCTCACAGAGAGCTTTGGGGCTCATGGCTGGACACAGATGCTCCTGCTCCCCCTCTGTCCAACGGGGGTAACACATCCTGCTGCAGGTGCTTGGGTTGGTTTCCAGAGGTCCAGGCAGATGCCAAACCTGCTCTTCACTGCCTTCTCCCTGCCCCTCTGCCAAGTGCAACAGGCCTCAAGGACTGAAAGGAGCACAGAGAGCCAAAGGGGGACACTCACACCTGCCTCACTGGGAGCTCCCTGGGCAGCACTTCCCTTGAGAAGCAAGCCCCTTTCCTCCAAAGGTGTTTCCCCAAATGTGTGACTTTCCTGGAGAGCACCAACACACCCTTAAGAAACGCTGGCAAGGCTGAATGACTTCAGGTCCTTTCAGGACAGGCACTCCAGCTCTAGCTCCTATTGCCCCAAGTGAGTTTCCAGGTGCAGGGTCAGAGGTGCAGCCCCAGGCCCTCCACAAACACAAGCTGCCCGCTGCCTCTTCACCTGCCTCAACTCCTGCCTGCGCTCACGGCACCAAAACCAGGCTGTTCCTGGCCAGGGAGCAGAGCCCTGTTCCTGCAGGATGCTCTTGCCAGCACCTTCCAGGACTCTCTGCTGTGCACACACCACTTTTCATGCCCGCTCCCAACAGGCTTTGGAACGCAGAGCCCAACCTGGCTGGCTCTGCCACCAGCACAGCCCAAACACAGGCGGAGGAAGAAGCAGCGGGGGCTGTTTTCTGGCCATGCCCGAGCGAGACTGGAAGGATGCCCTCCCTCTGCTGTCCCTTGGTTGGCTTTCTGGCTGGCTCTGAGCCTGGGGCTGCCGTTCCTCACTTGTGGGGAGCAGAAGCACAGCCGGCATCCTGGCACTGCCTGGCAGCGCTGCGGGCACCGGCACGGCCGCGTGTCCGAGTCTCGGGCACCGTGCTGCTGCTTCATTTGCCCTCAGGCACAGCCAGAGCTCCCTGCTAAGCCCGGATGCTCTCTGCTGCTGCCCTCTTCCTCATCCTGTGCAGGGATGGAGCGCTGCTGTGCTTTCAGGAAGCTATTCTTGAAAGCTTCCAGCATTCCAAGCTCCTTTGCCCTCCGTGGATGCTTGCCATGGAATCCCTCTCAGCTGGCTTCAGAGCATACTCCGGTTGGCTCTTCCAAAATTCAGGGGCTCCAGGGTGCTCAGCAAGATGTGGAACTGCACAGTGCTGTGGAGCTGCACCTTCAGCACAGGGACATTTCCAGCCTGACCTGCCCCCGTTCCTCTGGGTCTGTGCACAAAACACGGCGTGGCAGAGAACGGCAGCAGGGGCCTGTGTGTCCCAGGGCCCCGGATTTGCTTCAGCTCCACAGGGATGCAGGCAAAGTGAAGATCCCAAACTTTTATTAATATAAGGCGAAGCAAAGGGATGAGCTGGGAGGGAAAAAAGGGGACGGGCAGCGTCTGAGGGCTGGAGGGAGGGAGCTACCTACAGGGAGGGAGAGTGGAGGGAAAAAATGGGGATGGACAGTGTCTGAGGGCTGGTGGGGCAGAGCTATCAACAGGCAGGGAGAGGGCTGAAGCCACGAGAACTGTGCCCAGCAGCAGCTGTGCCAGGACTTCCAGCAGCGCTGGGAGGCGATGTCCCCTTGGGTGTCTCCTGGTGCTCTTCTTGGGACACCGGTTGAGTGGATCCAGAAGATATCCCTAATTCTTGAGCTCTTGGGGGAAAGTCGGCTTGATTTTCCAGGTCACAGCAGGATGGGCTGGCACGTTGCCTCCGGGCTTGAAGGGCTGAAAGAGAGAGGAGCAGAGCCGTGGCAACAGCCCTGGTCTGCGGGAATCCTACAAGACCTTCGGAAAGGGACCATCCCACCAAGAAGGGAGTAGGAGACATTGGAATCAGCTGGGAGGTACTGGCCATGACTCCCCCAGGTGTCCCTGAAATCTCTGTGTGCTCTGCCCACATCGCTCCTCGTCCGCACAGGGAGCAGAGCCCTCCAAAGCCGGGGCAGGGCCTGCAGCTCCTTCCCGCTGTCAGCCCGCTGCCCTCTCTCACCCTGACAGATGTGCCGGAGCTCTTGCTGCTGCCTCCTCAGGCACCGCCCGGCCATGCCTGTGAACACAGAGCCTGTCAGGGCGCCAGCGGCACAGCTCCCTGCCGGCGGCGCTGCCGGCGCTGTGGCCACACGGGCTGCTGGTCCGGCAGGGCTCAGCCCGGCCCTTGCCGCATGCTGCCGCCCAAGGGCACGGCTGCCAGAGGGCGGCAGCAGCAATGCCCAGGCCGGGCGGGGCTCCACGGCGCCGGGCCCGGCCGGCGCTGCCGGGGCAGCAGGCGGGGCTGGGGCCGAGCTGCGGCGGGCCGGGCCGGGGAGGGAGCCCGGGCTCGTGGCTCACCCATGATCCTGACGGCCGCCTCTCGCAGGGGCTCCTGTGGGCTCCGCAGGTAGCGCAGGGCCCGGCGCAGGTGCTCGGCCGCTCTGCTCCTGTCCTCTGCCAGCTGCAGAGAGCGGCAGGAGGGAAGGGTTGGCGCGGGCTCAGCCCCTGGGCCGGGCGCTGCCTGCACTCAGCCCCGGCCTCCCCTGGCCGCACAGGCCGGAGGCGCGGCCAGCAGCCGCTGGCCAAGGGCTCCCGAGGGCAGGGGGCAGAGGGCCGGCTGCTGCCCGGGGAGCCGCGGTGCCGCCCCGCAGCCCCGCCGGGCCGGGGCTCCATGGGCACCCGGCTGCGGCCCACGGGAGTCTGGAGCAGAGCCCGCGCGGCCTCTGGCTGCAGCAGCGGGCAGGGGCACAGCTGCCAGCCCCGCACACTGAGCATCGCCCTCAGGGGCCTTCTCTGGGCTGAGCCTGGGGCTTCCAGGCCCTCCTTACCAGGCAGTTGGCAAACTTCAACATCTTCTCCCTCTCAAGTAGTTGCTTGAGCTTCCTCCTCTTCAGGAACTCTACCACACAAAGCAGCAGTTCGCGAGAGGCCTGGAGAGGAGCACAGCTGTGGAGCTGCTACCGCAGCCCAAGAAAAGGACTTGCATCCCTGTGCCAAGGCCAGGAGCAGAAGGCTGCAGCCTGGGAGAAGCCAACCAGGAGACATCCGAGACCCCTTTCCAGGTATGCACCGGCATAACTCAAAACCTCACCTTTGCCACGCGCTTGTTCTCATCATGGCAATGAAAGAAGAGCAGCAGCAGGCTCTGGCAGCAGGCTCTGGCTCACAATCTTCTTCAGAGTTTTTCTTCTTTTGTTCACTACCAAGTCCATCACCTTGAAGAAGAGATTTAGGGAGAGCAGCTGCATATGAGTGTCGTCCTGGAAAAAAGGAAAATACCTCAGCACCAACTTCTCCAAGCCCATCTGGACAAAGGCCTGAAAATCCACAAAATTTCTGGGCAGCAACCAGTGCCCATGGCAGGGGACACGAGAGCCTTACACAGTCAAAGAGCGGTAGGAGTGCCTCAGCCAGCTTCGGGGCAGTGGTGCTGGATATAAGGATGTGTTCATTCTCAAGTATATTTGTGAGCACAGAGAGAGTCATGCTGACAACATATTCTTCTGCATCACCCAAGAGCTCCACAAGGTTTTTAGACAGACTGCACATTCTTCTGGCCTGTGTGGAACACAAGGCAGTGCTGGGAAGCCATGGACGGCTACACTGCCACCACCGCCCTGGCACTGCAAGGCCACCCTGCTGCTGCAGGGCCCACAGGCCAAAGGCCTGAGCCAAAGCACTGGGGCAGGTGAGGCAGGAGAGCTGGGAGCAGCTGCCTCAGCTCCTGAAGCCCTGCCAGCCCAAGGGGCTGCTTTCCACAGCACAGCTTCAGCCACGGCCCCCTTCTCACCATCAAGAGATCCTTGCTGACCATCACGAGGCCTCTGAGTGCCAGGCAACGCTGCTCACTGCACTTGCTGTGCAGGCAACTTGACAGGACCTTCAGGATGCTGTCACCAAATTCGTGAAGTCCAAGAACTTGAGAATTAATGGATGCAGCCATCAGCCCTGTGGCCCTCCTCTGCCACTCCCCATCCTGCAGTGGCTGGAACTGTTCCGATTCTTCAGGCTGTTATGCTGGGGCAGCTCCAGGGCCTTTCTTATTTTTCCTCCTGAACACTTTGAACAAGCCGGGGAATCTGCCTGCCATGCCATGGAGCCACACCCCCAATCTCGGGTGGAGGGGTGGTGCTGGTGATGCTGGCCAGCCCTGACCCCTCACCTCGGTGAGTGGCTGCCCCCTGTCTCCAGCCCTTGGCTTGGCTGAGGGTAGCGGATCAGCCACTGGCAGGAACCTCTCCTTCCACTAGGCCTAGCTGAGCAGGCACCCAGAGAGGCCCTCATTGAGTTAGACGGGTAAATAAAAAGAGAGGGGCTTTATGTCTGTAATTTTCAAGCTGCTGATTATTCCTTCCCCGAAGAGAGTGAACAGGTGATACAAACTGTAGCAAGCTGGGAGGGAGCAGAAGCAGAAGAGCACAGAGTAAAGGGATACACAAAATTATAAAGGGAGGCTGACTCTGGGGAGGAGTCACCCTAACAAGGCTAGCAACTGAGGAGGAGCATGAGGAGGGACTAAATTATCATACAACCAATGGAATAGTATAGTGGAGGAGAGCACACAAAATCTGCCAATGGGATTAGTAGATTAACATAATTGACATCGAAGCTTCTAGATGAAGGGGCTTGTCAAACAATGATAGACAAGCTGCAGGGGCAGGGTTTGGAGGAGTGACAGAGAAGGGTCTGGAAATTGGGGTAGGCACAAGGGTGATTGATAGGGAAAGGGGGAGTATACAACTTAGGGTGAAACCATTTGGGAAGTAATATGGGGGCACATAGAATGAACCATTTCAAACACAGAAAATCCAGTACAGTAACAAACTCAACAAGTAAAGACACAAACCACACCACAACAATGCCAGAGTCTGGCCTCGAGTGCACCTTAAAGAGAGGTGCCTCAGGAAAGCTCCAAGTCAACAAGTCGTGCAGTTGTTCCTTGAAGGCACCTGTGACGCAGAAGCCTCAGGAAGGCTGCAGGACTGCAAGGACTCTCATCCCTTGTTTCTTGTGTAGGGGGTGTAATCCTTTTGTTTATATACATTGCCATGGTTACAGGAGAGAATATTGGTGCAGGGCAGCCCAAAGATGCCGTGTGTGTACCAATTGTGGTGTAAAAATAGTAAGAGCAAGGAGAGGAGAGAAAAAAAATAACATTTCCGTTTGGGAATTCAAATATCATTAAAAATCAACTGAGTGTAAGAGGAGATAAAGAGAGGAAGAGGGTGTCAGCCAGCAAGCAAATAAATCCAAACCCCCTGGGATGCCTATTGAAACAATGGAAGAAGATAAGAGAGGCCCTGGGGGCACGGGGACTAAGAAAACCCTCAATAAATACTATGATCAATAGTGGCCCCTTTATATCTTTGAAGACAGGGAGAAGAAGCCAATGAACGAAACCCTGAGTTATTATACCGTGTTGTGGTTACTATTATTTTTGTGGAAAGAATGAAAATAAGATGAGGCTATGTACCCAAATATGTTTTGTTTATCTGACGGATCACCCTGAATTGCAGCAGGAATGTGGCTTTAATTTGGCCCCAAGGGATCCTTCTGTGTTGGCTTTGGAAAAAGATTGCAAAACAAAAGGAAAGGGAGGACTAAGAAGGTGTTGTTCTTCATGTTCCATATGACCAAGGTGTTTAAAATACAAAGAGAATGAGGAAAGGATGGAGGGTTTGGTTGCTCCTTTTGAGTCATGGGAAGAGGGAGGACAGAGAATGCAGTCAAAATCCCTGGTAAATACTGCTGAGAAAACTGTGCCTTTGAGCCCCCTTCCTCTCTAGAACTTGAAGGAGGAAGAACTCCCAGTACAGAAGCAAAGGCAGAAAGGAAGTCGTGGTATTGTCACCATTCAGCATTCCCCCGAACACGGTGCCGGAATTCTGCCAGCTCCCCACAGCACCACGCCGGGTGCGGGACACACCCCAGGAGCAGGATGATCCGAGGCGCGGCTCAGAGCGAGAGCTCTACGGCACCAGCCGGTGGTCACGCACACGGCGCAGATAAGGACAAGGAGGAGCGCTTCTGGATGGGTTCCAAGGAAAGCCTTATTCCACAGAGAGCGCAGGGACAAAAGACACAGAAAACAGGACAGCAGGCACTTTTATATGGGGAGGGCTCAGGGGAGGGTACAAATTTTCAACCAATCGGGGAAGGACTGGGGAAGAACACAAGGCAGGTCTTACAATGTTTAAACCAATGAGGAGGAACAGGGGGAGGGTTTGCATAGACCAATAGAGCTTTGAGGAACAGGGGATTGACAGGGAAGTTTCTAGACTAAAGGGTTGGTACAAAGTGGGATTGACAGCTGAATGGGAGGAGGATCAGGGAACATCCCAGATCAAAGAACAGGCTTAAGACAAGACAGACAGCTAAGATAGGAGGGTACAACTTAGACTGAACCATTACATAGGGGATAACAGAACAAAGCATTAAAGAGAAAACTCACCACAACAGCCCCCCTTGGACTCATTTGCAGGGGCTGGGAGGAAGATCCCCATCTTTTCAAGGGATGGTCATTCAGTCACTGTTATGGGAGGCAACGGAACCTTGGGGTCTTATGAAAACCAAGGTATGCCTCTCATGAGCTGATTTAGAAACCTGGAAATTTCTGGCTAGACAATACTGGGGTGCTCCATCAGGAATAGCCAAAAGATCCAGAGCATTTGTTAAAGCCCTGGACCCAGATAGGGAGCATATAGATGCTGTGCTAGATGCTTTAACAGACACAAGGAAGGAGCTGGTATTAAAAACTGCATGGAATGATGGAAGAGCCAGGCTATGGGCAGGAGAAAATACAGAAGAAACATGCCCTCTCACAAAACCTCCCTGGGACTGTAATAATTCTGGTCACTATCAACTCCTGCTGAGGTATTGGGAATGGGTTTCTTTTGGAAGATGGTATCCCTAAGGCTGTACTTTGGAGTGCACTATAGCAAGTGAAACAAGGGCCTCTTGAAGCCCTGACTGAATTTTTGAACCATTTCAGGAAGCCATGCTTAAATACACTGCTCCAGACCCATCAGATGATTATGGCAAAAACCAACTCATTTCCCTTTTCCTGGGCCAATCCTCTAATGATATTAGGCAGAAAGTAAAAATTAAAAACAGAAGACCAGCTATAGAAAAACTGCAAGAAGAAGCATGGTGAGTTCATATAAACCATAGTCGGGTAGAGCATAAGCAACTGGAGAAAGAAATGACTAACACTATTATTGCAGCCCTTGGAGAGGAGCCACCCAAAGGCCCCTCCTCAGGACAAAGAAATGGCTGGGGTGGGCAGAGACCTATCCCTAACCTCTGGACCACTCAATGTGCCTATTGTAAGAAAGACAGACATTGGAAGAGAGACTGCCTGCAACTCAAACCCAAGGTGGTTGCAGAACTGAATCAATGCAAGGGCTGGCTAGAGGGCAACCCCCAAGAAAACCCTCTGGTCAAAAGAGAACTGGGGGAAAAGATGAGGAAAATGAAATGCCTGGGGAATGCGGCTGCAACACATTCTGTATTAGATATAAAGTTGGAAGAGATTGATCCTGGTAAAGTTGTGAATGTTATTGGAGCCACAAGTCAACAGCAGAAGGTATCCTTTTTAAAACTACAACCTTATGAACCGGGAAAAACAGTAGGAATACATCAGTTCCTATATATGCCTACGCCCCCCAAAATCGGAAGGATCTGTTGGAGCAATGAGAATGTTGTAACAGGTTCCAACAGGCTGAAATGTAGTTTAGCCCTGGAGGAGTTCAGATCAAAGTGAATGACGAACAAATAATCGTGTTCTAAGTCTAGCTCTCATTACAGATTTGTCCAAAACAGAAGAGACACAGAAGAAGTTCTCAGTCAGGTTTCTCTTAAAGTCTGGCTGGATGGGATCCCTGGTAAGGCCAAAGCAGCACAACCTGTAATCATTAAACTTACACCTGGAACACGACCAATAAGAATTAAACAAAATCAACTTAAAGTGGAAAACATAAAAAGTATTAAGTCTATCATAGACAATTTTCTAAAATTTGGGTTGTTACTGGAATGTGAATCTGAAGAGAAGACACCCATTTTACCCATACAGAAGCCTGATGGCTTGAACTAAAGTCTGGTTCAATACCTACAGGCTATATTAGCAAAATAGCTGGAGATCTCCACCCAGTGGTTGCAAATCCATATGCTTTGCTAAGCAAACTAAAAGATGAATATGGATGGTTTACCATTTCAGATCTCAAGGATACTTTCTTCTGTATACCCTTGGACCCTGGCAGCCAAAACCGGTTTGCCTTTGAATGGGGAAACCCAGAGACTGGAAGGAGAAGGCAATTTACCTGGACTGTTGTCAAGGCCTCCTGCTGGGAGCAGGTTTGCCCCCAGGCAGGCTGCACGGGCCGGATAGCTCAGTCCTCTTACGGGACGGGACAGACTGCCCGAAACCCAAGCAGCTCTCAGCCGCTGGCTACCTTTAGCAAGCATAAGGGATATCAGCTCTTTAGTGATTATCAGCTCTTTTGAGTTCAGCTTTTTTGCTTGCTAAGGTGCCGCAGGCCGGCCGGCAGACGCTGGGTGAAAGACGAGGAGGCTGCTCTGGAGTTCCACGGCAATGTCTTTATTGGGGGTCTGTGAAGGGTTCCAGCGACGGCTCTTCTAACCAGAATGGGCTAAAACAGCCCATTATATAGGGTAAGGGGGGATCAGAAATTGTCCAAAAGCAGGGGTTAAGGAGAAGTGACCTATGGGGTTACAGAGACATAAGCTGGGGTCCGAAAGGCGGAAGACAGGGGCTTGCCGTGACTTGGCATTTCCTATCTTTAGGCCTCTGCTCTCCACGGGGGCCCAGCAAGCCCATGGCCTGCTACAGACTGTAGGACCACAAGGATTCTAAATTAACCCTCCTCTTCACCGTCATAAACCTATGGATGTGGTAGAAAATTAAAACAGCAGCGTAACAGTACATATGTACTGTAGACTGTCCAGAGGATCTTGCAAAAGAATTTGCATCAGGATAAAGAGAAGGGGAGAATGAAACAAGGCCTTTGTTTGACATAAGCACAAGCAATTCACATTAGTAACAAGTACTTAGCACAGACCTACATAAGCACTTAGCACCAGTTAGCATAAGAAAAACCTGGCGGGCCTAACTTGACAGGAGAGGGACTTGACAAAAAGCTTTAGACACATTCTACCAGAAGAACCAAGGGCAAGTATAAAATGAGCCCTGTACAGGGAAGCCATGAGGAAGAAGTGCTGCTTTAGGGCATGGAGGCCGCTCCTGGCCAGCGCCTGGACATTAGCTTCAAGTGCAGGAATCTGACAGAATGTATTTCTAACCCCCTGCCTATCAAATCACCTCAGCAGAGTCAAGATGGATGGTATTTTTGATATCATTCCTACATCAAACCACTGAAATTCACACGTGGCCGAGAAGCATTTTAGTGGGGTGCAGACCCCTGCCCTCCTGCCAGCTCAGTAAAAGGGCTTTTGGCGGACAATGCATTTGGCTGAGGATTTCTTTCAATTAGGGAGACCCCTCAGCACTGCTGTATCCTGAGGGAACAGTGCTGGCCATCCCCTGTGTGTATCTGCAAAAGCTTCAAATCAGCTGCCTCAGCTTCCAGGGCCTCTCTTGGCCAGCATCCTGACGTGGGTGCAGGGCTGCTGCCAGGCACTGCTGGGACCCAGCGGGACAGGACCGGCTGTCTCGTGTCCACGGAGCAGCCCTGACACAGCCAGGGCCATCCCGAAAGCAGACAAACGCTCCCGGCTCAGCAGAGAGGAGCAAGGAGCACTGGGCTGCGCTCAGCGTATCTCAGCTGGGCTCACTCCACCACACGCCCCCATTTTAAGGCTGGCTGATGCCCAGCTGCCAGAAATGCCCGCCTTGTTCTCTCCAAGATGCACAGGGAGAGCCAATGAGCAGGACACCTTGGGAGGCCTTTGCTGAGGCCAGGGACACACCAAGATCTGCCAAGGCTCTCCACGCTGCCTGGCCCACACAGCCCAGCTCTGTGCTGGCCCTGGGACACAGCAGCTGCCACCAAGCAGCAGGCAAATGCATATTGCCAGGAGTTGAAACACAGCAGACAGGAAAGCTGTGAAAAGTGTGGGTGTAAAGGCCTTTTAATTCACAGCTCTCACAGAGAGCTTTGGGGCTCATGGCTGGACACAGATGCTCCTGCTCCCCCTCTGTCCAACGGGGGTAACACATCCTGCTGCAGGTGCTTGGGTTGGTTTCCAGAGGTCCAGGCAGATGCCAAACCTGCTCTTCACTGCCTTCTCCCTGCCCCTCTGCCAAGTGCAACAGGCCTCAAGGACTGAAAGGAGCACAGAGAGCCAAAGGGGGACACTCACACCTGCCTCACTGGGAGCTCCCTGGGCAGCACTTCCCTTGAGAAGCAAGCCCCTTTCCTCCAAAGGTGTTTCCCCAAATGTGTGACTTTCCTGGAGAGCACCAACACACCCTTAAGAAACGCTGGCAAGGCTGAATGACTTCAGGTCCTTTCAGGACAGGCACTCCAGCTCTAGCTCCTATTGCCCCAAGTGAGTTTCCAGGTGCAGGGTCAGAGGTGCAGCCCCAGGCCCTCCACAAACACAAGCTGCCCGCTGCCTCTTCACCTGCCTCAACTCCTGCCTGAGCTCACGGCACCAAAACCAGGCTGTTCCTGGCCAGGGAGCAGAGCCCTGTTCCTGCAGGATGCTCTTGCCAGCACCTTCCAGGACTCTCTGCTGTGCACACACCACTTTTCATGCCCGCTCCCAACAGGCTTTGGAACGCAGAGCCCAACCTGGCTGGCTCTGCCACCAGCACAGCCCAAACACAGGCGGAGGAAGAAGCAGCGGGGGCTGTTTTCTGGCCATGCCCGAGCGAGACTGGAAGGATGCCCTCCCTCTGCTGTCCCTTGGTTGGCTTTCTGGCTGGCTCTGAGCCTGGGGCTGCCGTTCCTCACTTGTGGGGAGCAGAAGCACAGCCGGCATCCCGGCACTGCCTGGCAGCGCTGCGGGCACCGGCACGGCCGTGTGTCCGAGTCTCGGGCACCGTGCTGCTGCTTCATTTGCCCTCAGGCACAGCCAGAGCTCCCTGCTAAGCCCGGATGCTCTCTGCTGCTGCCCTCTTCCTCATCCTGTGCAGGGATGGAGCGCTGCTGTGCTTTCAGGAAGCTATTCTTGAAAGCTTCCAGCATTCCAAGCTCCTTTGCCCTCCGTGGATGCTTGCCATGGAATCCCTCTCAGCTGGCTTCAGAGCATACTCCGGTTGGCTCTTCCAAAATTCAGGGGCTCCAGGGTGCTCAGCAAGATGTGGAACTGCACAGTGCTGTGGAGCTGCACCTTCAGCACAGGGACATTTCCAGCCTGACCTGCCCCCGTTCCTCTGGGTCTGTGCACAAAACACGGCGTGGCAGAGAACGGCAGCAGGGGCCTGTGTGTCCCAGGGCCCCGGATTTGCTTCAGCTCCACAGGGATGCAGGCAAAGTGAAGATCCCAAACTTTTATTAATATAAGGCGAAGCAAAGGGATGAGCTGGGAGGGAAAAAAGGGGACGGGCAGCGTCTGAGGGCTGGAGGGAGGGAGCTACCTACAGGGAGGGAGAGTGGAGGGAAAAAATGGGGATGGACAGTGTCTGAGGGCTGGTGGGGCAGAGCTATCAACAGGCAGGGAGAGGGCTGAAGCCACGAGAACTGTGCCCAGCAGCAGCTGTGCCAGGACTTCCAGCAGCGCTGGGAGGCGATGTCCCCTTGGGTGTCTCCTGGTGCTCTTCTTGGGACACCGGTTGAGTGGATCCAGAAGATATCCCTAATTCTTGAGCTCTTGGGGGAAAGTCGGCTTGATTTTCCAGGTCACAGCAGGATGGGCTGGCACGTTGCCTCCGGGCTTGAAGGGCTGAAAGAGAGAGGAGCAGAGCCGTGGCAACAGCCCTGGTCTGCGGGAATCCTACAAGACCTTCGGAAAGGGACCATCCCACCAAGAAGGGAGTAGGAGACATTGGAATCAGCTGGGAGGTACTGGCCATGACTCCCCCAGGTGTCCCTGAAATCTCTGTGTGCTCTGCCCACATCGCTCCTCGTCCGCACAGGGAGCAGAGCCCTCCAAAGCTGGGGCAGGGCCTGCAGCTCCTTCCCGCTGTCAGCCCGCTGCCCTCTCTCACCCTGACAGATGTGCCGGAGCTCTTGCTGCTGCCTCCTCAGGCACCGCCCGGCCATGCCTGTGAACACAGAGCCTGTCAGGGCGCCAGCGGCACAGCTCCCTGCCGGCGGCGCTGCCGGCGCTGTGGCCACACGGGCTGCTGGTCCGGCAGGGCTCAGCCCGGCCCTTGCCGCACGCTGCCGCCCAAGGGCACGGCTGCCAGAGGGCGGCAGCAGCAATGCCCAGGCCGGGCGGGGCTCCACGGCGCCGGGCCCGGCCGGCGCTGCCGGGGCAGCAGGCGGGGCTGGGGCCGAGCTGCGGCGGGCCGGGCCGGGGAGGGAGCCCGGGCTCGTGGCTCACCCATGATCCTGACGGCCGCCTCTCGCAGGGGCTCCTGTGGGCTCCGCAGGTAGCGCAGGGCCCGGCGCAGGTGCTCGGCCGCTCTGCTCCTGTCCTCTGCCAGCTGCAGAGAGCGGCAGGAGGGAAGGGTTGGCGCGGGCTCAGCCCCTGGGCCGGGCGCTGCCTGCACTCAGCCCCGGCCTCCCCTGGCCGCACAGGCCGGAGGCGCGGCCAGCAGCCGCTGGCCAAGGGCTCCCGAGGGCAGGGGGCAGAGGGCCGGCTGCTGCCCGGGGAGCCGCGGTGCCGGCCCGCAGCCCCGCCGGGCCGGGGCTCCATGGGCACCCGGCTGCGGCCCACGGGAGTCTGGAGCAGAGCCCGCGCGGCCTCTGGCTGCAGCAGCGGGCAGGGGCACAGCTGCCAGCCCCGCACACTGAGCATCGCCCTCAGGGGCCTTCTCTGGGCTGAGCCTGGGGCTTCCAGGCCCTCCTTACCAGGCAGTTGGCAAACTTCAACATCTTCTCCCTCTCAAGTAGTTGCTTGAGCTTCCTCCTCTTCAGGAACTCTACCACACAAAGCAGCAGTTCGCGAGAGGCCTGGAGAGGAGCACAGCTGTGGAGCTGCTACCGCAGCCCAAGAAAAGGACTTGCATCCCTGTGCCAAGGCCAGGAGCAGAAGGCTGCAGCCTGGGAGAAGCCAACCAGGAGACATCCGAGACCCCTTTCCAGGTATGCACCGGCATAACTCAAAACCTCACCTTTGCCACGCGCTTGTTCTCATCATGGCAATGAAAGAAGAGCAGCAGCAGGCTCTGGCAGCAGGCTCTGGCTCACAATCTTCTTCAGAGTTTTTCTTCTTTTGTTCACTACCAAGTCCATCACCTTGAAGAAGAGATTTAGGGAGAGCAGCTGCATATGAGTGTCGTCCTGGAAAAAAGGAAAATACCTCAGCACCAACTTCTCCAAGCCCATCTGGACAAAGGCCTGAAAATCCACAAAATTTCTGGGCAGCAACCAGTGCCCATGGCAGGGGACACGAGAGCCTTACACAGTCAAAGAGCGGTAGGAGTGCCTCAGCCAGCTTCGGGGCAGTGGTGCTGGATATAAGGATGTGTTCATTCTCAAGTATATTTGTGAGCACAGAGAGAGTCATGCTGACAACATATTCTTCTGCATCACCCAAGAGCTCCACAAGGTTTTTAGACAGACTGCACATTCTTCTGGCCTGTGTGGAACACAAGGCAGTGCTGGGAAGCCATGGACGGCTACACTGCCACCACCGCCCTGGCACTGCAAGGCCACCCTGCTGCTGCAGGGCCCACAGGCCAAAGGCCTGAGCCAAAGCACTGGGGCAGGTGAGGCAGGAGAGCTGGGAGCAGCTGCCTCAGCTCCTGAAGCCCTGCCAGCCCAAGGGGCTGCTTTCCACAGCACAGCTTCAGCCACGGCCCCCTTCTCACCATCAAGAGATCCTTGCTGACCATCACGAGGCCTCTGAGTGCCAGGCAACGCTGCTCACTGCACTTGCTGTGCAGGCAACTTGACAGGACCTTCAGGATGCTGTCACCAAATTCGTGAAGTCCAAGAACTTGAGAATTAATGGATGCAGCCATCAGCCCTGTGGCCCTCCTCTGCCACTCCCCATCCTGCAGTGGCTGGAACTGTTCCGATTCTTCAGGCTGTTATGCTGGGGCAGCTCCAGGGCCTTTCTTATTTTTCCTCCTGAACACTTTGAACAAGCCGGGGAATCTGCCTGCCATGCCATGGAGCCACACCCCCAATCTCGGGTGGAGGGGTGGTGCTGGTGATGCTGGCCAGCCCTGACCCCTCACCTCGGTGAGTGGCTGCCCCCTGTCTCCAGCCCTTGGCTTGGCTGAGGGTAGCGGATCAGCCACTGGCAGGAACCTCTCCTTCCACTAGGCCTAGCTGAGCAGGCACCCAGAGAGGCCCTCATTGAGTTAGACGGGTAAATAAAAAGAGAGGGGCTTTATGTCTGTAATTTTCAAGCTGCTGATTATTCCTTCCCCGAAGAGAGTGAACAGGTGATACAAACTGTAGCAAGCTGGGAGGGAGCAGAAGCAGAAGAGCACAGAGTAAAGGGATACACAAAATTATAAAGGGAGGCTGACTCTGGGGAGGAGTCACCCTAACAAGGCTAGCAACTGAGGAGGAGCATGAGGAGGGACTAAATTATCATACAACCAATGGAATAGTATAGTGGAGGAGAGCACACAAAATCTGCCAATGGGATTAGTAGATTAACATAATTGACATCGAAGCTTCTAGATGAAGGGGCTTGTCAAACAATGATAGACAAGCTGCAGGGGCAGGGTTTGGAGGAGTGACAGAGAAGGGTCTGGAAATTGGGGTAGGCACAAGGGTGATTGATAGGGAAAGGGGGAGTATACAACTTAGGGTGAAACCATTTGGGAAGTAATATGGGGGCACATAGAATGAACCATTTCAAACACAGAAAATCCAGTACAGTAACAAACTCAACAAGTAAAGACACAAACCACACCACAACAATGCCAGAGTCTGGCCTCGAGTGCACCTTAAAGAGAGGTGCCTCAGGAAAGCTCCAAGTCAACAAGTCGTGCAGTTGTTCCTTGAAGGCACCTGTGACGCAGAAGCCTCAGGAAGGCTGCAGGACTGCAAGGACTCTCATCCCTTGTTTCTTGTGTAGGGGGTGTAATCCTTTTGTTTATATACATTGCCATGGTTACAGGAGAGAATATTGGTGCAGGGCAGCCCAAAGATGCCGTGTGTGTACCAATTGTGGTGTAAAAATAGTAAGAGCAAGGAGAGGAGAGAAAAAAAATAACATTTCCGTTTGGGAATTCAAATATCATTAAAAATCAACTGAGTGTAAGAGGAGATAAAGAGAGGAAGAGGGTGTCAGCCAGCAAGCAAATAAATCCAAACCCCCTGGGATGCCTATTGAAACAATGGAAGAAGATAAGAGAGGCCCTGGGGGCACGGGGACTAAGAAAACCCTCAATAAATACTATGATCAATAGTGGCCCCTTTATATCTTTGAAGACAGGGAGAAGAAGCCAATGAACGAAACCCTGAGTTATTATACCGTGTTGTGGTTACTATTATTTTTGTGGAAAGAATGAAAATAAGATGAGGCTATGTACCCAAATATGTTTTGTTTATCTGACGGATCACCCTGAATTGCAGCAGGAATGTGGCTTTAATTTGGCCCCAAGGGATCCTTCTGTGTTGGCTTTGGAAAAAGATTGCAAAACAAAAGGAAAGGGAGGACTAAGAAGGTGTTGTTCTTCATGTTCCATATGACCAAGGTGTTTAAAATACAAAGAGAATGAGGAAAGGATGGAGGGTTTGGTTGCTCCTTTTGAGTCATGGGAAGAGGGAGGACAGAGAATGCAGTCAAAATCCCTGGTAAATACTGCTGAGAAAACTGTGCCTTTGAGCCCCCTTCCTCTCTAGAACTTGAAGGAGGAAGAACTCCCAGTACAGAAGCAAAGGCAGAAAGGAAGTCGTGGTATTGTCACCATTCAGCATTCCCCCGAACACGGTGCCGGAATTCTGCCAGCTCCCCACAGCACCACGCCGGGTGCGGGACACACCCCAGGAGCAGGATGATCCGAGGCGCGGCTCAGAGCGAGAGCTCTACGGCACCAGCCGGTGGTCACGCACACGGCGCAGATAAGGACAAGGAGGAGCGCTTCTGGATGGGTTCCAAGGAAAGCCTTATTCCACAGAGAGCGCAGGGACAAAAGACACAGAAAACAGGACAGCAGGCACTTTTATATGGGGAGGGCTCAGGGGAGGGTACAAATTTTCAACCAATCGGGGAAGGACTGGGGAAGAACACAAGGCAGGTCTTACAATGTTTAAACCAATGAGGAGGAACAGGGGGAGGGTTTGCATAGACCAATAGAGCTTTGAGGAACAGGGGATTGACAGGGAAGTTTCTAGACTAAAGGGTTGGTACAAAGTGGGATTGACAGCTGAATGGGAGGAGGATCAGGGAACATCCCAGATCAAAGAACAGGCTTAAGACAAGACAGACAGCTAAGATAGGAGGGTACAACTTAGACTGAACCATTACATAGGGGATAACAGAACAAAGCATTAAAGAGAAAACTCACCACAACAGCCCCCCTTGGACTCATTTGCAGGGGCTGGGAGGAAGATCCCCATCTTTTCAAGGGATGGTCATTCAGTCACTGTTATGGGAGGCAACGGAACCTTGGGGTCTTATGAAAACCAAGGTATGCCTCTCATGAGCTGATTTAGAAACCTGGAAATTTCTGGCTAGACAATACTGGGGTGCTCCATCAGGAATAGCCAAAAGATCCAGAGCATTTGTTAAAGCCCTGGACCCAGATAGGGAGCATATAGATGCTGTGCTAGATGCTTTAACAGACACAAGGAAGGAGCTGGTATTAAAAACTGCATGGAATGATGGAAGAGCCAGGCTATGGGCAGGAGAAAATACAGAAGAAACATGCCCTCTCACAAAACCTCCCTGGGACTGTAATAATTCTGGTCACTATCAACTCCTGCTGAGGTATTGGGAATGGGTTTCTTTTGGAAGATGGTATCCCTAAGGCTGTACTTTGGAGTGCACTATAGCAAGTGAAACAAGGGCCTCTTGAAGCCCTGACTGAATTTTTGAACCATTTCAGGAAGCCATGCTTAAATACACTGCTCCAGACCCATCAGATGATTATGGCAAAAACCAACTCATTTCCCTTTTCCTGGGCCAATCCTCTAATGATATTAGGCAGAAAGTAAAAATTAAAAACAGAAGACCAGCTATAGAAAAACTGCAAGAAGAAGCATGGTGAGTTCATATAAACCATAGTCGGGTAGAGCATAAGCAACTGGAGAAAGAAATGACTAACACTATTATTGCAGCCCTTGGAGAGGAGCCACCCAAAGGCCCCTCCTCAGGACAAAGAAATGGCTGGGGTGGGCAGAGACCTATCCCTAACCTCTGGACCACTCAATGTGCCTATTGTAAGAAAGACAGACATTGGAAGAGAGACTGCCTGCAACTCAAACCCAAGGTGGTTGCAGAACTGAATCAATGCAAGGGCTGGCTAGAGGGCAACCCCCAAGAAAACCCTCTGGTCAAAAGAGAACTGGGGGAAAAGATGAGGAAAATGAAATGCCTGGGGAATGCGGCTGCAACACATTCTGTATTAGATATAAAGTTGGAAGAGATTGATCCTGGTAAAGTTGTGAATGTTATTGGAGCCACAAGTCAACAGCAGAAGGTATCCTTTTTAAAACTACAACCTTATGAACCGGGAAAAACAGTAGGAATACATCAGTTCCTATATATGCCTACGCCCCCCAAAATCGGAAGGATCTGTTGGAGCAATGAGAATGTTGTAACAGGTTCCAACAGGCTGAAATGTAGTTTAGCCCTGGAGGAGTTCAGATCAAAGTGAATGACGAACAAATAATCGTGTTCTAAGTCTAGCTCTCATTACAGATTTGTCCAAAACAGAAGAGACACAGAAGAAGTTCTCAGTCAGGTTTCTCTTAAAGTCTGGCTGGATGGGATCCCTGGTAAGGCCAAAGCAGCACAACCTGTAATCATTAAACTTACACCTGGAACACGACCAATAAGAATTAAACAAAATCAACTTAAAGTGGAAAACATAAAAAGTATTAAGTCTATCATAGACAATTTTCTAAAATTTGGGTTGTTACTGGAATGTGAATCTGAAGAGAAGACACCCATTTTACCCATACAGAAGCCTGATGGCTTGAACTAAAGTCTGGTTCAATACCTACAGGCTATATTAGCAAAATAGCTGGAGATCTCCACCCAGTGGTTGCAAATCCATATGCTTTGCTAAGCAAACTAAAAGATGAATATGGATGGTTTACCATTTCAGATCTCAAGGATACTTTCTTCTGTATACCCTTGGACCCTGGCAGCCAAAACCGGTTTGCCTTTGAATGGGGAAACCCAGAGACTGGAAGGAGAAGGCAATTTACCTGGACTGTTGTCAAGGCCTCCTGCTGGGAGCAGGTTTGCCCCCAGGCAGGCTGCACGGGCCGGATAGCTCAGTCCTCTTACGGGACGGGACAGACTGCCCGAAACCCAAGCAGCTCTCAGCCGCTGGCTACCTTTAGCAAGCATAAGGGATATCAGCTCTTTAGTGATTATCAGCTCTTTTGAGTTCAGCTTTTTTGCTTGCTAAGGTGCCGCAGGCCGGCCGGCAGACGCTGGGTGAAAGACGAGGAGGCTGCTCTGGAGTTCCACGGCAATGTCTTTATTGGGGGTCTGTGAAGGGTTCCAGCGACGGCTCTTCTAACCAGAATGGGCTAAAACAGCCCATTATATAGGGTAAGGGGGGATCAGAAATTGTCCAAAAGCAGGGGTTAAGGAGAAGTGACCTATGGGGTTACAGAGACATAAGCTGGGGTCCGAAAGGCGGAAGACAGGGGCTTGCCGTGACTTGGCATTTCCTATCTTTAGGCCTCTGCTCTCCACGGGGGCCCAGCAAGCCCATGGCCTGCTACAGACTGTAGGACCACAAGGATTCTAAATTAACCCTCCTCTTCACCGTCATAAACCTATGGATGTGGTAGAAAATTAAAACAGCAGCGTAACAGTACATATGTACTGTAGACTGTCCAGAGGATCTTGCAAAAGAATTTGCATCAGGATAAAGAGAAGGGGAGAATGAAACAAGGCCTTTGTTTGACATAAGCACAAGCAATTCACATTAGTAACAAGTACTTAGCACAGACCTACATAAGCACTTAGCACCAGTTAGCATAAGAAAAACCTGGCGGGCCTAACTTGACAGGAGAGGGACTTGACAAAAAGCTTTAGACACATTCTACCAGAAGAACCAAGGGCAAGTATAAAATGAGCCCTGTACAGGGAAGCCATGAGGAAGAAGTGCTGCTTTAGGGCATGGAGGCCGCTCCTGGCCAGCGCCTGGACATTAGCTTCAAGTGCAGGAATCTGACAGAATGTATTTCTAACCCCCTGCCTATCAAATCACCTCAGCAGAGTCAAGATGGATGGTATTTTTGATATCATTCCTACATCAAACCACTGAAATTCACACGTGGCCGAGAAGCATTTTAGTGGGGTGCAGACCCCTGCCCTCCTGCCAGCTCAGTAAAAGGGCTTTTGGCGGACAATGCATTTGGCTGAGGATTTCTTTCAATTAGGGAGACCCCTCAGCACTGCTGTATCCTGAGGGAACAGTGCTGGCCATCCCCTGTGTGTATCTGCAAAAGCTTCAAATCAGCTGCCTCAGCTTCCAGGGCCTCTCTTGGCCAGCATCCTGACGTGGGTGCAGGGCTGCTGCCAGGCACTGCTGGGACCCAGCGGGACAGGACCGGCTGTCTCGTGTCCACGGAGCAGCCCTGACACAGCCAGGGCCATCCCGAAAGCAGACAAACGCTCCCGGCTCAGCAGAGAGGAGCAAGGAGCACTGGGCTGCGCTCAGCGTATCTCAGCTGGGCTCACTCCACCACACGCCCCCATTTTAAGGCTGGCTGATGCCCAGCTGCCAGAAATGCCCGCCTTGTTCTCTCCAAGATGCACAGGGAGAGCCAATGAGCAGGACACCTTGGGAGGCCTTTGCTGAGGCCAGGGACACACCAAGATCTGCCAAGGCTCTCCACGCTGCCTGGCCCACACAGCCCAGCTCTGTGCTGGCCCTGGGACACAGCAGCTGCCACCAAGCAGCAGGCAAATGCATATTGCCAGGAGTTGAAACACAGCAGACAGGAAAGCTGTGAAAAGTGTGGGTGTAAAGGCCTTTTAATTCACAGCTCTCACAGAGAGCTTTGGGGCTCATGGCTGGACACAGATGCTCCTGCTCCCCCTCTGTCCAACGGGGGTAACACATCCTGCTGCAGGTGCTTGGGTTGGTTTCCAGAGGTCCAGGCAGATGCCAAACCTGCTCTTCACTGCCTTCTCCCTGCCCCTCTGCCAAGTGCAACAGGCCTCAAGGACTGAAAGGAGCACAGAGAGCCAAAGGGGGACACTCACACCTGCCTCACTGGGAGCTCCCTGGGCAGCACTTCCCTTGAGAAGCAAGCCCCTTTCCTCCAAAGGTGTTTCCCCAAATGTGTGACTTTCCTGGAGAGCACCAACACACCCTTAAGAAACGCTGGCAAGGCTGAATGACTTCAGGTCCTTTCAGGACAGGCACTCCAGCTCTAGCTCCTATTGCCCCAAGTGAGTTTCCAGGTGCAGGGTCAGAGGTGCAGCCCCAGGCCCTCCACAAACACAAGCTGCCCGCTGCCTCTTCACCTGCCTCAACTCCTGCCTGCGCTCACGGCACCAAAACCAGGCTGTTCCTGGCCAGGGAGCAGAGCCCTGTTCCTGCAGGATGCTCTTGCCAGCACCTTCCAGGACTCTCTGCTGTGCACACACCACTTTTCATGCCCGCTCCCAACAGGCTTTGGAACGCAGAGCCCAACCTGGCTGGCTCTGCCACCAGCACAGCCCAAACACAGGCGGAGGAAGAAGCAGCGGGGGCTGTTTTCTGGCCATGCCCGAGCGAGACTGGAAGGATGCCCTCCCTCTGCTGTCCCTTGGTTGGCTTTCTGGCTGGCTCTGAGCCTGGGGCTGCCGTTCCTCACTTGTGGGGAGCAGAAGCACAGCCGGCATCCCGGCACTGCCTGGCAGCGCTGCGGGCACCGGCACGGCCGTGTGTCCGAGTCTCGGGCACCGTGCTGCTGCTTCATTTGCCCTCAGGCACAGCCAGAGCTCCCTGCTAAGCCCGGATGCTCTCTGCTGCTGCCCTCTTCCTCATCCTGTGCAGGGATGGAGCGCTGCTGTGCTTTCAGGAAGCTATTCTTGAAAGCTTCCAGCATTCCAAGCTCCTTTGCCCTCCGTGGATGCTTGCCATGGAATCCCTCTCAGCTGGCTTCAGAGCATACTCCGGTTGGCTCTTCCAAAATTCAGGGGCTCCAGGGTGCTCAGCAAGATGTGGAACTGCACAGTGCTGTGGAGCTGCACCTTCAGCACAGGGACATTTCCAGCCTGACCTGCCCCCGTTCCTCTGGGTCTGTGCACAAAACACGGTGTGGCAGAGAACGGCAGCAGGGGCCTGTGTGTCCCAGGGCCCCGGATTTGCTTCAGCTCCACAGGGATGCAGGCAAAGTGAAGATCCCAAACTTTTATTAATATAAGGCGAAGCAAAGGGATGAGCTGGGAGGGAAAAAAGGGGACGGGCAGCGTCTGAGGGCTGGAGGGAGGGAGCTACCTACAGGGAGGGAGAGTGGAGGGAAAAAATGGGGATGGACAGTGTCTGAGGGCTGGTGGGGCAGAGCTATCAACAGGCAGGGAGAGGGCTGAAGCCACGAGAACTGTGCCCAGCAGCAGCTGTGCCAGGACTTCCAGCAGCGCTGGGAGGCGATGTCCCCTTGGGTGTCTCCTGGTGCTCTTCTTGGGACACCGGTTGAGTGGATCCAGAAGATATCCCTAATTCTTGAGCTCTTGGGGGAAAGTCGGCTTGATTTTCCAGGTCACAGCAGGATGGGCTGGCACGTTGCCTCCGGGCTTGAAGGGCTGAAAGAGAGAGGAGCAGAGCCGTGGCAACAGCCCTGGTCTGCGGGAATCCTACAAGACCTTCGGAAAGGGACCATCCCACCAAGAAGGGAGTAGGAGACATTGGAATCAGCTGGGAGGTACTGGCCATGACTCCCCCAGGTGTCCCTGAAATCTCTGTGTGCTCTGCCCACATCGCTCCTCGTCCGCACAGGGAGCAGAGCCCTCCAAAGCCGGGGCAGGGCCTGCAGCTCCTTCCCGCTGTCAGCCCGCTGCCCTCTCTCACCCTGACAGATGTGCCGGAGCTCTTGCTGCTGCCTCCTCAGGCACCGCCCGGCCATGCCTGTGAACACAGAGCCTGTCAGGGCGCCAGCGGCACAGCTCCCTGCCGGCGGCGCTGCCGGCGCTGTGGCCACACGGGCTGCTGGTCCGGCAGGGCTCAGCCCGGCCCTTGCCGCACGCTGCCGCCCAAGGGCACGGCTGCCAGAGGGCGGCAGCAGCAATGCCCAGGCCGGGCGGGGCTCCACGGCGCCGGGCCCGGCCGGCGCTGCCGGGGCAGCAGGCGGGGCTGGGGCCGAGCTGCGGCGGGCCGGGCCGGGGAGGGAGCCCGGGCTCGTGGCTCACCCATGATCCTGACGGCCGCCTCTCGCAGGGGCTCCTGTGGGCTCCGCAGGTAGCGCAGGGCCCGGCGCAGGTGCTCGGCCGCTCTGCTCCTGTCCTCTGCCAGCTGCAGAGAGCGGCAGGAGGGAAGGGTTGGCGCGGGCTCAGCCCCTGGGCCGGGCGCTGCCTGCACTCAGCCCCGGCCTCCCCTGGCCGCACAGGCCGGAGGCGCGGCCAGCAGCCGCTGGCCAAGGGCTCCCGAGGGCAGGGGGCAGAGGGCCGGCTGCTGCCCGGGGAGCCGCGGTGCCGGCCCGCAGCCCCGCCGGGCCGGGGCTCCATGGGCACCCGGCTGCGGCCCACGGGAGTCTGGAGCAGAGCCCGCGCGGCCTCTGGCTGCAGCAGCGGGCAGGGGCACAGCTGCCAGCCCCGCACACTGAGCATCGCCCTCAGGGGCCTTCTCTGGGCTGAGCCTGGGGCTTCCAGGCCCTCCTTACCAGGCAGTTGGCAAACTTCAACATCTTCTCCCTCTCAAGTAGTTGCTTGAGCTTCCTCCTCTTCAGGAACTCTACCACACAAAGCAGCAGTTCGCGAGAGGCCTGGAGAGGAGCACAGCTGTGGAGCTGCTACCGCAGCCCAAGAAAAGGACTTGCATCCCTGTGCCAAGGCCAGGAGCAGAAGGCTGCAGCCTGGGAGAAGCCAACCAGGAGACATCCGAGACCCCTTTCCAGGTATGCACCGGCATAACTCAAAACCTCACCTTTGCCACGCGCTTGTTCTCATCATGGCAATGAAAGAAGAGCAGCAGCAGGCTCTGGCAGCAGGCTCTGGCTCACAATCTTCTTCAGAGTTTTTCTTCTTTTGTTCACTACCAAGTCCATCACCTTGAAGAAGAGATTTAGGGAGAGCAGCTGCATATGAGTGTCGTCCTGGAAAAAAGGAAAATACCTCAGCACCAACTTCTCCAAGCCCATCTGGACAAAGGCCTGAAAATCCACAAAATTTCTGGGCAGCAACCAGTGCCCATGGCAGGGGACACGAGAGCCTTACACAGTCAAAGAGCGGTAGGAGTGCCTCAGCCAGCTTCGGGGCAGTGGTGCTGGATATAAGGATGTGTTCATTCTCAAGTATATTTGTGAGCACAGAGAGAGTCATGCTGACAACATATTCTTCTGCATCACCCAAGAGCTCCACAAGGTTTTTAGACAGACTGCACATTCTTCTGGCCTGTGTGGAACACAAGGCAGTGCTGGGAAGCCATGGACGGCTACACTGCCACCACCGCCCTGGCACTGCAAGGCCACCCTGCTGCTGCAGGGCCCACAGGCCAAAGGCCTGAGCCAAAGCACTGGGGCAGGTGAGGCAGGAGAGCTGGGAGCAGCTGCCTCAGCTCCTGAAGCCCTGCCAGCCCAAGGGGCTGCTTTCCACAGCACAGCTTCAGCCACGGCCCCCTTCTCACCATCAAGAGATCCTTGCTGACCATCACGAGGCCTCTGAGTGCCAGGCAACGCTGCTCACTGCACTTGCTGTGCAGGCAACTTGACAGGACCTTCAGGATGCTGTCACCAAATTCGTGAAGTCCAAGAACTTGAGAATTAATGGATGCAGCCATCAGCCCTGTGGCCCTCCTCTGCCACTCCCCATCCTGCAGTGGCTGGAACTGTTCCGATTCTTCAGGCTGTTATGCTGGGGCAGCTCCAGGGCCTTTCTTATTTTTCCTCCTGAACACTTTGAACAAGCCGGGGAATCTGCCTGCCATGCCATGGAGCCACACCCCCAATCTCGGGTGGAGGGGTGGTGCTGGTGATGCTGGCCAGCCCTGACCCCTCACCTCGGTGAGTGGCTGCCCCCTGTCTCCAGCCCTTGGCTTGGCTGAGGGTAGCGGATCAGCCACTGGCAGGAACCTCTCCTTCCACTAGGCCTAGCTGAGCAGGCACCCAGAGAGGCCCTCATTGAGTTAGACGGGTAAATAAAAAGAGAGGGGCTTTATGTCTGTAATTTTCAAGCTGCTGATTATTCCTTCCCCGAAGAGAGTGAACAGGTGATACAAACTGTAGCAAGCTGGGAGGGAGCAGAAGCAGAAGAGCACAGAGTAAAGGGATACACAAAATTATAAAGGGAGGCTGACTCTGGGGAGGAGTCACCCTAACAAGGCTAGCAACTGAGGAGGAGCATGAGGAGGGACTAAATTATCATACAACCAATGGAATAGTATAGTGGAGGAGAGCACACAAAATCTGCCAATGGGATTAGTAGATTAACATAATTGACATCGAAGCTTCTAGATGAAGGGGCTTGTCAAACAATGATAGACAAGCTGCAGGGGCAGGGTTTGGAGGAGTGACAGAGAAGGGTCTGGAAATTGGGGTAGGCACAAGGGTGATTGATAGGGAAAGGGGGAGTATACAACTTAGGGTGAAACCATTTGGGAAGTAATATGGGGGCACATAGAATGAACCATTTCAAACACAGAAAATCCAGTACAGTAACAAACTCAACAAGTAAAGACACAAACCACACCACAACAATGCCAGAGTCTGGCCTCGAGTGCACCTTAAAGAGAGGTGCCTCAGGAAAGCTCCAAGTCAACAAGTCGTGCAGTTGTTCCTTGAAGGCACCTGTGACGCAGAAGCCTCAGGAAGGCTGCAGGACTGCAAGGACTCTCATCCCTTGTTTCTTGTGTAGGGGGTGTAATCCTTTTGTTTATATACATTGCCATGGTTACAGGAGAGAATATTGGTGCAGGGCAGCCCAAAGATGCCGTGTGTGTACCAATTGTGGTGTAAAAATAGTAAGAGCAAGGAGAGGAGAGAAAAAAAATAACATTTCCGTTTGGGAATTCAAATATCATTAAAAATCAACTGAGTGTAAGAGGAGATAAAGAGAGGAAGAGGGTGTCAGCCAGCAAGCAAATAAATCCAAACCCCCTGGGATGCCTATTGAAACAATGGAAGAAGATAAGAGAGGCCCTGGGGGCACGGGGACTAAGAAAACCCTCAATAAATACTATGATCAATAGTGGCCCCTTTATATCTTTGAAGACAGGGAGAAGAAGCCAATGAACGAAACCCTGAGTTATTATACCGTGTTGTGGTTACTATTATTTTTGTGGAAAGAATGAAAATAAGATGAGGCTATGTACCCAAATATGTTTTGTTTATCTGACGGATCACCCTGAATTGCAGCAGGAATGTGGCTTTAATTTGGCCCCAAGGGATCCTTCTGTGTTGGCTTTGGAAAAAGATTGCAAAACAAAAGGAAAGGGAGGACTAAGAAGGTGTTGTTCTTCATGTTCCATATGACCAAGGTGTTTAAAATACAAAGAGAATGAGGAAAGGATGGAGGGTTTGGTTGCTCCTTTTGAGTCATGGGAAGAGGGAGGACAGAGAATGCAGTCAAAATCCCTGGTAAATACTGCTGAGAAAACTGTGCCTTTGAGCCCCCTTCCTCTCTAGAACTTGAAGGAGGAAGAACTCCCAGTACAGAAGCAAAGGCAGAAAGGAAGTCGTGGTATTGTCACCATTCAGCATTCCCCCGAACACGGTGCCGGAATTCTGCCAGCTCCCCACAGCACCACGCCGGGTGCGGGACACACCCCAGGAGCAGGATGATCCGAGGCGCGGCTCAGAGCGAGAGCTCTACGGCACCAGCCGGTGGTCACGCACACGGCGCAGATAAGGACAAGGAGGAGCGCTTCTGGATGGGTTCCAAGGAAAGCCTTATTCCACAGAGAGCGCAGGGACAAAAGACACAGAAAACAGGACAGCAGGCACTTTTATATGGGGAGGGCTCAGGGGAGGGTACAAATTTTCAACCAATCGGGGAAGGACTGGGGAAGAACACAAGGCAGGTCTTACAATGTTTAAACCAATGAGGAGGAACAGGGGGAGGGTTTGCATAGACCAATAGAGCTTTGAGGAACAGGGGATTGACAGGGAAGTTTCTAGACTAAAGGGTTGGTACAAAGTGGGATTGACAGCTGAATGGGAGGAGGATCAGGGAACATCCCAGATCAAAGAACAGGCTTAAGACAAGACAGACAGCTAAGATAGGAGGGTACAACTTAGACTGAACCATTACATAGGGGATAACAGAACAAAGCATTAAAGAGAAAACTCACCACAACAGCCCCCCTTGGACTCATTTGCAGGGGCTGGGAGGAAGATCCCCATCTTTTCAAGGGATGGTCATTCAGTCACTGTTATGGGAGGCAACGGAACCTTGGGGTCTTATGAAAACCAAGGTATGCCTCTCATGAGCTGATTTAGAAACCTGGAAATTTCTGGCTAGACAATACTGGGGTGCTCCATCAGGAATAGCCAAAAGATCCAGAGCATTTGTTAAAGCCCTGGACCCAGATAGGGAGCATATAGATGCTGTGCTAGATGCTTTAACAGACACAAGGAAGGAGCTGGTATTAAAAACTGCATGGAATGATGGAAGAGCCAGGCTATGGGCAGGAGAAAATACAGAAGAAACATGCCCTCTCACAAAACCTCCCTGGGACTGTAATAATTCTGGTCACTATCAACTCCTGCTGAGGTATTGGGAATGGGTTTCTTTTGGAAGATGGTATCCCTAAGGCTGTACTTTGGAGTGCACTATAGCAAGTGAAACAAGGGCCTCTTGAAGCCCTGACTGAATTTTTGAACCATTTCAGGAAGCCATGCTTAAATACACTGCTCCAGACCCATCAGATGATTATGGCAAAAACCAACTCATTTCCCTTTTCCTGGGCCAATCCTCTAATGATATTAGGCAGAAAGTAAAAATTAAAAACAGAAGACCAGCTATAGAAAAACTGCAAGAAGAAGCATGGTGAGTTCATATAAACCATAGTCGGGTAGAGCATAAGCAACTGGAGAAAGAAATGACTAACACTATTATTGCAGCCCTTGGAGAGGAGCCACCCAAAGGCCCCTCCTCAGGACAAAGAAATGGCTGGGGTGGGCAGAGACCTATCCCTAACCTCTGGACCACTCAATGTGCCTATTGTAAGAAAGACAGACATTGGAAGAGAGACTGCCTGCAACTCAAACCCAAGGTGGTTGCAGAACTGAATCAATGCAAGGGCTGGCTAGAGGGCAACCCCCAAGAAAACCCTCTGGTCAAAAGAGAACTGGGGGAAAAGATGAGGAAAATGAAATGCCTGGGGAATGCGGCTGCAACACATTCTGTATTAGATATAAAGTTGGAAGAGATTGATCCTGGTAAAGTTGTGAATGTTATTGGAGCCACAAGTCAACAGCAGAAGGTATCCTTTTTAAAACTACAACCTTATGAACCGGGAAAAACAGTAGGAATACATCAGTTCCTATATATGCCTACGCCCCCCAAAATCGGAAGGATCTGTTGGAGCAATGAGAATGTTGTAACAGGTTCCAACAGGCTGAAATGTAGTTTAGCCCTGGAGGAGTTCAGATCAAAGTGAATGACGAACAAATAATCGTGTTCTAAGTCTAGCTCTCATTACAGATTTGTCCAAAACAGAAGAGACACAGAAGAAGTTCTCAGTCAGGTTTCTCTTAAAGTCTGGCTGGATGGGATCCCTGGTAAGGCCAAAGCAGCACAACCTGTAATCATTAAACTTACACCTGGAACACGACCAATAAGAATTAAACAAAATCAACTTAAAGTGGAAAACATAAAAAGTATTAAGTCTATCATAGACAATTTTCTAAAATTTGGGTTGTTACTGGAATGTGAATCTGAAGAGAAGACACCCATTTTACCCATACAGAAGCCTGATGGCTTGAACTAAAGTCTGGTTCAATACCTACAGGCTATATTAGCAAAATAGCTGGAGATCTCCACCCAGTGGTTGCAAATCCATATGCTTTGCTAAGCAAACTAAAAGATGAATATGGATGGTTTACCATTTCAGATCTCAAGGATACTTTCTTCTGTATACCCTTGGACCCTGGCAGCCAAAACCGGTTTGCCTTTGAATGGGGAAACCCAGAGACTGGAAGGAGAAGGCAATTTACCTGGACTGTTGTCAAGGCCTCCTGCTGGGAGCAGGTTTGCCCCCAGGCAGGCTGCACGGGCCGGATAGCTCAGTCCTCTTACGGGACGGGACAGACTGCCCGAAACCCAAGCAGCTCTCAGCCGCTGGCTACCTTTAGCAAGCATAAGGGATATCAGCTCTTTAGTGATTATCAGCTCTTTTGAGTTCAGCTTTTTTGCTTGCTAAGGTGCCGCAGGCCGGCCGGCAGACGCTGGGTGAAAGACGAGGAGGCTGCTCTGGAGTTCCACGGCAATGTCTTTATTGGGGGTCTGTGAAGGGTTCCAGCGACGGCTCTTCTAACCAGAATGGGCTAAAACAGCCCATTATATAGGGTAAGGGGGGATCAGAAATTGTCCAAAAGCAGGGGTTAAGGAGAAGTGACCTATGGGGTTACAGAGACATAAGCTGGGGTCCGAAAGGCGGAAGACAGGGGCTTGCCGTGACTTGGCATTTCCTATCTTTAGGCCTCTGCTCTCCACGGGGGCCCAGCAAGCCCATGGCCTGCTACAGACTGTAGGACCACAAGGATTCTAAATTAACCCTCCTCTTCACCGTCATAAACCTATGGATGTGGTAGAAAATTAAAACAGCAGCGTAACAGTACATATGTACTGTAGACTGTCCAGAGGATCTTGCAAAAGAATTTGCATCAGGATAAAGAGAAGGGGAGAATGAAACAAGGCCTTTGTTTGACATAAGCACAAGCAATTCACATTAGTAACAAGTACTTAGCACAGACCTACATAAGCACTTAGCACCAGTTAGCATAAGAAAAACCTGGCGGGCCTAACTTGACAGGAGAGGGACTTGACAAAAAGCTTTAGACACATTCTACCAGAAGAACCAAGGGCAAGTATAAAATGAGCCCTGTACAGGGAAGCCATGAGGAAGAAGTGCTGCTTTAGGGCATGGAGGCCGCTCCTGGCCAGCGCCTGGACATTAGCTTCAAGTGCAGGAATCTGACAGAATGTATTTCTAACCCCCTGCCTATCAAATCACCTCAGCAGAGTCAAGATGGATGGTATTTTTGATATCATTCCTACATCAAACCACTGAAATTCACACGTGGCCGAGAAGCATTTTAGTGGGGTGCAGACCCCTGCCCTCCTGCCAGCTCAGTAAAAGGGCTTTTGGCGGACAATGCATTTGGCTGAGGATTTCTTTCAATTAGGGAGACCCCTCAGCACTGCTGTATCCTGAGGGAACAGTGCTGGCCATCCCCTGTGTGTATCTGCAAAAGCTTCAAATCAGCTGCCTCAGCTTCCAGGGCCTCTCTTGGCCAGCATCCTGACGTGGGTGCAGGGCTGCTGCCAGGCACTGCTGGGACCCAGCGGGACAGGACCGGCTGTCTCGTGTCCACGGAGCAGCCCTGACACAGCCAGGGCCATCCCGAAAGCAGACAAACGCTCCCGGCTCAGCAGAGAGGAGCAAGGAGCACTGGGCTGCGCTCAGCGTATCTCAGCTGGGCTCACTCCACCACACGCCCCCATTTTAAGGCTGGCTGATGCCCAGCTGCCAGAAATGCCCGCCTTGTTCTCTCCAAGATGCACAGGGAGAGCCAATGAGCAGGACACCTTGGGAGGCCTTTGCTGAGGCCAGGGACACACCAAGATCTGCCAAGGCTCTCCACGCTGCCTGGCCCACACAGCCCAGCTCTGTGCTGGCCCTGGGACACAGCAGCTGCCACCAAGCAGCAGGCAAATGCATATTGCCAGGAGTTGAAACACAGCAGACAGGAAAGCTGTGAAAAGTGTGGGTGTAAAGGCCTTTTAATTCACAGCTCTCACAGAGAGCTTTGGGGCTCATGGCTGGACACAGATGCTCCTGCTCCCCCTCTGTCCAACGGGGGTAACACATCCTGCTGCAGGTGCTTGGGTTGGTTTCCAGAGGTCCAGGCAGATGCCAAACCTGCTCTTCACTGCCTTCTCCCTGCCCCTCTGCCAAGTGCAACAGGCCTCAAGGACTGAAAGGAGCACAGAGAGCCAAAGGGGGACACTCACACCTGCCTCACTGGGAGCTCCCTGGGCAGCACTTCCCTTGAGAAGCAAGCCCCTTTCCTCCAAAGGTGTTTCCCCAAATGTGTGACTTTCCTGGAGAGCACCAACACACCCTTAAGAAACGCTGGCAAGGCTGAATGACTTCAGGTCCTTTCAGGACAGGCACTCCAGCTCTAGCTCCTATTGCCCCAAGTGAGTTTCCAGGTGCAGGGTCAGAGGTGCAGCCCCAGGCCCTCCACAAACACAAGCTGCCCGCTGCCTCTTCACCTGCCTCAACTCCTGCCTGAGCTCACGGCACCAAAACCAGGCTGTTCCTGGCCAGGGAGCAGAGCCCTGTTCCTGCAGGATGCTCTTGCCAGCACCTTCCAGGACTCTCTGCTGTGCACACACCACTTTTCATGCCCGCTCCCAACAGGCTTTGGAACGCAGAGCCCAACCTGGCTGGCTCTGCCACCAGCACAGCCCAAACACAGGCGGAGGAAGAAGCAGCGGGGGCTGTTTTCTGGCCATGCCCGAGCGAGACTGGAAGGATGCCCTCCCTCTGCTGTCCCTTGGTTGGCTTTCTGGCTGGCTCTGAGCCTGGGGCTGCCGTTCCTCACTTGTGGGGAGCAGAAGCACAGCCGGCATCCCGGCACTGCCTGGCAGCGCTGCGGGCACCGGCACGGCCGTGTGTCCGAGTCTCGGGCACCGTGCTGCTGCTTCATTTGCCCTCAGGCACAGCCAGAGCTCCCTGCTAAGCCCGGATGCTCTCTGCTGCTGCCCTCTTCCTCATCCTGTGCAGGGATGGAGCGCTGCTGTGCTTTCAGGAAGCTATTCTTGAAAGCTTCCAGCATTCCAAGCTCCTTTGCCCTCCGTGGATGCTTGCCATGGAATCCCTCTCAGCTGGCTTCAGAGCATACTCCGGTTGGCTCTTCCAAAATTCAGGGGCTCCAGGGTGCTCAGCAAGATGTGGAACTGCACAGTGCTGTGGAGCTGCACCTTCAGCACAGGGACATTTCCAGCCTGACCTGCCCCCGTTCCTCTGGGTCTGTGCACAAAACACGGCGTGGCAGAGAACGGCAGCAGGGGCCTGTGTGTCCCAGGGCCCCGGATTTGCTTCAGCTCCACAGGGATGCAGGCAAAGTGAAGATCCCAAACTTTTATTAATATAAGGCGAAGCAAAGGGATGAGCTGGGAGGGAAAAAAGGGGACGGGCAGCGTCTGAGGGCTGGAGGGAGGGAGCTACCTACAGGGAGGGAGAGTGGAGGGAAAAAATGGGGATGGACAGTGTCTGAGGGCTGGTGGGGCAGAGCTATCAACAGGCAGGGAGAGGGCTGAAGCCACGAGAACTGTGCCCAGCAGCAGCTGTGCCAGGACTTCCAGCAGCGCTGGGAGGCGATGTCCCCTTGGGTGTCTCCTGGTGCTCTTCTTGGGACACCGGTTGAGTGGATCCAGAAGATATCCCTAATTCTTGAGCTCTTGGGGGAAAGTCGGCTTGATTTTCCAGGTCACAGCAGGATGGGCTGGCACGTTGCCTCCGGGCTTGAAGGGCTGAAAGAGAGAGGAGCAGAGCCGTGGCAACAGCCCTGGTCTGCGGGAATCCTACAAGACCTTCGGAAAGGGACCATCCCACCAAGAAGGGAGTAGGAGACATTGGAATCAGCTGGGAGGTACTGGCCATGACTCCCCCAGGTGTCCCTGAAATCTCTGTGTGCTCTGCCCACATCGCTCCTCGTCCGCACAGGGAGCAGAGCCCTCCAAAGCCGGGGCAGGGCCTGCAGCTCCTTCCCGCTGTCAGCCCGCTGCCCTCTCTCACCCTGACAGATGTGCCGGAGCTCTTGCTGCTGCCTCCTCAGGCACCGCCCGGCCATGCCTGTGAACACAGAGCCTGTCAGGGCGCCAGCGGCACAGCTCCCTGCCGGCGGCGCTGCCGGCGCTGTGGCCACACGGGCTGCTGGTCCGGCAGGGCTCAGCCCGGCCCTTGCCGCACGCTGCCGCCCAAGGGCACGGCTGCCAGAGGGCGGCAGCAGCAATGCCCAGGCCGGGCGGGGCTCCACGGCGCCGGGCCCGGCCGGCGCTGCCGGGGCAGCAGGCGGGGCTGGGGCCGAGCTGCGGCGGGCCGGGCCGGGGAGGGAGCCCGGGCTCGTGGCTCACCCATGATCCTGACGGCCGCCTCTCGCAGGGGCTCCTGTGGGCTCCGCAGGTAGCGCAGGGCCCGGCGCAGGTGCTCGGCCGCTCTGCTCCTGTCCTCTGCCAGCTGCAGAGAGCGGCAGGAGGGAAGGGTTGGCGCGGGCTCAGCCCCTGGGCCGGGCGCTGCCTGCACTCAGCCCCGGCCTCCCCTGGCCGCACAGGCCGGAGGCGCGGCCAGCAGCCGCTGGCCAAGGGCTCCCGAGGGCAGGGGGCAGAGGGCCGGCTGCTGCCCGGGGAGCCGCGGTGCCGGCCCGCAGCCCCGCCGGGCCGGGGCTCCATGGGCACCCGGCTGCGGCCCACGGGAGTCTGGAGCAGAGCCCGCGCGGCCTCTGGCTGCAGCAGCGGGCAGGGGCACAGCTGCCAGCCCCGCACACTGAGCATCGCCCTCAGGGGCCTTCTCTGGGCTGAGCCTGGGGCTTCCAGGCCCTCCTTACCAGGCAGTTGGCAAACTTCAACATCTTCTCCCTCTCAAGTAGTTGCTTGAGCTTCCTCCTCTTCAGGAACTCTACCACACAAAGCAGCAGTTCGCGAGAGGCCTGGAGAGGAGCACAGCTGTGGAGCTGCTACCGCAGCCCAAGAAAAGGACTTGCATCCCTGTGCCAAGGCCAGGAGCAGAAGGCTGCAGCCTGGGAGAAGCCAACCAGGAGACATCCGAGACCCCTTTCCAGGTATGCACCGGCATAACTCAAAACCTCACCTTTGCCACGCGCTTGTTCTCATCATGGCAATGAAAGAAGAGCAGCAGCAGGCTCTGGCAGCAGGCTCTGGCTCACAATCTTCTTCAGAGTTTTTCTTCTTTTGTTCACTACCAAGTCCATCACCTTGAAGAAGAGATTTAGGGAGAGCAGCTGCATATGAGTGTCGTCCTGGAAAAAAGGAAAATACCTCAGCACCAACTTCTCCAAGCCCATCTGGACAAAGGCCTGAAAATCCACAAAATTTCTGGGCAGCAACCAGTGCCCATGGCAGGGGACACGAGAGCCTTACACAGTCAAAGAGCGGTAGGAGTGCCTCAGCCAGCTTCGGGGCAGTGGTGCTGGATATAAGGATGTGTTCATTCTCAAGTATATTTGTGAGCACAGAGAGAGTCATGCTGACAACATATTCTTCTGCATCACCCAAGAGCTCCACAAGGTTTTTAGACAGACTGCACATTCTTCTGGCCTGTGTGGAACACAAGGCAGTGCTGGGAAGCCATGGACGGCTACACTGCCACCACCGCCCTGGCACTGCAAGGCCACCCTGCTGCTGCAGGGCCCACAGGCCAAAGGCCTGAGCCAAAGCACTGGGGCAGGTGAGGCAGGAGAGCTGGGAGCAGCTGCCTCAGCTCCTGAAGCCCTGCCAGCCCAAGGGGCTGCTTTCCACAGCACAGCTTCAGCCACGGCCCCCTTCTCACCATCAAGAGATCCTTGCTGACCATCACGAGGCCTCTGAGTGCCAGGCAACGCTGCTCACTGCACTTGCTGTGCAGGCAACTTGACAGGACCTTCAGGATGCTGTCACCAAATTCGTGAAGTCCAAGAACTTGAGAATTAATGGATGCAGCCATCAGCCCTGTGGCCCTCCTCTGCCACTCCCCATCCTGCAGTGGCTGGAACTGTTCCGATTCTTCAGGCTGTTATGCTGGGGCAGCTCCAGGGCCTTTCTTATTTTTCCTCCTGAACACTTTGAACAAGCCGGGGAATCTGCCTGCCATGCCATGGAGCCACACCCCCAATCTCGGGTGGAGGGGTGGTGCTGGTGATGCTGGCCAGCCCTGACCCCTCACCTCGGTGAGTGGCTGCCCCCTGTCTCCAGCCCTTGGCTTGGCTGAGGGTAGCGGATCAGCCACTGGCAGGAACCTCTCCTTCCACTAGGCCTAGCTGAGCAGGCACCCAGAGAGGCCCTCATTGAGTTAGACGGGTAAATAAAAAGAGAGGGGCTTTATGTCTGTAATTTTCAAGCTGCTGATTATTCCTTCCCCGAAGAGAGTGAACAGGTGATACAAACTGTAGCAAGCTGGGAGGGAGCAGAAGCAGAAGAGCACAGAGTAAAGGGATACACAAAATTATAAAGGGAGGCTGACTCTGGGGAGGAGTCACCCTAACAAGGCTAGCAACTGAGGAGGAGCATGAGGAGGGACTAAATTATCATACAACCAATGGAATAGTATAGTGGAGGAGAGCACACAAAATCTGCCAATGGGATTAGTAGATTAACATAATTGACATCGAAGCTTCTAGATGAAGGGGCTTGTCAAACAATGATAGACAAGCTGCAGGGGCAGGGTTTGGAGGAGTGACAGAGAAGGGTCTGGAAATTGGGGTAGGCACAAGGGTGATTGATAGGGAAAGGGGGAGTATACAACTTAGGGTGAAACCATTTGGGAAGTAATATGGGGGCACATAGAATGAACCATTTCAAACACAGAAAATCCAGTACAGTAACAAACTCAACAAGTAAAGACACAAACCACACCACAACAATGCCAGAGTCTGGCCTCGAGTGCACCTTAAAGAGAGGTGCCTCAGGAAAGCTCCAAGTCAACAAGTCGTGCAGTTGTTCCTTGAAGGCACCTGTGACGCAGAAGCCTCAGGAAGGCTGCAGGACTGCAAGGACTCTCATCCCTTGTTTCTTGTGTAGGGGGTGTAATCCTTTTGTTTATATACATTGCCATGGTTACAGGAGAGAATATTGGTGCAGGGCAGCCCAAAGATGCCGTGTGTGTACCAATTGTGGTGTAAAAATAGTAAGAGCAAGGAGAGGAGAGAAAAAAAATAACATTTCCGTTTGGGAATTCAAATATCATTAAAAATCAACTGAGTGTAAGAGGAGATAAAGAGAGGAAGAGGGTGTCAGCCAGCAAGCAAATAAATCCAAACCCCCTGGGATGCCTATTGAAACAATGGAAGAAGATAAGAGAGGCCCTGGGGGCACGGGGACTAAGAAAACCCTCAATAAATACTATGATCAATAGTGGCCCCTTTATATCTTTGAAGACAGGGAGAAGAAGCCAATGAACGAAACCCTGAGTTATTATACCGTGTTGTGGTTACTATTATTTTTGTGGAAAGAATGAAAATAAGATGAGGCTATGTACCCAAATATGTTTTGTTTATCTGACGGATCACCCTGAATTGCAGCAGGAATGTGGCTTTAATTTGGCCCCAAGGGATCCTTCTGTGTTGGCTTTGGAAAAAGATTGCAAAACAAAAGGAAAGGGAGGACTAAGAAGGTGTTGTTCTTCATGTTCCATATGACCAAGGTGTTTAAAATACAAAGAGAATGAGGAAAGGATGGAGGGTTTGGTTGCTCCTTTTGAGTCATGGGAAGAGGGAGGACAGAGAATGCAGTCAAAATCCCTGGTAAATACTGCTGAGAAAACTGTGCCTTTGAGCCCCCTTCCTCTCTAGAACTTGAAGGAGGAAGAACTCCCAGTACAGAAGCAAAGGCAGAAAGGAAGTCGTGGTATTGTCACCATTCAGCATTCCCCCGAACACGGTGCCGGAATTCTGCCAGCTCCCCACAGCACCACGCCGGGTGCGGGACACACCCCAGGAGCAGGATGATCCGAGGCGCGGCTCAGAGCGAGAGCTCTACGGCACCAGCCGGTGGTCACGCACACGGCGCAGATAAGGACAAGGAGGAGCGCTTCTGGATGGGTTCCAAGGAAAGCCTTATTCCACAGAGAGCGCAGGGACAAAAGACACAGAAAACAGGACAGCAGGCACTTTTATATGGGGAGGGCTCAGGGGAGGGTACAAATTTTCAACCAATCGGGGAAGGACTGGGGAAGAACACAAGGCAGGTCTTACAATGTTTAAACCAATGAGGAGGAACAGGGGGAGGGTTTGCATAGACCAATAGAGCTTTGAGGAACAGGGGATTGACAGGGAAGTTTCTAGACTAAAGGGTTGGTACAAAGTGGGATTGACAGCTGAATGGGAGGAGGATCAGGGAACATCCCAGATCAAAGAACAGGCTTAAGACAAGACAGACAGCTAAGATAGGAGGGTACAACTTAGACTGAACCATTACATAGGGGATAACAGAACAAAGCATTAAAGAGAAAACTCACCACAACAGCCCCCCTTGGACTCATTTGCAGGGGCTGGGAGGAAGATCCCCATCTTTTCAAGGGATGGTCATTCAGTCACTGTTATGGGAGGCAACGGAACCTTGGGGTCTTATGAAAACCAAGGTATGCCTCTCATGAGCTGATTTAGAAACCTGGAAATTTCTGGCTAGACAATACTGGGGTGCTCCATCAGGAATAGCCAAAAGATCCAGAGCATTTGTTAAAGCCCTGGACCCAGATAGGGAGCATATAGATGCTGTGCTAGATGCTTTAACAGACACAAGGAAGGAGCTGGTATTAAAAACTGCATGGAATGATGGAAGAGCCAGGCTATGGGCAGGAGAAAATACAGAAGAAACATGCCCTCTCACAAAACCTCCCTGGGACTGTAATAATTCTGGTCACTATCAACTCCTGCTGAGGTATTGGGAATGGGTTTCTTTTGGAAGATGGTATCCCTAAGGCTGTACTTTGGAGTGCACTATAGCAAGTGAAACAAGGGCCTCTTGAAGCCCTGACTGAATTTTTGAACCATTTCAGGAAGCCATGCTTAAATACACTGCTCCAGACCCATCAGATGATTATGGCAAAAACCAACTCATTTCCCTTTTCCTGGGCCAATCCTCTAATGATATTAGGCAGAAAGTAAAAATTAAAAACAGAAGACCAGCTATAGAAAAACTGCAAGAAGAAGCATGGTGAGTTCATATAAACCATAGTCGGGTAGAGCATAAGCAACTGGAGAAAGAAATGACTAACACTATTATTGCAGCCCTTGGAGAGGAGCCACCCAAAGGCCCCTCCTCAGGACAAAGAAATGGCTGGGGTGGGCAGAGACCTATCCCTAACCTCTGGACCACTCAATGTGCCTATTGTAAGAAAGACAGACATTGGAAGAGAGACTGCCTGCAACTCAAACCCAAGGTGGTTGCAGAACTGAATCAATGCAAGGGCTGGCTAGAGGGCAACCCCCAAGAAAACCCTCTGGTCAAAAGAGAACTGGGGGAAAAGATGAGGAAAATGAAATGCCTGGGGAATGCGGCTGCAACACATTCTGTATTAGATATAAAGTTGGAAGAGATTGATCCTGGTAAAGTTGTGAATGTTATTGGAGCCACAAGTCAACAGCAGAAGGTATCCTTTTTAAAACTACAACCTTATGAACCGGGAAAAACAGTAGGAATACATCAGTTCCTATATATGCCTACGCCCCCCAAAATCGGAAGGATCTGTTGGAGCAATGAGAATGTTGTAACAGGTTCCAACAGGCTGAAATGTAGTTTAGCCCTGGAGGAGTTCAGATCAAAGTGAATGACGAACAAATAATCGTGTTCTAAGTCTAGCTCTCATTACAGATTTGTCCAAAACAGAAGAGACACAGAAGAAGTTCTCAGTCAGGTTTCTCTTAAAGTCTGGCTGGATGGGATCCCTGGTAAGGCCAAAGCAGCACAACCTGTAATCATTAAACTTACACCTGGAACACGACCAATAAGAATTAAACAAAATCAACTTAAAGTGGAAAACATAAAAAGTATTAAGTCTATCATAGACAATTTTCTAAAATTTGGGTTGTTACTGGAATGTGAATCTGAAGAGAAGACACCCATTTTACCCATACAGAAGCCTGATGGCTTGAACTAAAGTCTGGTTCAATACCTACAGGCTATATTAGCAAAATAGCTGGAGATCTCCACCCAGTGGTTGCAAATCCATATGCTTTGCTAAGCAAACTAAAAGATGAATATGGATGGTTTACCATTTCAGATCTCAAGGATACTTTCTTCTGTATACCCTTGGACCCTGGCAGCCAAAACCGGTTTGCCTTTGAATGGGGAAACCCAGAGACTGGAAGGAGAAGGCAATTTACCTGGACTGTTGTCAAGGCCTCCTGCTGGGAGCAGGTTTGCCCCCAGGCAGGCTGCACGGGCCGGATAGCTCAGTCCTCTTACGGGACGGGACAGACTGCCCGAAACCCAAGCAGCTCTCAGCCGCTGGCTACCTTTAGCAAGCATAAGGGATATCAGCTCTTTAGTGATTATCAGCTCTTTTGAGTTCAGCTTTTTTGCTTGCTAAGGTGCCGCAGGCCGGCCGGCAGACGCTGGGTGAAAGACGAGGAGGCTGCTCTGGAGTTCCACGGCAATGTCTTTATTGGGGGTCTGTGAAGGGTTCCAGCGACGGCTCTTCTAACCAGAATGGGCTAAAACAGCCCATTATATAGGGTAAGGGGGGATCAGAAATTGTCCAAAAGCAGGGGTTAAGGAGAAGTGACCTATGGGGTTACAGAGACATAAGCTGGGGTCCGAAAGGCGGAAGACAGGGGCTTGCCGTGACTTGGCATTTCCTATCTTTAGGCCTCTGCTCTCCACGGGGGCCCAGCAAGCCCATGGCCTGCTACAGACTGTAGGACCACAAGGATTCTAAATTAACCCTCCTCTTCACCGTCATAAACCTATGGATGTGGTAGAAAATTAAAACAGCAGCGTAACAGTACATATGTACTGTAGACTGTCCAGAGGATCTTGCAAAAGAATTTGCATCAGGATAAAGAGAAGGGGAGAATGAAACAAGGCCTTTGTTTGACATAAGCACAAGCAATTCACATTAGTAACAAGTACTTAGCACAGACCTACATAAGCACTTAGCACCAGTTAGCATAAGAAAAACCTGGCGGGCCTAACTTGACAGGAGAGGGACTTGACAAAAAGCTTTAGACACATTCTACCAGAAGAACCAAGGGCAAGTATAAAATGAGCCCTGTACAGGGAAGCCATGAGGAAGAAGTGCTGCTTTAGGGCATGGAGGCCGCTCCTGGCCAGCGCCTGGACATTAGCTTCAAGTGCAGGAATCTGACAGAATGTATTTCTAACCCCCTGCCTATCAAATCACCTCAGCAGAGTCAAGATGGATGGTATTTTTGATATCATTCCTACATCAAACCACTGAAATTCACACGTGGCCGAGAAGCATTTTAGTGGGGTGCAGACCCCTGCCCTCCTGCCAGCTCAGTAAAAGGGCTTTTGGCGGACAATGCATTTGGCTGAGGATTTCTTTCAATTAGGGAGACCCCTCAGCACTGCTGTATCCTGAGGGAACAGTGCTGGCCATCCCCTGTGTGTATCTGCAAAAGCTTCAAATCAGCTGCCTCAGCTTCCAGGGCCTCTCTTGGCCAGCATCCTGACGTGGGTGCAGGGCTGCTGCCAGGCACTGCTGGGACCCAGCGGGACAGGACCGGCTGTCTCGTGTCCACGGAGCAGCCCTGACACAGCCAGGGCCATCCCGAAAGCAGACAAACGCTCCCGGCTCAGCAGAGAGGAGCAAGGAGCACTGGGCTGCGCTCAGCGTATCTCAGCTGGGCTCACTCCACCACACGCCCCCATTTTAAGGCTGGCTGATGCCCAGCTGCCAGAAATGCCCGCCTTGTTCTCTCCAAGATGCACAGGGAGAGCCAATGAGCAGGACACCTTGGGAGGCCTTTGCTGAGGCCAGGGACACACCAAGATCTGCCAAGGCTCTCCACGCTGCCTGGCCCACACAGCCCAGCTCTGTGCTGGCCCTGGGACACAGCAGCTGCCACCAAGCAGCAGGCAAATGCATATTGCCAGGAGTTGAAACACAGCAGACAGGAAAGCTGTGAAAAGTGTGGGTGTAAAGGCCTTTTAATTCACAGCTCTCACAGAGAGCTTTGGGGCTCATGGCTGGACACAGATGCTCCTGCTCCCCCTCTGTCCAACGGGGGTAACACATCCTGCTGCAGGTGCTTGGGTTGGTTTCCAGAGGTCCAGGCAGATGCCAAACCTGCTCTTCACTGCCTTCTCCCTGCCCCTCTGCCAAGTGCAACAGGCCTCAAGGACTGAAAGGAGCACAGAGAGCCAAAGGGGGACACTCACACCTGCCTCACTGGGAGCTCCCTGGGCAGCACTTCCCTTGAGAAGCAAGCCCCTTTCCTCCAAAGGTGTTTCCCCAAATGTGTGACTTTCCTGGAGAGCACCAACACACCCTTAAGAAACGCTGGCAAGGCTGAATGACTTCAGGTCCTTTCAGGACAGGCACTCCAGCTCTAGCTCCTATTGCCCCAAGTGAGTTTCCAGGTGCAGGGTCAGAGGTGCAGCCCCAGGCCCTCCACAAACACAAGCTGCCCGCTGCCTCTTCACCTGCCTCAACTCCTGCCTGAGCTCACGGCACCAAAACCAGGCTGTTCCTGGCCAGGGAGCAGAGCCCTGTTCCTGCAGGATGCTCTTGCCAGCACCTTCCAGGACTCTCTGCTGTGCACACACCACTTTTCATGCCCGCTCCCAACAGGCTTTGGAACGCAGAGCCCAACCTGGCTGGCTCTGCCACCAGCACAGCCCAAACACAGGCGGAGGAAGAAGCAGCGGGGGCTGTTTTCTGGCCATGCCCGAGCGAGACTGGAAGGATGCCCTCCCTCTGCTGTCCCTTGGTTGGCTTTCTGGCTGGCTCTGAGCCTGGGGCTGCCGTTCCTCACTTGTGGGGAGCAGAAGCACAGCCGGCATCCCGGCACTGCCTGGCAGCGCTGCGGGCACCGGCACGGCCGTGTGTCCGAGTCTCGGGCACCGTGCTGCTGCTTCATTTGCCCTCAGGCACAGCCAGAGCTCCCTGCTAAGCCCGGATGCTCTCTGCTGCTGCCCTCTTCCTCATCCTGTGCAGGGATGGAGCGCTGCTGTGCTTTCAGGAAGCTATTCTTGAAAGCTTCCAGCATTCCAAGCTCCTTTGCCCTCCGTGGATGCTTGCCATGGAATCCCTCTCAGCTGGCTTCAGAGCATACTCCGGTTGGCTCTTCCAAAATTCAGGGGCTCCAGGGTGCTCAGCAAGATGTGGAACTGCACAGTGCTGTGGAGCTGCACCTTCAGCACAGGGACATTTCCAGCCTGACCTGCCCCCGTTCCTCTGGGTCTGTGCACAAAACACGGCGTGGCAGAGAACGGCAGCAGGGGCCTGTGTGTCCCAGGGCCCCGGATTTGCTTCAGCTCCACAGGGATGCAGGCAAAGTGAAGATCCCAAACTTTTATTAATATAAGGCGAAGCAAAGGGATGAGCTGGGAGGGAAAAAAGGGGACGGGCAGCGTCTGAGGGCTGGAGGGAGGGAGCTACCTACAGGGAGGGAGAGTGGAGGGAAAAAATGGGGATGGACAGTGTCTGAGGGCTGGTGGGGCAGAGCTATCAACAGGCAGGGAGAGGGCTGAAGCCACGAGAACTGTGCCCAGCAGCAGCTGTGCCAGGACTTCCAGCAGCGCTGGGAGGCGATGTCCCCTTGGGTGTCTCCTGGTGCTCTTCTTGGGACACCGGTTGAGTGGATCCAGAAGATATCCCTAATTCTTGAGCTCTTGGGGGAAAGTCGGCTTGATTTTCCAGGTCACAGCAGGATGGGCTGGCACGTTGCCTCCGGGCTTGAAGGGCTGAAAGAGAGAGGAGCAGAGCCGTGGCAACAGCCCTGGTCTGCGGGAATCCTACAAGACCTTCGGAAAGGGACCATCCCACCAAGAAGGGAGTAGGAGACATTGGAATCAGCTGGGAGGTACTGGCCATGACTCCCCCAGGTGTCCCTGAAATCTCTGTGTGCTCTGCCCACATCGCTCCTCGTCCGCACAGGGAGCAGAGCCCTCCAAAGCCGGGGCAGGGCCTGCAGCTCCTTCCCGCTGTCAGCCCGCTGCCCTCTCTCACCCTGACAGATGTGCCGGAGCTCTTGCTGCTGCCTCCTCAGGCACCGCCCGGCCATGCCTGTGAACACAGAGCCTGTCAGGGCGCCAGCGGCACAGCTCCCTGCCGGCGGCGCTGCCGGCGCTGTGGCCACACGGGCTGCTGGTCCGGCAGGGCTCAGCCCGGCCCTTGCCGCACGCTGCCGCCCAAGGGCACGGCTGCCAGAGGGCGGCAGCAGCAATGCCCAGGCCGGGCGGGGCTCCACGGCGCCGGGCCCGGCCGGCGCTGCCGGGGCAGCAGGCGGGGCTGGGGCCGAGCTGCGGCGGGCCGGGCCGGGGAGGGAGCCCGGGCTCGTGGCTCACCCATGATCCTGACGGCCGCCTCTCGCAGGGGCTCCTGTGGGCTCCGCAGGTAGCGCAGGGCCCGGCGCAGGTGCTCGGCCGCTCTGCTCCTGTCCTCTGCCAGCTGCAGAGAGCGGCAGGAGGGAAGGGTTGGCGCGGGCTCAGCCCCTGGGCCGGGCGCTGCCTGCACTCAGCCCCGGCCTCCCCTGGCCGCACAGGCCGGAGGCGCGGCCAGCAGCCGCTGGCCAAGGGCTCCCGAGGGCAGGGGGCAGAGGGCCGGCTGCTGCCCGGGGAGCCGCGGTGCCGGCCCGCAGCCCCGCCGGGCCGGGGCTCCATGGGCACCCGGCTGCGGCCCACGGGAGTCTGGAGCAGAGCCCGCGCGGCCTCTGGCTGCAGCAGCGGGCAGGGGCACAGCTGCCAGCCCCGCACACTGAGCATCGCCCTCAGGGGCCTTCTCTGGGCTGAGCCTGGGGCTTCCAGGCCCTCCTTACCAGGCAGTTGGCAAACTTCAACATCTTCTCCCTCTCAAGTAGTTGCTTGAGCTTCCTCCTCTTCAGGAACTCTACCACACAAAGCAGCAGTTCGCGAGAGGCCTGGAGAGGAGCACAGCTGTGGAGCTGCTACCGCAGCCCAAGAAAAGGACTTGCATCCCTGTGCCAAGGCCAGGAGCAGAAGGCTGCAGCCTGGGAGAAGCCAACCAGGAGACATCCGAGACCCCTTTCCAGGTATGCACCGGCATAACTCAAAACCTCACCTTTGCCACGCGCTTGTTCTCATCATGGCAATGAAAGAAGAGCAGCAGCAGGCTCTGGCAGCAGGCTCTGGCTCACAATCTTCTTCAGAGTTTTTCTTCTTTTGTTCACTACCAAGTCCATCACCTTGAAGAAGAGATTTAGGGAGAGCAGCTGCATATGAGTGTCGTCCTGGAAAAAAGGAAAATACCTCAGCACCAACTTCTCCAAGCCCATCTGGACAAAGGCCTGAAAATCCACAAAATTTCTGGGCAGCAACCAGTGCCCATGGCAGGGGACACGAGAGCCTTACACAGTCAAAGAGCGGTAGGAGTGCCTCAGCCAGCTTCGGGGCAGTGGTGCTGGATATAAGGATGTGTTCATTCTCAAGTATATTTGTGAGCACAGAGAGAGTCATGCTGACAACATATTCTTCTGCATCACCCAAGAGCTCCACAAGGTTTTTAGACAGACTGCACATTCTTCTGGCCTGTGTGGAACACAAGGCAGTGCTGGGAAGCCATGGACGGCTACACTGCCACCACCGCCCTGGCACTGCAAGGCCACCCTGCTGCTGCAGGGCCCACAGGCCAAAGGCCTGAGCCAAAGCACTGGGGCAGGTGAGGCAGGAGAGCTGGGAGCAGCTGCCTCAGCTCCTGAAGCCCTGCCAGCCCAAGGGGCTGCTTTCCACAGCACAGCTTCAGCCACGGCCCCCTTCTCACCATCAAGAGATCCTTGCTGACCATCACGAGGCCTCTGAGTGCCAGGCAACGCTGCTCACTGCACTTGCTGTGCAGGCAACTTGACAGGACCTTCAGGATGCTGTCACCAAATTCGTGAAGTCCAAGAACTTGAGAATTAATGGATGCAGCCATCAGCCCTGTGGCCCTCCTCTGCCACTCCCCATCCTGCAGTGGCTGGAACTGTTCCGATTCTTCAGGCTGTTATGCTGGGGCAGCTCCAGGGCCTTTCTTATTTTTCCTCCTGAACACTTTGAACAAGCCGGGGAATCTGCCTGCCATGCCATGGAGCCACACCCCCAATCTCGGGTGGAGGGGTGGTGCTGGTGATGCTGGCCAGCCCTGACCCCTCACCTCGGTGAGTGGCTGCCCCCTGTCTCCAGCCCTTGGCTTGGCTGAGGGTAGCGGATCAGCCACTGGCAGGAACCTCTCCTTCCACTAGGCCTAGCTGAGCAGGCACCCAGAGAGGCCCTCATTGAGTTAGACGGGTAAATAAAAAGAGAGGGGCTTTATGTCTGTAATTTTCAAGCTGCTGATTATTCCTTCCCCGAAGAGAGTGAACAGGTGATACAAACTGTAGCAAGCTGGGAGGGAGCAGAAGCAGAAGAGCACAGAGTAAAGGGATACACAAAATTATAAAGGGAGGCTGACTCTGGGGAGGAGTCACCCTAACAAGGCTAGCAACTGAGGAGGAGCATGAGGAGGGACTAAATTATCATACAACCAATGGAATAGTATAGTGGAGGAGAGCACACAAAATCTGCCAATGGGATTAGTAGATTAACATAATTGACATCGAAGCTTCTAGATGAAGGGGCTTGTCAAACAATGATAGACAAGCTGCAGGGGCAGGGTTTGGAGGAGTGACAGAGAAGGGTCTGGAAATTGGGGTAGGCACAAGGGTGATTGATAGGGAAAGGGGGAGTATACAACTTAGGGTGAAACCATTTGGGAAGTAATATGGGGGCACATAGAATGAACCATTTCAAACACAGAAAATCCAGTACAGTAACAAACTCAACAAGTAAAGACACAAACCACACCACAACAATGCCAGAGTCTGGCCTCGAGTGCACCTTAAAGAGAGGTGCCTCAGGAAAGCTCCAAGTCAACAAGTCGTGCAGTTGTTCCTTGAAGGCACCTGTGACGCAGAAGCCTCAGGAAGGCTGCAGGACTGCAAGGACTCTCATCCCTTGTTTCTTGTGTAGGGGGTGTAATCCTTTTGTTTATATACATTGCCATGGTTACAGGAGAGAATATTGGTGCAGGGCAGCCCAAAGATGCCGTGTGTGTACCAATTGTGGTGTAAAAATAGTAAGAGCAAGGAGAGGAGAGAAAAAAAATAACATTTCCGTTTGGGAATTCAAATATCATTAAAAATCAACTGAGTGTAAGAGGAGATAAAGAGAGGAAGAGGGTGTCAGCCAGCAAGCAAATAAATCCAAACCCCCTGGGATGCCTATTGAAACAATGGAAGAAGATAAGAGAGGCCCTGGGGGCACGGGGACTAAGAAAACCCTCAATAAATACTATGATCAATAGTGGCCCCTTTATATCTTTGAAGACAGGGAGAAGAAGCCAATGAACGAAACCCTGAGTTATTATACCGTGTTGTGGTTACTATTATTTTTGTGGAAAGAATGAAAATAAGATGAGGCTATGTACCCAAATATGTTTTGTTTATCTGACGGATCACCCTGAATTGCAGCAGGAATGTGGCTTTAATTTGGCCCCAAGGGATCCTTCTGTGTTGGCTTTGGAAAAAGATTGCAAAACAAAAGGAAAGGGAGGACTAAGAAGGTGTTGTTCTTCATGTTCCATATGACCAAGGTGTTTAAAATACAAAGAGAATGAGGAAAGGATGGAGGGTTTGGTTGCTCCTTTTGAGTCATGGGAAGAGGGAGGACAGAGAATGCAGTCAAAATCCCTGGTAAATACTGCTGAGAAAACTGTGCCTTTGAGCCCCCTTCCTCTCTAGAACTTGAAGGAGGAAGAACTCCCAGTACAGAAGCAAAGGCAGAAAGGAAGTCGTGGTATTGTCACCATTCAGCATTCCCCCGAACACGGTGCCGGAATTCTGCCAGCTCCCCACAGCACCACGCCGGGTGCGGGACACACCCCAGGAGCAGGATGATCCGAGGCGCGGCTCAGAGCGAGAGCTCTACGGCACCAGCCGGTGGTCACGCACACGGCGCAGATAAGGACAAGGAGGAGCGCTTCTGGATGGGTTCCAAGGAAAGCCTTATTCCACAGAGAGCGCAGGGACAAAAGACACAGAAAACAGGACAGCAGGCACTTTTATATGGGGAGGGCTCAGGGGAGGGTACAAATTTTCAACCAATCGGGGAAGGACTGGGGAAGAACACAAGGCAGGTCTTACAATGTTTAAACCAATGAGGAGGAACAGGGGGAGGGTTTGCATAGACCAATAGAGCTTTGAGGAACAGGGGATTGACAGGGAAGTTTCTAGACTAAAGGGTTGGTACAAAGTGGGATTGACAGCTGAATGGGAGGAGGATCAGGGAACATCCCAGATCAAAGAACAGGCTTAAGACAAGACAGACAGCTAAGATAGGAGGGTACAACTTAGACTGAACCATTACATAGGGGATAACAGAACAAAGCATTAAAGAGAAAACTCACCACAACAGCCCCCCTTGGACTCATTTGCAGGGGCTGGGAGGAAGATCCCCATCTTTTCAAGGGATGGTCATTCAGTCACTGTTATGGGAGGCAACGGAACCTTGGGGTCTTATGAAAACCAAGGTATGCCTCTCATGAGCTGATTTAGAAACCTGGAAATTTCTGGCTAGACAATACTGGGGTGCTCCATCAGGAATAGCCAAAAGATCCAGAGCATTTGTTAAAGCCCTGGACCCAGATAGGGAGCATATAGATGCTGTGCTAGATGCTTTAACAGACACAAGGAAGGAGCTGGTATTAAAAACTGCATGGAATGATGGAAGAGCCAGGCTATGGGCAGGAGAAAATACAGAAGAAACATGCCCTCTCACAAAACCTCCCTGGGACTGTAATAATTCTGGTCACTATCAACTCCTGCTGAGGTATTGGGAATGGGTTTCTTTTGGAAGATGGTATCCCTAAGGCTGTACTTTGGAGTGCACTATAGCAAGTGAAACAAGGGCCTCTTGAAGCCCTGACTGAATTTTTGAACCATTTCAGGAAGCCATGCTTAAATACACTGCTCCAGACCCATCAGATGATTATGGCAAAAACCAACTCATTTCCCTTTTCCTGGGCCAATCCTCTAATGATATTAGGCAGAAAGTAAAAATTAAAAACAGAAGACCAGCTATAGAAAAACTGCAAGAAGAAGCATGGTGAGTTCATATAAACCATAGTCGGGTAGAGCATAAGCAACTGGAGAAAGAAATGACTAACACTATTATTGCAGCCCTTGGAGAGGAGCCACCCAAAGGCCCCTCCTCAGGACAAAGAAATGGCTGGGGTGGGCAGAGACCTATCCCTAACCTCTGGACCACTCAATGTGCCTATTGTAAGAAAGACAGACATTGGAAGAGAGACTGCCTGCAACTCAAACCCAAGGTGGTTGCAGAACTGAATCAATGCAAGGGCTGGCTAGAGGGCAACCCCCAAGAAAACCCTCTGGTCAAAAGAGAACTGGGGGAAAAGATGAGGAAAATGAAATGCCTGGGGAATGCGGCTGCAACACATTCTGTATTAGATATAAAGTTGGAAGAGATTGATCCTGGTAAAGTTGTGAATGTTATTGGAGCCACAAGTCAACAGCAGAAGGTATCCTTTTTAAAACTACAACCTTATGAACCGGGAAAAACAGTAGGAATACATCAGTTCCTATATATGCCTACGCCCCCCAAAATCGGAAGGATCTGTTGGAGCAATGAGAATGTTGTAACAGGTTCCAACAGGCTGAAATGTAGTTTAGCCCTGGAGGAGTTCAGATCAAAGTGAATGACGAACAAATAATCGTGTTCTAAGTCTAGCTCTCATTACAGATTTGTCCAAAACAGAAGAGACACAGAAGAAGTTCTCAGTCAGGTTTCTCTTAAAGTCTGGCTGGATGGGATCCCTGGTAAGGCCAAAGCAGCACAACCTGTAATCATTAAACTTACACCTGGAACACGACCAATAAGAATTAAACAAAATCAACTTAAAGTGGAAAACATAAAAAGTATTAAGTCTATCATAGACAATTTTCTAAAATTTGGGTTGTTACTGGAATGTGAATCTGAAGAGAAGACACCCATTTTACCCATACAGAAGCCTGATGGCTTGAACTAAAGTCTGGTTCAATACCTACAGGCTATATTAGCAAAATAGCTGGAGATCTCCACCCAGTGGTTGCAAATCCATATGCTTTGCTAAGCAAACTAAAAGATGAATATGGATGGTTTACCATTTCAGATCTCAAGGATACTTTCTTCTGTATACCCTTGGACCCTGGCAGCCAAAACCGGTTTGCCTTTGAATGGGGAAACCCAGAGACTGGAAGGAGAAGGCAATTTACCTGGACTGTTGTCAAGGCCTCCTGCTGGGAGCAGGTTTGCCCCCAGGCAGGCTGCACGGGCCGGATAGCTCAGTCCTCTTACGGGACGGGACAGACTGCCCGAAACCCAAGCAGCTCTCAGCCGCTGGCTACCTTTAGCAAGCATAAGGGATATCAGCTCTTTAGTGATTATCAGCTCTTTTGAGTTCAGCTTTTTTGCTTGCTAAGGTGCCGCAGGCCGGCCGGCAGACGCTGGGTGAAAGACGAGGAGGCTGCTCTGGAGTTCCACGGCAATGTCTTTATTGGGGGTCTGTGAAGGGTTCCAGCGACGGCTCTTCTAACCAGAATGGGCTAAAACAGCCCATTATATAGGGTAAGGGGGGATCAGAAATTGTCCAAAAGCAGGGGTTAAGGAGAAGTGACCTATGGGGTTACAGAGACATAAGCTGGGGTCCGAAAGGCGGAAGACAGGGGCTTGCCGTGACTTGGCATTTCCTATCTTTAGGCCTCTGCTCTCCACGGGGGCCCAGCAAGCCCATGGCCTGCTACAGACTGTAGGACCACAAGGATTCTAAATTAACCCTCCTCTTCACCGTCATAAACCTATGGATGTGGTAGAAAATTAAAACAGCAGCGTAACAGTACATATGTACTGTAGACTGTCCAGAGGATCTTGCAAAAGAATTTGCATCAGGATAAAGAGAAGGGGAGAATGAAACAAGGCCTTTGTTTGACATAAGCACAAGCAATTCACATTAGTAACAAGTACTTAGCAAAGACCTACATAAGCACTTAGCACCAGTTAGCATAAGAAAAACCTGGCGGGCCTAACTTGACAGGAGAGGGACTTGACAAAAAGCTTTAGACACATTCTACCAGAAGAACCAAGGGCAAGTATAAAATGAGCCCTGTACAGGGAAGCCATGAGGAAGAAGTGCTGCTTTAGGGCATGGAGGCCGCTCCTGGCCAGCGCCTGGACATTAGCTTCAAGTGCAGGAATCTGACAGAATGTATTTCTAACCCCCTGCCTATCAAATCACCTCAGCAGAGTCAAGATGGATGGTATTTTTGATATCATTCCTACATCAAACCACTGAAATTCACACGTGGCCGAGAAGCATTTTAGTGGGGTGCAGACCCCTGCCCTCCTGCCAGCTCAGTAAAAGGGCTTTTGGCGGACAATGCATTTGGCTGAGGATTTCTTTCAATTAGGGAGACCCCTCAGCACTGCTGTATCCTGAGGGAACAGTGCTGGCCATCCCCTGTGTGTATCTGCAAAAGCTTCAAATCAGCTGCCTCAGCTTCCAGGGCCTCTCTTGGCCAGCATCCTGACGTGGGTGCAGGGCTGCTGCCAGGCACTGCTGGGACCCAGCGGGACAGGACCGGCTGTCTCGTGTCCACGGAGCAGCCCTGACACAGCCAGGGCCATCCCGAAAGCAGACAAACGCTCCCGGCTCAGCAGAGAGGAGCAAGGAGCACTGGGCTGCGCTCAGCGTATCTCAGCTGGGCTCACTCCACCACACGCCCCCATTTTAAGGCTGGCTGATGCCCAGCTGCCAGAAATGCCCGCCTTGTTCTCTCCAAGATGCACAGGGAGAGCCAATGAGCAGGACACCTTGGGAGGCCTTTGCTGAGGCCAGGGACACACCAAGATCTGCCAAGGCTCTCCACGCTGCCTGGCCCACACAGCCCAGCTCTGTGCTGGCCCTGGGACACAGCAGCTGCCACCAAGCAGCAGGCAAATGCATATTGCCAGGAGTTGAAACACAGCAGACAGGAAAGCTGTGAAAAGTGTGGGTGTAAAGGCCTTTTAATTCACAGCTCTCACAGAGAGCTTTGGGGCTCATGGCTGGACACAGATGCTCCTGCTCCCCCTCTGTCCAACGGGGGTAACACATCCTGCTGCAGGTGCTTGGGTTGGTTTCCAGAGGTCCAGGCAGATGCCAAACCTGCTCTTCACTGCCTTCTCCCTGCCCCTCTGCCAAGTGCAACAGGCCTCAAGGACTGAAAGGAGCACAGAGAGCCAAAGGGGGACACTCACACCTGCCTCACTGGGAGCTCCCTGGGCAGCACTTCCCTTGAGAAGCAAGCCCCTTTCCTCCAAAGGTGTTTCCCCAAATGTGTGACTTTCCTGGAGAGCACCAACACACCCTTAAGAAACGCTGGCAAGGCTGAATGACTTCAGGTCCTTTCAGGACAGGCACTCCAGCTCTAGCTCCTATTGCCCCAAGTGAGTTTCCAGGTGCAGGGTCAGAGGTGCAGCCCCAGGCCCTCCACAAACACAAGCTGCCCGCTGCCTCTTCACCTGCCTCAACTCCTGCCTGCGCTCACGGCACCAAAACCAGGCTGTTCCTGGCCAGGGAGCAGAGCCCTGTTCCTGCAGGATGCTCTTGCCAGCACCTTCCAGGACTCTCTGCTGTGCACACACCACTTTTCATGCCCGCTCCCAACAGGCTTTGGAACGCAGAGCCCAACCTGGCTGGCTCTGCCACCAGCACAGCCCAAACACAGGCGGAGGAAGAAGCAGCGGGGGCTGTTTTCTGGCCATGCCCGAGCGAGACTGGAAGGATGCCCTCCCTCTGCTGTCCCTTGGTTGGCTTTCTGGCTGGCTCTGAGCCTGGGGCTGCCGTTCCTCACTTGTGGGGAGCAGAAGCACAGCCGGCATCCCGGCACTGCCTGGCAGCGCTGCGGGCACCGGCACGGCCGTGTGTCCGAGTCTCGGGCACCGTGCTGCTGCTTCATTTGCCCTCAGGCACAGCCAGAGCTCCCTGCTAAGCCCGGATGCTCTCTGCTGCTGCCCTCTTCCTCATCCTGTGCAGGGATGGAGCGCTGCTGTGCTTTCAGGAAGCTATTCTTGAAAGCTTCCAGCATTCCAAGCTCCTTTGCCCTCCGTGGATGCTTGCCATGGAATCCCTCTCAGCTGGCTTCAGAGCATACTCCGGTTGGCTCTTCCAAAATTCAGGGGCTCCAGGGTGCTCAGCAAGATGTGGAACTGCACAGTGCTGTGGAGCTGCACCTTCAGCACAGGGACCTTTCCAGCCTGACCTGCCCCCGTTCCTCTGGGTCTGTGCACAAAACACGGCGTGGCAGAGAACGGCAGCAGGGGCCTGTGTGTCCCAGGGCCCCGGATTTGCTTCAGCTCCACAGGGATGCAGGCAAAGTGAAGATCCCAAACTTTTATTAATATAAGGCGAAGCAAAGGGATGAGCTGGGAGGGAAAAAAGGGGACGGGCAGCGTCTGAGGGCTGGAGGGAGGGAGCTACCTACAGGGAGGGAGAGTGGAGGGAAAAAATGGGGATGGACAGTGTCTGAGGGCTGGTGGGGCAGAGCTATCAACAGGCAGGGAGAGGGCTGAAGCCACGAGAACTGTGCCCAGCAGCAGCTGTGCCAGGACTTCCAGCAGCGCTGGGAGGCGATGTCCCCTTGGGTGTCTCCTGGTGCTCTTCTTGGGACACCGGTTGAGTGGATCCAGAAGATATCCCTAATTCTTGAGCTCTTGGGGGAAAGTCGGCTTGATTTTCCAGGTCACAGCAGGATGGGCTGGCACGTTGCCTCCGGGCTTGAAGGGCTGAAAGAGAGAGGAGCAGAGCCGTGGCAACAGCCCTGGTCTGCGGGAATCCTACAAGACCTTCGGAAAGGGACCATCCCACCAAGAAGGGAGTAGGAGACATTGGAATCAGCTGGGAGGTACTGGCCATGACTCCCCCAGGTGTCCCTGAAATCTCTGTGTGCTCTGCCCACATCGCTCCTCGTCCGCACAGGGAGCAGAGCCCTCCAAAGCCGGGGCAGGGCCTGCAGCTCCTTCCCGCTGTCAGCCCGCTGCCCTCTCTCACCCTGACAGATGTGCCGGAGCTCTTGCTGCTGCCTCCTCAGGCACCGCCCGGCCATGCCTGTGAACACAGAGCCTGTCAGGGCGCCAGCGGCACAGCTCCCTGCCGGCGGCGCTGCCGGCGCTGTGGCCACACGGGCTGCTGGTCCGGCAGGGCTCAGCCCGGCCCTTGCCGCACGCTGCCGCCCAAGGGCACGGCTGCCAGAGGGCGGCAGCAGCAATGCCCAGGCCGGGCGGGGCTCCACGGCGCCGGGCCCGGCCGGCGCTGCCGGGGCAGCAGGCGGGGCTGGGGCCGAGCTGCGGCGGGCCGGGCCGGGGAGGGAGCCCGGGCTCGTGGCTCACCCATGATCCTGACGGCCGCCTCTCGCAGGGGCTCCTGTGGGCTCCGCAGGTAGCGCAGGGCCCGGCGCAGGTGCTCGGCCGCTCTGCTCCTGTCCTCTGCCAGCTGCAGAGAGCGGCAGGAGGGAAGGGTTGGCGCGGGCTCAGCCCCTGGGCCGGGCGCTGCCTGCACTCAGCCCCGGCCTCCCCTGGCCGCACAGGCCGGAGGCGCGGCCAGCAGCCGCTGGCCAAGGGCTCCCGAGGGCAGGGGGCAGAGGGCCGGCTGCTGCCCGGGGAGCCGCGGTGCCGGCCCGCAGCCCCGCCGGGCCGGGGCTCCATGGGCACCCGGCTGCGGCCCACGGGAGTCTGGAGCAGAGCCCGCGCGGCCTCTGGCTGCAGCAGCGGGCAGGGGCACAGCTGCCAGCCCCGCACACTGAGCATCGCCCTCAGGGGCCTTCTCTGGGCTGAGCCTGGGGCTTCCAGGCCCTCCTTACCAGGCAGTTGGCAAACTTCAACATCTTCTCCCTCTCAAGTAGTTGCTTGAGCTTCCTCCTCTTCAGGAACTCTACCACACAAAGCAGCAGTTCGCGAGAGGCCTGGAGAGGAGCACAGCTGTGGAGCTGCTACCGCAGCCCAAGAAAAGGACTTGCATCCCTGTGCCAAGGCCAGGAGCAGAAGGCTGCAGCCTGGGAGAAGCCAACCAGGAGACATCCGAGACCCCTTTCCAGGTATGCACCGGCATAACTCAAAACCTCACCTTTGCCACGCGCTTGTTCTCATCATGGCAATGAAAGAAGAGCAGCAGCAGGCTCTGGCAGCAGGCTCTGGCTCACAATCTTCTTCAGAGTTTTTCTTCTTTTGTTCACTACCAAGTCCATCACCTTGAAGAAGAGATTTAGGGAGAGCAGCTGCATATGAGTGTCGTCCTGGAAAAAAGGAAAATACCTCAGCACCAACTTCTCCAAGCCCATCTGGACAAAGGCCTGAAAATCCACAAAATTTCTGGGCAGCAACCAGTGCCCATGGCAGGGGACACGAGAGCCTTACACAGTCAAAGAGCGGTAGGAGTGCCTCAGCCAGCTTCGGGGCAGTGGTGCTGGATATAAGGATGTGTTCATTCTCAAGTATATTTGTGAGCACAGAGAGAGTCATGCTGACAACATATTCTTCTGCATCACCCAAGAGCTCCACAAGGTTTTTAGACAGACTGCACATTCTTCTGGCCTGTGTGGAACACAAGGCAGTGCTGGGAAGCCATGGACGGCTACACTGCCACCACCGCCCTGGCACTGCAAGGCCACCCTGCTGCTGCAGGGCCCACAGGCCAAAGGCCTGAGCCAAAGCACTGGGGCAGGTGAGGCAGGAGAGCTGGGAGCAGCTGCCTCAGCTCCTGAAGCCCTGCCAGCCCAAGGGGCTGCTTTCCACAGCACAGCTTCAGCCACGGCCCCCTTCTCACCATCAAGAGATCCTTGCTGACCATCACGAGGCCTCTGAGTGCCAGGCAACGCTGCTCACTGCACTTGCTGTGCAGGCAACTTGACAGGACCTTCAGGATGCTGTCACCAAATTCGTGAAGTCCAAGAACTTGAGAATTAATGGATGCAGCCATCAGCCCTGTGGCCCTCCTCTGCCACTCCCCATCCTGCAGTGGCTGGAACTGTTCCGATTCTTCAGGCTGTTATGCTGGGGCAGCTCCAGGGCCTTTCTTATTTTTCCTCCTGAACACTTTGAACAAGCCGGGGAATCTGCCTGCCATGCCATGGAGCCACACCCCCAATCTCGGGTGGAGGGGTGGTGCTGGTGATGCTGGCCAGCCCTGACCCCTCACCTCGGTGAGTGGCTGCCCCCTGTCTCCAGCCCTTGGCTTGGCTGAGGGTAGCGGATCAGCCACTGGCAGGAACCTCTCCTTCCACTAGGCCTAGCTGAGCAGGCACCCAGAGAGGCCCTCATTGAGTTAGACGGGTAAATAAAAAGAGAGGGGCTTTATGTCTGTAATTTTCAAGCTGCTGATTATTCCTTCCCCGAAGAGAGTGAACAGGTGATACAAACTGTAGCAAGCTGGGAGGGAGCAGAAGCAGAAGAGCACAGAGTAAAGGGATACACAAAATTATAAAGGGAGGCTGACTCTGGGGAGGAGTCACCCTAACAAGGCTAGCAACTGAGGAGGAGCATGAGGAGGGACTAAATTATCATACAACCAATGGAATAGTATAGTGGAGGAGAGCACACAAAATCTGCCAATGGGATTAGTAGATTAACATAATTGACATCGAAGCTTCTAGATGAAGGGGCTTGTCAAACAATGATAGACAAGCTGCAGGGGCAGGGTTTGGAGGAGTGACAGAGAAGGGTCTGGAAATTGGGGTAGGCACAAGGGTGATTGATAGGGAAAGGGGGAGTATACAACTTAGGGTGAAACCATTTGGGAAGTAATATGGGGGCACATAGAATGAACCATTTCAAACACAGAAAATCCAGTACAGTAACAAACTCAACAAGTAAAGACACAAACCACACCACAACAATGCCAGAGTCTGGCCTCGAGTGCACCTTAAAGAGAGGTGCCTCAGGAAAGCTCCAAGTCAACAAGTCGTGCAGTTGTTCCTTGAAGGCACCTGTGACGCAGAAGCCTCAGGAAGGCTGCAGGACTGCAAGGACTCTCATCCCTTGTTTCTTGTGTAGGGGGTGTAATCCTTTTGTTTATATACATTGCCATGGTTACAGGAGAGAATATTGGTGCAGGGCAGCCCAAAGATGCCGTGTGTGTACCAATTGTGGTGTAAAAATAGTAAGAGCAAGGAGAGGAGAGAAAAAAAATAACATTTCCGTTTGGGAATTCAAATATCATTAAAAATCAACTGAGTGTAAGAGGAGATAAAGAGAGGAAGAGGGTGTCAGCCAGCAAGCAAATAAATCCAAACCCCCTGGGATGCCTATTGAAACAATGGAAGAAGATAAGAGAGGCCCTGGGGGCACGGGGACTAAGAAAACCCTCAATAAATACTATGATCAATAGTGGCCCCTTTATATCTTTGAAGACAGGGAGAAGAAGCCAATGAACGAAACCCTGAGTTA